>NW_026732866.1:0-342500 GCF_028476545.2 Physella acuta | reverse complement strand
TGCTTGTGTTTTCTCTAGAGCGTTCTTGTCAGACAGAGCGTTCTTGTCAGATACACAGACAGCGAAACTATTATTATAGATTTTGCAATTTTTGCTATGATGTCACCCCCAAGTAAATAGTGTCACCCGGTGCGGTCCGCACCCCTCTCCCCAGCATCGCGACGCCTCTGAATATTACACACACACATGTATGCCGTATTTTAATTTAGGAAAGTGTTTTTTTTTTAGTTCCTACACTGTCTAGATCTAACGCAAGTAAAATGTTAAAATCATGAAAATAATTAGGCTAATTAAATCAATTTTGTTTATATTGTTTCGTTTAGTTTTTAATACTTTCATTTTTGGTCCACTCTATGTTTCTCTTTTTTAATTTTATCTCCTTATTTCTACGACAAATGTGTTAATAATAATTATCCACGGTTTTGATGACGTTTTACACAACCACTGTGGTTTCCTCACGTTGTTGCAATAGTTGCACATAAATAGACTAGGGCCTACTTCAGTAATCTACTTCAGACTAAAAAGAAAGATAGATCTACTCCCAAAATCGTCAAATATTTGTCTGTTACATAAAAATGGCAGTTCGCGCTCAGTTTGAA
Organism: Physella acuta; assembly: GCF_028476545.2. Taxonomy (NCBI): domain Eukaryota; kingdom Metazoa; phylum Mollusca; class Gastropoda; family Physidae; genus Physella; species Physella acuta. Next base: position 341,901 of record NW_026732866.1, on the reverse strand, counting down.
GGAAATAATGAAGTTGGAGTTTTTGCCAAACTGACAAATAGTTATTGCTTAGTCGGGATTGGAGGTTCTGAAAATTTCTACAGGTATGATTTTTTTCTTGGGTCTGTTATTTAAGAATTGTCAGATCTACTTTCGACCTAATTTCTTTGTCTCGTAAGCTGCGCCTTAGTGAAAGTAGCTCTATATAGATCTAATTCTTATCGGTAATCTATCGTTTTGGGTACGTAAAATCGCCCGCGACTAGTAATGTGAAAAACAGGTGACTCCTTAAATTTAGGCATTTTGGTAAATTTTGCCTAATTATCTCAGAATGATAAAACACACATAATATTGAAGGCCATAAACTGCCATTTAATAAACCACTAAAGTTATCACTGTAGGCCCAGTAGTTTTTTTTTTATGAATTTTTAAAGTTGTATGTTAAACAGCTTATATTTTATTGTAAAGTTGCAAAATACTTGGTGTCCTTCTTTGAGTTCATATAGCGTTGTTATTTTTTAACATGTAATGATAAAACTTTGCATATTGATACTAGAGAGTACAGGCAACAGGAATATGCAATTGAAATAAAGATCAGTAAAGGTAAAACCAAAAATAATTAAGACTAATTAAGGGTCATGGCGTTTCTATAGAGAGAGCAACGTTAGTCTATTGTCAAACTGCACAACTCTGTTGTTAATAAAGATATATTGATAAAACTTTGCATATTGGTGCTAGGGAGTACAGGCAACAGGAATATGCAAGTGAAATACAGCTTAATTAAAAGGAAAACAACTAATAATTAACTTAATAAAGCCCAATTAAGGAGTGCGGTGCCGTTCTACTATGATTGCCACAAGTCACTTTTCATACTGAATATCTATGTTGCTATTGATGATACAAAGATAAAACTTAGCACATAGATGCTTAAGGATGTTGGGAATAGAAATTTACAAGTCAAAAAAATGCTAGGAGAAAAAGACAATCACATATAATAAAGTCTAATTAATGGGGGTGGCACTGAAATCTTGTATCAATAATACCTGTGTATCATACTCATACTGGAATATGATATGGTTAGGATTATGTTGAAGTATCTAAATATTAGTAGCATTAGTTATAGGCTACTTTTAATAAGTAGCCAATGATGGTTAATCAATAGACAGCCTACAGAAACTAGATGAGATGTGTCGCAACCGAAGGATAGACAGCTGCCTTATTTGCTGATCTGAACCTACTGTTTAAAAAAAAATTACTGTTGCTTAGTTTAAGTTATAAAATTAAGTCACATTGTTCAAAGTGTTACTGTTTCTGTTTTCTTTTTGATTTAAAAAAAAATGTATCTATTACTGTTGCTTTAGATCACATTATTAAAGTGAAGTGTTAATGTTTCTATTTTATCTTTGACTTCATTTATTTTACTTTCCATGCCTCTATAGATCTAGTAGTATATTTTAGCTATTATTAAATTTTAAAGATAATATACTATAATCTGAGAAATGACCAATTTAATCTTTGTAATTATTTTCTTAATCAGTTTTTCCTGAAACGGGGTAACTAAAGTTTAGACATCATCCATAAGTAATTTTACAACATAATTATATATTTAAGCTTGATGCAATAAATATTAGTTCTATTAGATTCTTATAAGCAATTACTCATTAAAATACATAGATCTAAATCTATTCTATAGGGGCCTAATATTTATAAGGGCCTATTTATTACTATTTAAAATTTTAATTAGGCCTATTATTATTACCCAATTGAAAATGACTAATATGGAAGATTATTAATGAATGGGACTATTAATTCCATTGCTTTAAATTTTATTTAATCCATAAAAAACATTCTATAAGCTAAAATCTTGCCAATTCAATGAATAGTGTTAAACAGTAATATCAAATGTGAGATTTTTTATATTTCATGCATATGGTCTATGGACCGTCATTATTAAAATTGCGTAGATCCCCTTCACTTCACGCAAGAAGCCATATCTGGTTACAAAGAGCTAAAAAGCCCCATAAAACCAACATTTCCACCCATGAAAATAGTTTGGCATTACTTATTTACTAGTCTAGATCTAGTTTCCTGAACTTATCTCTTTTTTAAATGCCGAAATTTGGTTCTATCGATAATAGGTAACCTCGCGGCCCCTATTGCCCTGTTAAAAAATTGTGTCAGCGGGACCCCCCCAAGATTTCCCAATGCTTTTTAAGCATGTTCCAATGTAAAGAACTCTATGAAACTGTTATTTTTGTTCTTGAGAATGGTTAGGATGCTCATTACAACTAATGTCTAGCTTATTATACTTTACTTTCTTGCTAAAATTAATACTAATTGAAAGAGGTCGGTTACTGCGTTTAATGAGACGTGCTCGCTAAGATACCTCGATAAAATTGGGATCGATATGTTAAAATGTAACTAATAGTTTTCCATACAAACATAGAATATAAAAACAGCCCACTTTGACGTATCGAATACACTAATTTATCGATTCTCTCATGATAACTAAGCACTTGGATGGAAAATGGCCGAAATTACAAAAGTTGGCTTGAAAAATTTCGGATGTGGCCAGATTAAACAAAATGGCGGACACCGAAATGCCTACTTAAATTTTGAGGAGGGTTTATGTTTTTTAAAATACAAAAATGTTTCCTTGTTTCATTTATGTACCCGTTTTTAAACAATTGAATTAAAACTTTTCCGTAATAAATGAAGACTAGCGATGTTTCCAACAGATGCAACCATGCTCATTTACTTGTTTAAGTTTTATTTTTATAAGCTTATAGCACAGATTCAGGGGGAAGCCACTCTATTTTACAAATGGCTGCTGTTTATATAGCAAATCTTGCTCTCAGACACTGCTGTTTAAAGTTAATTTCTGGCCTATATCGATATATTTAGCCATTGATTTAGGTTTATTATTCATTTATCTATAATATCTGACACAAATATATGACAATTAACTTCTTTTAAAGCCTTGACAATGAGGTAACGTTTTCGTACATTAATAGCCGCGGGCGATTTTACGTACCCAAAACGATAGATTACCTTCTTATCTATATCTTTCGAATCAAATAACACTAAAATGCCGCGTATATAATAAACCAGACTATGTGTAGATAAAACTTGACAGTACCAATATTACACACATTACAATTAACTGGTAATAATCTATGGTCTGCATGAGATGTGGTCCGTGCAACCGAGCACCCCTCAATAATGCCATTTTATTATAATCTTCTTTGGTGAAAACAAGGCGCGGGAAAATGTGTGCAGCACGAGAATCCAATCATTTAGCTCGATTTATGATTTTTTTTATGTCACACCTAAAAGTAGAATGCTTACGCTGTTTATCTCACTTTACAACTGTAGGCCCCCTATTTAAAATTAATTTTCAAATTTTTATTACTTAGGCCTATTGGGTAAGATTAAGCACATGTTTATTAAAAATAAAAAATATTTTTTCCTTCAGTCAAGTTCAGTGGAGGGTGCCACAGGCTGACCTGACTTTGGAATTTTTTTCATTAATAATGACTTTGCACAGAAAGTTAAAATATGCTAAATTGGCTTATTTTATTAGTGTGCTAGCTATTAGGCCCTATTGATACATTTTTTTAATCAAAAAATCATTTTGAAATTTTCATCAAAATACCTAGTTAGAAGGCTGCATCTATTCGGACCCGGGTCCCAATAGGACTTGTAAGTAGGTCACCAACCTCTCGTTTTCATACTTGCCAGTTAGTATTTTTTTTAAAGCCTCCAGCTCACATAGAGTCATCCCGTTCCATCTGCTAACTCGAGCTATGTGTATGTCCTGTCCATCTCAAACCCCTCCTAAAATAGCACACTCCTGGAAGTCCAAGTGCAAGGGTAATTATGCACCATCACAAGTGTGAAATCTAATTAGACCAGCCCCCAAGTTTCCCACAGTCAATACTGGCCAGTCAGTGTGCATTTAAGTCATAAACTACCATCTGTCAGTATACCCAGCCTCACACCAGCGATCTGCTTGGCCGGACCCCAGGTTTCTCAAGGCCATACATCACAGCTCTGGCTGGGCTGCAGTGGTCAGTCTATGACTACTATGAGCATACTTCAGCATTTTATTTTAATTACCTGTCCGACCTAATAGTCGTAGCCAAGTGCTGGTCACTCGTCTCCTTAATTTATGGGAATCAGGTTGCTTCCCGTCAGATAGGGTCAAAACCAGGTAAAGATGCCATGGGATCGTAACAAAGTACATTTTACTTAGGCCTAAAGCAACACATTTAAATGTAAAATATGGTAGGTGCTGTTTCGAACAACGTGGTATTCAAAGTCAACACAATAAAAAATAAATTGGAACATCAGGTTCAATCGGTTCATTGGCCTAAAAATGTGTTTGAGGCGAGCAGCTCCATTATAACAGCTTAAATGAAATGATTAAAAATTAACCTCTGCATCAAAGTTGATTTGTTATAAGTTATCGACATGTTAAAATTTGGGTTTCAGTTAAAAAATTTGCATATATCAGTGCCCTTTATCCACACAAGGGCTTCTAATTGGTTGGGGGTGGTATGCGAGACAGAATGTTACCTGACTGATTGTTTTCATCCTCTTCTTGCTAATTACTGCCTCACCATTTTGCGTTCCGCATCTTGTATTTTAATTCGATACACTCTTTTTAGATTTGATAAAAATTGGAACTTTAGATTCAGATTTATTGAACTTGAAATACTTTTGCAGCAGTCCAGCTATATTTGAACAAAACTAGCTTTAAAAATTAAATTCTGCATCAAAGTTAATTTTAAAATAATTTTTGGTACTCTGGAATTCGTCGCAAGTGGTGGGGGGGGGGGGGGGGAGGATAAACAGGTCTAAGCAATCCTGTGGAAGGAGAAGCACATGCCGCTGGGTGTATGTGGGCTCAACTAAAGAGATCCCAAAACAAGATGCCCTCCTTGAGGGCTTCAATGGAATAAATCAAAATGTTGTAGTTGTCATCGCATTTTACCATCCAGTCTTCATATTGGGTTGGGGTAGGATGTGAGATAAAATTTTCATGTGTCCCTCGATTAGACATCCTCCCTGCATTTTACAGCCTTGCTTATTATTTTCTAGCACATTACACACCACTATGTAATCACTGGTAAAAATTCTGAGTTTTACTATTATTTTTTTTACCTTATCTCCATTGGTTTTAAATAAGGCATACTTTTTCCTAGTTCATTGCAAAGTAAATCAGTTCTAAGTTAACAAAACACTAAATTTTAGGTCCAAACTGATTGATGGACTGAAGTAGTTGAATGTTTAAAAGTTGCTATCTACAGCGTTGTCTGGCAGTTGGGTGGGAGGGACCTCTTACCAAAGTCTTGCATTAAAATTTCAATAAGATTCAACTATATCAGCAGTTTTCATTCATCTCAGTTTGGACTCAACCAAAATCCTTCAACTATAAGTTATTGTTTGGGGTCATTTCCAACCCCAATTTCGTTTGAATGCAAGAATATATAAATAATGGGAAGCAATTGTGTTTTGGTTTCATAAATCAAATATAGATCTGTTTATGATGTCCAGATGGAGAGGGGGGGTCTGAAAAAAATCGACTTTGGGGGAGGGGGGGTTGGTTCCATGTGGACGTCCACATGTTCAATATAACATGGAAGTGCTTACATTATAAAACATACATAAAATGCTTATCCAGCATGTAAAAGGTACAGTTAAGAATACAGTGTTTATGTTTTAAAAATAAACCATCGCATCGTGTAAATAAAGCACTGAATTTATACCTACACTGGGTCACCCCATTTCATAAGCGACTTCAAGATTTTTAATGATTTTTTTTTTACCATCACCAAAAATGATGTCACATCTCAGCTTACCACAACTCTCAAAACTGGTTTTAAAAAGGAACAGCAATTATTTTTTTTAACATTTACTGAGCTTGATCAACGTTGAATGGGTCTAGGTTGGTTTTTATTGAAATTTAAAAAAAATTACCTACAAAAAGCAACAGCTAAAATTCAAGTTCTAACATGATTGCAAAAGCATGTCATCACACTTTCTGAAATCCATTTCCGCCCCTCCTGAGTATGGCGTCATTTATGTACGACTCCTAATAAAAATAAATAGCAAAAAGAGATCGATGAAGTAAAGAGAAATATAGTTCATTAACCCAAGGAGGCCTTGCGACTTATTAATCTTATAAATGTTATTACAGTCAATTCACAAACAGATCAGCAATATGGCCCATGCTGCTAGCATTAGGTGTTAGTTGCATTTATTTTGGCAATACAAACAACTTGCAGTATTTTCGACATATCAAAAAAATTATGAACATTATTAATTAGGTCTGACGGTTGTCACAATACTGTTAGGATCAATACAGACTAGGTTATTTTTGCTCTTGCATGTTGCTTGATGGTAAACTTTTAAAAAATATATATAATATAAATAATTGGTACTGTAAACTATTCATCTCACAATATTTTGTGTTTTCAGTGTTTTTGAAGGTGAAATAGGGGACACAATTCCTGTGGTCCATGCGAGCATTGCTGGTTGTCGTGTTATAGGCAGAATGTGTGTTGGTAAGGCCATGTTTCCACATTTCCTTTTTAAGTTTTTAAATAAAATGTATTGCTCTGGTCATGAAATAATTTCATATTGTAAGATATTTTGCACACAATAACTAACTTGGCCTTGACTGTTGTCAGGAAATAATTTCATATTGTAAGATATTTTGCACACAATAACTAACTTGGCCTTGACTGTTGTCAGGAAATAATTTCATATTGTAAGATATTTTGCACACAATAACTAACTTGGCCTTGACTGTTGTCACAATAACTAGCTTGGCCTTGACTGTTGTCAGGAAATACTTTCTTATTGTAAGATATTTTGCACACAATAACTAGCTTGGCCTTGACTGTTGTCACAATAACTAACTTGGCCTTGACTGTTGTCATGAAATAATTTCTTATTGTAAGATATTTTGCACACAATAACTAACTTGGCCTTGACTGTTGTCACAATAACTAACTTGGCCTTGACTGTTGTCAGGAAATACTTTCTTATTGTAAGATATTTTGCACACAATAACTAGCTTGGCCTTGACTGTTGTCACAATAACTAAGTTGGCCTTGTCTGTTGTCAGGAAATCGTCATGGTTTGCTGGTCCCCAACACAACCACAGACCAAGAGCTGCAGCACATAAGGAATGCCCTGCCAGACACAGTCAAGATTTACAGAGCTGAAGAGAAGTTGTCTGCCCTGGGGAATGTGATTGCCTGCAATGATTATGTGGCACTGGTACACCCAGATTTAGACAGGGTTAGTTGCTTATATTTTCATAGGGCATAGGTACAATCTGATTTATTTTCGATTTAATTGGTAGGTCAGTATTTTTATAGGGTTGGTAGCATTTAAAAATTTAAAGCTTGACTCTGTAGTATCATTAATGGCATTTTAAAAATAAACCAGGAGTGATCTCCCCTAAACTTTCGCGAATATTCTTATATAACTCTGAATATAGACATGATTTTTAATTACTTAAACTTTTAAAAATCTTAAAAGTAGAATAGAATCTTGTCAAAAAAAGAATTGCGCACCAAGCAAACGCCAAAACAAAATGTGCATAATAGTGCGGAATATTAATATTAGTACTTTATATAGTTACATGCGTTTTTTGAGAAATCGGAAATGGCGTAAATTACTACTTACGGTCAACAGAAATTACTCAAAATTTGATAGAAGGCATAGAATTAGATGTTATACTAACATGTGAAATTTCATTTATCTATCTGAAATAGTACTCAAGTTATAGGCTTTTGAAAAATTCAAAGAAGAAAAAGTACCACTTCCGGTTATCGGAAATTGCTCAAAAGTTAATTAGGATCTACGATTTTGATAAAATACTTGTATATGAAATTTCATCAACCTAGCTGTAACGGTACTCAAGTTATCGTGTTTACACACACACACAGTCATATGGACAAGGTTGCAAAATTATGTTTTTCCGTATCAGTGAGGTGTAAAACGTTGAGATTTGCAAAAATCTCGAATTTTTTTTTGCACGATTACAAGACTTTCTCTATACTTCGTATATATGAGAAAGTAAAAATTAATGGTTGTGTTAAAATGTGGAAAAAAAAGGTTTTAAAAATTCCTACAGTAGCTTCTAATAGTTTGTTGTTTGTTGTATCACCGGACGTTTATACTTAGTTGTTATCTTTTCCTAACCTAGTTAACATTTTTTTCAGAGCTTAATCTTATGCTACATGTTAGTAGTTTTCTCAACTAAAGAAATATTTCAGGCTCCTTGTTTATTTTGAGATTTCATTTTATGGGTTTAACTAAATGGAATATGAATAAGAAGATTTTTGTTGTAATTTAAAATTATTTTTTTTTTTTGAGTTATGTACCTTTATACTTCAGTCTAAAAAGCTTACTAATACTAAAATGGTTAGTTGAATAGAACTAGATTTTATGTATTCTGTTGTAGAATAATAAGCGTAGGGTTCAAGCACTCTCTTAATGTACCAGAAGCTCATAAAGAAGCTCATTAAAAGAAAAAAAGCTTATGAAGCTCTAGAAATTGCGTAAATTCTGTTGACCTCTTAAAATTATAAAAAAAAATATGTCGTGAAATTTAAATGATCCTGATAAAAATGAGGGTGAAAATCATTTTAATCAATAATTTAGCAACATGAGGTTTTTAGGATGGGCAAACTGAGTATTATGTTGCTTTTTGCTTTTGAAAACTGGTAAAATATGCTTAGCATTTATGCTTCTTTTGATTTACTTCTACACTAACAGGGTGTTACATAAGATCCTAGTGGCATAATTTGTTGAGAAATATGAGAATCATTTTAATACTTGGTAAAAAGAGGATAAAAGAACTACTGTTGCTAAATAGTTTTTGTGCAGTAATATTAGTGTATCAGGAAAACTTATTTTTAAATTGAGGGATGTTGATGCATGAAAAATCTCAAAAAATAATATTGTTCTGCTTAATGGGTTATTTTTAAAAACATATTTATTGACTTAACTCAAGAAGTATAACATTTTTATGTCAACAGCTTTTACATAGACTTAACCATTAAAATTAAAATGCTCTCTCTAGAAATCTTTTCGTTCCTGATGTTTTTGTTATGTGAAGGCTTTTTATACTTTGTTTTATTCCTGTTAAGAAGACTAGTATAGTTGTATGACTAAACTTGCTCTTGATATGAGGGTACCTATAGATCTTTTAAAAAAAATTATTTCTGTAATTCTTAACATGTCTCATGCTTTGATTTTGAAACAAGTGATTGCATGTTCTATACAATGTTTATCTCCCTTTTGTCATTAAGCTAATTTTGCTTACACAAATACTAATATTTTTCCTTCACATTTTTAACATTATATTTAACCATTAATGTCCAGTTGTTTTTTTATTTTGTTGCTAGGAAACAGAAGATTTACTGGTTGACACACTCAATGTTGAAGTCTTTCGTCACACAGTCGCCAACAACGTCTTGGTTGGCAGCTACACAGTATTTAGTAATCAAGGAGGCATGGTATGCATCTGATATTGTTTGTGCCTACTGTATTTTCATAGTTACACAGTATTTAGTAATCAAGAAGGCATGGTATGCATCTGATATTGTTTGACCCACTTTATTTTCATAGTTACACGGTATTTAGTAATCAAGGAGGCATGGTATGCATCTGATATTGTTTGTGCCTACTGTATTTTCATAGTTACACAGTAATTAGTAATCAAGGAGGCATGGTATGCATCTGATATTGTTTGTGCCCACTGTATTTTCATAGTTACACAGTAATTAGTAATCAAGGAGGCATGGTATGCATCTGATATTGTTTGTGCCTACTGTATTTTCATTAGACAAGAAGCTTGTAGCTCCTGTTGTTTACATTAGCCCAGTGATACATACAATAGCCCCAGTTCTAGACATGTGCTTATTCTTCATGTCGCCCACCAAATGTTAAGTGGTGTTGTTTACATTTGTTAGAGCTTTAGTTTTACAGGCAGGGTACACAAGGTTGAAATTGATAACATTTACTTCTAGCACCTGTCAGTTGTTACAGTACTGATGTAAACAAAGCTTTGTTTGCTTAGCATCTGATACATTTACTGTAAACCCTCTACTTTTCTTGATCTGACTTGAAGCTGATCAGTTTAATTTTGACTTCCCCAAACACTATCACTAATGTTAAGTAGTAGTGTTCTGTAATTTAGCTATAATTTAAAAAAAAAAAGAAAGTTTTATTTCTCTAACAGCAATGACTGTATTTCTTGTGTTGGTGATGACTGCTGTATTTCTTGCTGAAATCACCAAGGTCTTATAAATGTGAAGGTCAAATGCCTTGATGTGTACCTGGTGAGATCAAGCCAGAGTACCTGTTGTATTGATTTCACCAGTAAACATTGTACCTGAACTGTTTAGCGCTGAGCATGCAGTAATTGATTTTTTTGTTTACCTTGAAGGTCCCCCCTAAAACATCAGTGGAGGATTTAGATGAGCTCTCGTCCCTGCTTCAAGTACCTCTTGTGGTGAGTGTTGTGTGTGTCAGCAGCTAGCCTAGCTGTACATCTGTACATAGGGGGGGGGGGGTGCTTCTAGTCCTTGGTACAGTTAACTTGTACTCTGATGCTAACTGTGGGATGTTGTTAACTGTTTGTATGGCTCACATGTAGTGTTTATCAGTTTCAAGAAAAATAATGATTTAAGTGTTTGTGTGATAGGATTTATTTAAAATTTTTAAATTGTACTAGAATATCTTTAATTGCTAGTTATACCTGATAGTGAAGCCCTTGAGGCTCTAGTTTAAAGCTGGGTGGACTAAGTTATGTGCTAGTGACTTAAGTATTGTCTCAAACTAGTGCCTATTGTAGAGTGCTCGGCCACTCAACCACACCATCCTCTTGTAACTGTTTGTTTTTCCTCAGGCAGGTACAGTAAACAGAGGCAGTGAGGTTCTGGCTGGGGGCCTTGTGGTCAATGACTGGATGGCCATCTGCGGCCATGACACCACCTCCACAGAAGTCTCCGTCATAGAGAATGTCTTCAAGCTGAGTGACCATGAGCCCTCACACATACAGACACAGATGAGAGATTCTTTAATTGACACGTAAGTTTTGTTTACTCAAGATTTGCTTGTTCAGGTTCTCCTCACTAGTATTGGAAGGTCTCAGTTTTCTGTAGGCCAGATCTGATAGAGAACTCATGTTTCTTTGACCTCTTTATATGGAATAATCTGTGGTCAATGCTATGCCCAACTTCTAGATGTTCTTGGACATCTTACCTCTTGTAGGGTTGGCAACATTGTTGCCAACCCTTCCTCCAGTAGGGTTGGCAACAATGTGCCATGCCTTACTCTGGTAGGGTTGGCAATAATATGTAGGGTTGGCAACAATGTGCCATGCCTTACTCTGGTAGGGTTGGCAATAATGTGTAGGGTTGGCAACAATGTGGCCTACCTTCCTCTGGTAGGGTTGGCAACAATGTGGCCTACCTTCCTATTATTTCTGTCTGTTTATCTTGCTAGATGGTATTCCCTACTAAGCTCAGTCTATCTAACTATATTAAACATTTACTAGCTAATGTTTAAATTTTTAATGATTTACTACTTTTGTTTTTCAATACATACATGAAACCAATTATTTTTGAACAGCAAGATTCTTTATCTTGTATGCATACCTTAATACCCTAAAATGGTTTTGTGATTATGCAGGCTGTCATAAGTTTTACTATGAAAGGGAAGCAAGATGTGAAAAACCTCCAGGGACTGTGAAACAGGACTACATTTGTATACATAACCAGTGGCATTTTTTTTCTGTACGAAACATTTGTATCTCATCCTGTATCTGGTTCATGTTATGTTGACTACCATTGATAATACTGCCAATAAATTGTGGTACATCATTCAAAGATTCATCATGCCATAAGTATATTCTTTAGTTGTTCTTTATTTACTGTTATTGTTTTGTCAGATCTGTAGAATGTTTTTTTTTTGTATTATACACGTGACTGTTTTATAAAGTAAAATATCACCACGTTTGTGCCATTTATGGTTAGAGTTAGACCCCTTTATTTTTACTATTGTCTACAGGGCATCGTTTATTTCTCCAAACATACTAATAAATTTAGTACATTTTTAAAGTAGATATTTTATATCACCTCTATGAACAACTAACAATTTATGACTGTTTTTGTGTTTTGCATTGACTGATGTCAACTAGTTTGTCTAAAGTTGTTCTCCCTCTCTATTTACACAAGGGAAGTAAATTTGTTACCATCACCCTAATGTCTGATAGCCACCTGAAGTTTGGGTTTTATTTAACCTAGACTATGGTAACTTGAGATTAATTGTATTCACTTATAATCAGTGGTGGAAACCCCAGACTTGTCACAATTGGATGGACATTCACACTTTGAAATGAAACTGAGGCAAATGTTAACAGTAGGACAGGTTTATTTGATGGGATTAGTACAGGCTTTCTGGGCCTTCACTAGATGAGCACAGGCTATTTTTACATCTGGTTTGTTAAGCGAGCATGAAGTGGGTTAGTGTTTTTTTTTCACAACTGGGAAACATTTTTGTTTAACTATATAGGCATTTATTACATTAAATATTATTGCTTAGAGTTTGGTCAAACTTACGCTACAAGTCTAAGCATTTTTGTGAGATTAATCGATTAAATAACATTAGTCATTCTAGTGTGAGCTATTTTAAAATAAATTGTTAAGCTGGATATAAGGCTTAGTTTTGTCATACATGTGTAAGACTTAACTTTAAGACTAAGATGGAGCCGTAGATTTTCTCAGCTTTTTACTCCAGGCCTGTGTTTTGGCTTGAATAAAATATTTACAATGGAAAGTGTTTTGTTTATTTCTGTCTCTCACACATGGGTGAGAAATCAGCTGACTCCACACAATTCAGCTCACACCTGACCTGTCACAGCTATCAACCTTGACCCATTCCCTAATGACATTAGAACAAAATTTGACCCTTTCTTTCCTCTGTTGTTTGAACACTGCCAAATACTTTGTCACTAGCAGCTTTTCCAATATATAACATTTTAAAGAGGGTGTTGGTCTGGTTTAGTATTGTGGGATTATTTCAGTAGATTTCTGACGGTTTCAAGGGCTACAGGTTGTTTAAAAATAGGTTTGAAGTGTTTTTAATTCCATTACTAGAAGGGCTCAGAATGTTAGGTGAAACAGACCTGCTGATACCTGAATTAGAACATAACTGAAGGGGGTGCTACTGACTTGAATTAGAACAGTAACTAACGGGGTGCTTAAGAACTTAATTAAAACAATAACTGATTGGGTGCTAATGATATAGTCTACATTAATAACTTATAGGTGAAAATGGAATTGAGGCAACCATAGGCTAAACAACACGCACTTATTTACAACTCTGCCCTAAACAGCTTTCAAATGTGTTCATTCACAGAACATAAAAATCATTAATTTTTTTTTTTGTATTGAATGTGGTTAAAAATAAAGTTAATCTGTTTTAATGGTTGGTCGACTTGTGTAATAGGGGGTGCACACCTGTTGGAGAATTTGTTGGAAGTTGTTGCTCAAATACACCAGTCTTCAGCACAGTAGCATTTACGCACATTAACACAGTACACACCATACATTCCAGTCAAACTATTGCTTTATTTCTTTTACACAACGTACTAGTGCATATTCTCCAACCATATCAGTCCAGTAATCTTAACATAAACTCAAGTAGATCTCAGTAACCATTTTCTAGTTTTAGAAAAATCTTAGGAGATGTAGATGTATAGTTCAATCTTTTTATGTGAATTTTTTTTTAACTAATACAACTTTCAGGATTACTATGAGTATCAATATAACTAGTGTCTTTTGTTAAATAAAATTGCTGTAAGTCATAAGGTGAAAATTTAGGTGAAAATTTGGAAAAAATAAAAACAAAGAATTTCTAGAGAAAAAAAACACTTGATTTTGAAAAGGCAACTAATAATATTATTCTCAAACCACACAAAGGATGATACAATGAAACAATATCATTGGGGAAATAAATTAAGACTTTATGTGTTAATCTTAAATAGAAATGAGCTAAATGAGGCATTGTGGGAAAATCTAAACATTATCGTTAAAAAATATACATGTGCAGACAACCAAAGAACTCAAGATTCTTCAGCCTCCTAAATCAAGCAGACTGTCTCATGTAAAAGAAAAATGTTCATGAACAAGACAAGCAAGGCATTTGTTTATCATCACAAGGACAGGTGGGTATATTCATAATAAAAGGGGATTTTTGTGTTTTCTTCGTTTGAAGAATTACTGTATGACAAATTAAAAATAAAAAGACAAAATAAAAAAAGATTGTATACAGGAACTAGCAAATCTAGTGCAATGGTTGATTTATACAGGAACCGGTACTATAGCAGAATGAAAAGTACTGCAGTACTTGCTTAAAGTACTTTCATGCTCTGTTATGAGAGTAAATGCGAGTGAGCTTGGTCACAGTTTATAAATGAAATGAGGTCAACACTATAATATTGCATGTTCAGAATGTCTGATTCCAAATGCAAAAAAAAACAAGTGTATTTACTCAAAATACTGGAGAGCAAGAAAATGGTTAGCAATTATACAATAAGTAAAGTTTTTTTCAAATCAACAAAATGGTTAATCAATTTAAATATAATAGCATAAAAAAAACTAGTTAAATAATAGACTACATAAGATAGACAGCCTTGACAAGGACTTAAAAAATATGATTTATGATTGTGCCAGTTTTTTTTTGTGTTTGTGTAAACAAAAAAGAAATTGCCAGAAAGGCTTATCGGCAGATTACAGGGAATGACAGCATGATACTGAAACATCATCCACATCAGAGAAACATGAGGTCAATAAAGTGAATAGCTCAAGTCTTTTAAAAAGTGAATTGGGAAAAAATTTAATATTCATCGCGCGTATGTTTTGCGGGGACGACAAACTCCATGGTAACATACAAATTCCCATAACATTTCTATAACAGAGGTGAATATTTCTAATCTCAGTATCACATTAGGAAATCACAATCCGCTCCTCTGGGGGTAATATTGCAACTGAGGATAGATAGAGTTTTTTCTATATGATCAACAATGGTTGCCTTGTATGAATGAATTGAGGGTCAAAGGTCAACTATGTACAAAACTCACTTGATTTTTTTCCTTATAATATTTATATTGCAGCAATCCCTTGTAGAGTGTAATTATTAAATAAATATCTTTGACCATAAATAAATTATTCCATGAATAGTTAAAAATAGAAGATGTAAGTTAAAATCATATTACAATAGTATATTACATTAAGTTAACTTTTGTTTCGATTTTATTATTTAAAATGTAGGATTGTAAAAAAAAATGAAAATGTATTTTGTTTTAAAATTACTTATATGGGAATCAATCAGAAAAAGACAAGTTAAAATATTACAACTGAATGTTTGACAAAATTAAACACAAATATTTCTACTTTCAAAATTTGGCAGGTTTTCATTTAAAGTATACTCAATATTTAAACAGTCAACAAGCACCTCAAACAAAAAAGATGTGGCCAGAATCTAACATGAGATTGAGATGAGCTTAAAATGCTAGACGCCTAGGCTGAGCTTTAGCATCAAAAAAAAAAAAAAAACAGCAACATTTTCCCATTGTTAACAGGTGCCATTAAATATACCGGACAGATGGTAGAGCAGTTTTTACCATGAAGAACAAACAGACAAACAAATAAATCATTGCTTGACTGCATAAAAAAGCAAACCAACTGCACAAAACAAAATAAAATTAATAACAAAGAAAATCTACACATGATGGTAAAACTCAAAATGTTTGTACAACAAAAAGTGTCATCAAACTTAATGAAAGATAACATTAGCTATGATAGGCCCATGATGTAGAAAACACTGAGTATCTAGATCTATTTGATTTCAGAAAGCTTTAATAAAGCTACTAAGACTAAATAGTTTAAATTAATTATTTTTAATTCTCTTACGTTTTTAATTTTAGTGAAATTAAATGGTCTTGTAAAATATTGATTTAAATATTTAAAAAAAAATCCACATCTTTTAGATTTAATAAACAAATATGACTAAATTAAACTTTAAATTGTTTACTACGTTAAAAAAAAGCCTTTTTTTCATTACGTATAATAAATGTTCACTAATTGAAATAAATCCATAAGAAATTAAAAGAGTTATTAAAACGTTGTGACAATTTTTAAATTATTAAAATACATTTTATGAAAACTACAATTTTATTTTTCATCCAAGTTTGTAATCATTTTGACAACAAAAATATTTTGAAAAATTTAAAAATATTTAATGAACTTTTCTGTGATATGATCTAAAAATAGGGAACATAATATAAGATGGAATAAAATAAAGAAACAAATGATCAAAGCAGTACAGCTTGAGGTCTTTAAATCTAAAAACAATATGGAGGCTACCTACAATCTAAAAAAGCAAACTACATGAGAGGCACTTTATATTATCACAAATTTGAGGCAAAAGATTCGAATAAAATTTGATACATTTAGTTTCTCTTTGCATCTTTTTTTCAACCAAAGTCTAATCTCTGATATTAATAATAACTTTTTTTTTTCAGAAAAATGTGTATTTAAATTTAAAAATAATTCTTTCTTGGTGTACAAGTATATATTGATGTTAAAAGTAATTGTTTTCTATAGTTAAATTTTCAAAAATTATACTGCCTGCTTTGATTTATGATGCAGCAATGAAAATAAGTTAGAAATATCACACTTACTTTTGGATATATTTACATTTTTAATTATGAAAAATAAAACAAAATCCTAATTTTAAAATAAATGAAATGCCAAATCTCTAGAGAGTAAAATGCAGTTAAATGGTGGAAATATTTAACTTCCTGAGTCAAGTTTTATGATGAAGAGACAAACTTTTTAAATAGCGAAGAAATTTAAACATTTTATTTGGCAAAGAGCGGTGCATGCTCTTGATCATTATAATTTATAAATATTTTATAGAACCTCATTTTTTAAATTAATATTAAGATGGATGAGTAAATTTAGTTTTAGAACAAGATTAATTAGATTTTTATTAATGTATACAGCTGTGAGTTTATTTTGGGTTTTGATTAGATGCAGTTATGACTTGATGAAGATTGATATAAATGTGTGTGTTTGCAGGTTGTCGATATAAATCTACTTAGTGTGTTCTACCCAAACTTGCCATGGTACATCTAGAAAGTAGAAAAAGTTTGCAAGACATCTTTCATGGGCACTGGCTCCACCTTAGCTCATTGGTTCATCTGCTGAATGCTTTAAAAAATACTAAAAAAAAACTCCTTGAGATGATTTTTAAGATAGATAAAATTTATAACTGCTGGACTAGGTCTAGTATTAAAAAAAAATTTCAGTTGTTTGAAATAAAATTATTTAAAAAATTGTGTAAATCGACATCAACCAATAATTTTAAATCGTCACAAAGTTGGTTTAGCTTAAATCGATCACACCAAAATAATGAACTATGTGATGATTTGTTATTTGTAAATAATTACAAATCAAAATCTTTGATTTCTGCCTGTTTAATAAGTTAATAAAAGTTACATAACTCTGAGAAATCAGAACAGGAAGGGATTAAATAATTATAGCAGACATTACAAAAATCTCTCCATATATGTTCAAATCTGTTGCATTAATTTGAACATTATTTGAATTCGAAACACTGAAAGTTGCCTTTGATTTAGCAACAGTGTTTTGATGTTTGAGTCTTTGCTGCAGAAGAGTGCATGATTTTAATAAACTCTATAAATACAACAGGCTCAACACATCTGTAAACTGTTTTCTCCAGATGTAATTCTTCGCCACTCATCATGTCGAAACCTCGAAACAATAGTTCAGCTGCAATCCACTTTTGGAAAAGATTGGTGAATGTTTCCTTCCTTCAACAAAGAGTTCATCAAGTACACAAGTGGGTTATGCTAGTCTACAAAGTTTATTAGAAAAAAATCTGAGATTAAAAAAATTAGAAAAAGACACAGTTTAGTTGAAAAACTGTTTAAAGGTAAAAATCTTACTTTGTCCATGTGTTATTGTTTATTCTAAAGCTCACAGATCAGTACAGAAATTCCCTCAATGCTTTTCTTCTATGAGTAAGCAAACTGTTCACAACTTTTACAGTTATTAGAGAAACATCCTTTGTGTTTAAGATTCCATTCAATGTAAATATGTTTCTCTCTTCATTTAAACTGATATTTTCCATATCTTGAGGTTAGATTCTAAAATCTGGTTTAAGTCATATCTGGGAGAATACATTATGGGACCTTTGCATTTTCTTTATATGTTCTTGAAGGACAAATAAATGGATAAAAACATTTGTTTTCTATTTAGGTAAAGACTTTTGGGGGTTAAAATAAAGATTTTGTTTTCTACAATCTTTCACAACATAGCTGTATGTACAGGTTTAATGCTTTTGTTTACTCTGAGATCTCCGTCAGGAACCTCCCATCTAATCCAAAGAAAAAAGTTGACTGTCTTTGTTAGGCCAGCAAGCTTGCACCGTGTCTTCTGAGTGGCTGTCCCACTTAGGGACCTGGGAAGCCAGCCAATCGATGATGCCGTACCATGTGTGGTGGGCAGGAAGAAGCGGGGGTTAGATCTGGACAAGACTCCTAGAGATAGAGACGCCTGTTTCACGAGAGCAGGTTGAAGAACATTGTTGCTAGACTCAGGTTCAGGGCTATGACTAGGACAAGGAGTTGTCTTTCTTGGCACCAGTCCTGCAGTAAAGGAAAATACAAGGTCAAAGATAAACTTCCATGAAAACTTAACAAAATGATTTAAAAAAAACAACAAACTAAAATTACTTTAAAATGAAACTCTGAAGAAAGACTGATAATAAATTGAATAGGCCTATTTAATTTCTAAAAACTTTCCTCTTTTATAATTTATTGCTTTTTATAATTTATTCTGCTAACAGGCCCTACTCAGTTAAGCGATGCTTTAAAAAAAAAAGTCAATTTTTTCTTTCTCTATGCACATCCTAATAATTGGTAATTTTTCATATTTCATTGTAAAAATATTGTGTGGTACACTTACAATAAAATTGTTACACTAAATAATTAGCAGTTTTCACATTATTAAAAGTATAAAACTAGAATATTTATCATTTGATAAAATTATATTTAAATATTTTTTTTTATTGCAGCAGGGTTTATAAACTATTAGGCTATAAAGTGTTAAAGTTGTAGCAAAACCATGTGTGGTAAGTATCACTTTATAGAAAACCTGAGGACATATTTCTATTTAACACAAACCAATAACATACTAATGTATATGATCTCAAGATTTTCCAGGTACTTAGCCTACACTAAGTGGGCCTCAGTTAGGTTATGATCCTAATTATAGGACAGAACTCCCCCCCCCCCCCCACCAAATGACAAACCTCTCTATAACACTACCCCTCTCCTTTTTAAACATCATTTCTCACCTAAAGTATAAATTGAGCCTGATCAACATTAGACACCCCCAAAGGATGTCTACTGCTCCCCCCTCCCATGAATTATAATTTATATAGAAAATATATACTTTTATAAGTGTGTTCCCCATCCCTTCTCTGGAAAATTATTAAGCCTATTTTTAAATAATGTATTGTTATAGGTTGACACATAATACATTATATTGTTTACATATCAAACAATGCATTGTTATAGAATATAGGCAGGTGTACATAATATGACCTACATTATATTTGCTAATTAATAACTATTGTATTAAGCCACACATAATGCAGTATATTTGTTTACATATACATATTAAACAATGCATTGTTATAGTCCTACATAATAGGCCTAGAGTATATTTGTTTATTCATTAAACAATATATTGTAAGAAATACTGGAATACCTAATAAATAGCGTGTATCTGTTTACTCGCATCTAAATTTATGATTATTATTTATAATTGGCATTGCGAAACATTTTGATGTGAATTTTCTTCGCATTTTAACTACGTCACAAACTTACTGATTCATGGTGTTATATTCCGTTAATTCAGGGAAAAATGAATGTGAACATTGAAAGATATGATAAAGTGTTCTACCAAATATACTGCCACTCGAATAGTTAGTGATGGTGGGTGGGTGTGGTGGGGGGAGTGGTGCAGTTATGAGTCTTGACAATTCGCTGATTAAGGGTGGGTGTCTCATATAGGGTAGTAATGACATATGTAGTGTAAGAGAGATTTATAATGTAAATATGTCAGAATATTTTAGTAAGTTACAGGTAAGTGGAGCTTTACGATAATTTTAATGGGTTTCAGGGTCGGGTCCTTTATTTTCATTTTGATAATAGGTGGGGAGATTAAATCCGTTAAAACTTGATGACGTCATTTATAAATCAAGTCTCCTCATCGAAATGATTATCTAATATCTTCGATATTCAGGATACTTTTCTTCATTAGTATGTTATGTTAAAAGAAAAAAAAAAATTGCTACATTTTAGACGAATGGGTTTCATTTGAAAACAAAAATATAGGCTTACAATAATTGTAGTAAATTATTGGCTTACAATAATTGTAGTAAAATATTAGCTTACAATAATTGTAGTGAAATATTAGCTTACAATAATTGTAGAAATAATGGAAAAAAAAAACGGATCCTGGGCTTGTGTCTGTAGAACGTCGCTGAGTTCACCCAGCTCTAATGGGTACCTGACTCACGTTAGGGAAACAAAGATGGCTGGGCATAGTGCTGACCACACTATCCCCTTGTATGCCGAGGTAATTGAAACATATAACTCTACCTTACTTGCTCCATGCGTCTTGAACACAAAAGGGAAGCGACGAGGCGTCAAAATGAAACCAAAAGTGCTGCTGTACTCACCCGAACGTCTCCGAGAATGACCGACATGTCTCCCTGTCGCCTCCTCTCTGCCAGCTCTTGCAGGCGCCGGATCTCCTCCCTCCTGGCATTGCCCAGCTGATACGCCTCCCTCCGCGACATGGGCTTCACGGCCGTGACGTTTTTAAGGTCTGGAAGACTTCCACGAATGTCCGCCCCGGCGGGCAAACCCGTCAGTTTTGGAGTGTCCACGAATTTGTATTCCTTTGGAAGCGGCATTGGTGTTTTGCTCGAGTTTGAATGCACCTCGGCCTGGATCCTCTTCCTAATGCCGTTCTCGATGATGAATGTCTCCGGGTTTTGGCTCGTCAGGTTCTCGCTGCTGTGCGCCGTCTCCCGTTCAATCATCTTCTGTTTGCCCACAGCCAGATCCACATTTTTGATAGCGTTTGTGTCGTTGACGATACACGGCATGGTCCGCCTCCTCTGTAGGGACTTTGTCTTGCTCAGTTCTTCGTCCATCGTGTCCGAGACGCCGGAATCCGGGGAAGGGTTTGTTGACGGTTGGCGCATGCGCGGGTTGTGGTTGCTGTGGCTGTGCGGGTTGTTGTTGCGGTTGTTACTGGTGGTGGTGGTGTTGAGAGTGCCTAGGCTGTCCCCGCCAATGCCGCTGTCCGCTGCGGTGTACTGATCGAAGTGATCGTTGAGAATGGTAGAATTGAAGATCTCGCTGAAGCCTCGTCCGCGGCGAGACCCGGCGAGGAAGCTGTACCGTCGTACTTTGAGGGAAGGGCTCCGGGAGTGCTGGCTGACCTGCAGGTCGTTGCCCCCCGGCCCGCCCGGCCCGCCAGGCATGATGAGCAGTTGCTGATGGTGGCTGTAGTCGTTTGGCGTGCGGTGGCCCCCGGCGTCGCCGTGGAGGGCGGCGAGTGCCGACAGTCCGCTGGGGTCCTGCCCCTCGTAGTTGGACTGTCCGTGCGGGGTGTTCAGGGATTTGGATCTGTAAGGCTGGTGATTGGCCATCCCAGTCACGTGGCTGAAGTCGTACTCCATCTCATTGTTTTCCAAGTGCTTCTTCATCACGTCAGTACCTAGTGGAAGAGTCGTTAACATTCGCTCATTAGCAGGTTTACATAATTAATTTTTTTTTAATTTAACCTTCACATAATTCAATCTAGTAAATGTAAATTTGCTGATGTCGGTAAAATAAAGGCTAGTTGCTACACAATGTGTTGACACAAACACAACTCACACTATCCCTTTAAATACCGAGGCAACAGATATAGATGAACTCTACTTCATCTGCTATGCCCAAAAGGGTAACTTGAAAACTTAAGACTGTATCAACAGTTTATCAACATGAAACCTTACATTAAGACATTAACCGACAGTGGTAGCCTCTAATAGAGACGCCGTATACATTTAGCGACATATGCACATACACTAGTGTTGATGTATTTGTATGTGTTGTTTACAGTGGTGCTTACATCCGTATAGCGAAATAATTAATTTTGCAACTTTCATTATCTATTTGTTGTAAAATATATTAATCACGAGTGGAATGTTTTTCAAAGCTAAGAAACTTCAACATTCCTTCCGCTTGATGTGGTATTACGAATTCTCCAGTTAATTAGTCCAAACCAATTAGCAAACGTTGATGCCAGATTTGTAAAAAAAAAATCGAATGAGTAAGGATGAGTTAACCCTAACAAAGACACGTCATTGAATATATTAATGAGCTTGTGTTAAATGTCCCAACCGTCAGACGGGTGTATTAGGGGATCTGTTTGTTTGATGCAGCGTTCATTCAACCCGCTGGGTATCTTCTGTCTGGGTAAAGTCTGGCACTCGGGCTGACGGCTTAAAAGCTCGGCACTGCTGGAATAAATGTCAGGTACATCCCTGCCATTTAATGAGTCCAGCACGCGCCAATCATGCTTGTTGATCTGTACCGTTGACATGCGCAAACCAGCTCGTTAGTTCATGTATACTGGGGTACAGGTCAGCCTCGAATTGAGGACAGCTTCGACATAAGGACAGCTTCAAACTGAGGACAACTTCAAACTGAGGACAGCCTCGAACTGAGGACAGCCTCGAATTGAGGACAGCTTCGACATAAGGACAACTTCAAATTAACAACAGCTTCAAACTGAGGAAACCCTCGAATTGAGGGCAGCCTTGAACTGAGGACAGCTTCAAACTGACGTCAGCCTCAAACTGAGGACATTCTTAAACTGAGGACAGACTCTAACTGCGGTCAGCCTCGAACTGAGGACAGCATCAAACTGAGGACATTCTTAAACTGAGGACAGACTCTAACTGCGGTCAGCCTCGAACTGAGGACAGCCTCGGACTGACGACAGCCTTGTACGGAGGAAGCAAGAAACTCCCTAGTACCAGACTACCCATCCCGGCCTGCCCCAGTAGATATGTTGATTGGCTCAGGCAGTAGAGGGGAGGGTAGAATTATGAAACTGTTGCCCAGCTGCACCCATTATACGATAATTTGATATCAACACGACATTTTTTTAATGTTGGTCCTGACCTCGTATAGGAATTAACATGTTATTTCAAGTTATACAGTACATTTTTCTAGACATTACCCTGACATTACCGTGGCATATATATATATATATATATTACATTTTGGCTCTTACATGGCATATATATATATATATATATATATATATATATATATATATATATATATATATATATATATGCCATGTAAGAGCCAAAATGTAAGAGATGTAAGAGATGTAAGAGTTAGTTACCTGGCTGATGGAACTCAGGGGCGTACTCTTTGGCTTTCAACCTGGCGATGTCGCTGTCGTTCTGGGCCCTGTCGGCTGCCAGGTCCGCCGCCTCTGCCTTAGCTCGTGCGTTGGCCATCCTGTGGGGGAGAGAAGTGGCTGGTTAGTTGGGGTCGATAGGAGGGTGGGGTTCAAGTTGTAGGGGTCAGCGGGGGTCAATCAGTAAGGGGCCCAACAGTAGGGGTCAATAGGTGGGGGGTGTCAGTAGGGGTCGATAGGTGAGGGGTCAGTAGGGGTCGATAGGTGAGGGGGGCAATCAAGGGGGGGGGGTCAATAGGTGGGGGCGGGGGGTCAATCAATAGGAGTCAGTCGAAAGGGGTCAACTAGTAGTGGTATACCACTTGGTGTGTCTACATAGTGGGGTCAAAGATGAGGATCTAACAGTAGGGTTTGTGGGGTCATCGGGGGTCAGACATGAAACTCCACACGGCAGATAAGGTAGAGTTAACTTGTTTTTTTAACCTCGGCATTGGAAGTATTTGCTTGCCCAGCAGAATGTCTTGCTGTTTCTGCTTTCCCCGAAATTGTCAGGTACCCATCAGGGCAGAAGACACAGGTACAATGGTAAGATTTTCTAGTGGTGAACATGGGCTAAATTACAGCCCATAATGTCAAACCTATGAATTGTTAGTTTACGTATATATATATATATATATATATATATATATATATATATATATATATATATATATATATATATATATATATATATACACACGCATGTGTGTAAGTATAGGAATTGTGTCTTTGCAGCAACATGAAGCAATACACAATGGACCACTGAGTGAAATACATAATTCTAGGACAAGGGCTAATCACGTTAACTAACATAACACATACAATGCTTCAAACAAAAGAGTACAATGCTGAAGAAACATTGGTCTAAAAAGCTTATAAGAACTCCAACAAGCGTAAAACCGTCTTATTCGTTCAAAGAGTATCTCGTACACGACGTATAGTAGAACATTTTCATTGGAATTGCATGACATGTGAAGCTGCCTTAAATGTTCTGACTGTAAACCACCCCTACACATCCCAGAGATGTAATAGTGTTATAAAATATAGTTGTGTGTGTGTTTCTGATAAGCGGAAGAATTTATATTCGGAGCTGGAGAATCAGACAAGATCATCTGATTAGCATTAATATGCCAGGTAGAGAGAGAGGTGGATGGGCAAGAGTAAGGAAAGTTGCCAGGTAAGACAAATATTCGGGCCAAATAATAGGAACATGTTGCCAAGTAAGAAAAATAAATAAAATGCATATTAACTAAAGATGAAGGCAACAACAAAAATATTGTTAAAAGTTTACCGGGTAAAAGAAATCAATGAGTGAGTAAAATTTTGAGAAGAAGTTTACCAGGTAATAAAAATATTAATTGATGGATGGGATTAGAAAAGGTTTGCCAGGTAATTGAAGTTAATGGGCGCCCAAACCTCGATAGAAGCTTTGCCAGAATATAAAAAAATAAGTGAACTTTTGACGAGTATCTCGACAGAGCAGTCACATTTGACACCAGTCTACGATAAATACCACCCAACTCTGATGGGTACCTAAACTCACGTTAGGGAAAGTAAAGGCGGCTGGGTATAGTGCTGACCACACTATCTCTTCATATGTCGAGGTCACAGAAACAAGTGAATTCTACTTCACTTGTCCCATAGACCGTCAGGTTTGAAAAGGAACTTTACTACGATAAATACAGGTTGGTGTATCATGTTTTATGTTACCTGTGACTGGCGCTTCGGAGGTAAGACCTCGTAGGTACATTAGTCAAACTATTAATTAGGAGCTTAATTAGCATTGGCGCTGCCGAGCACAGGCAGTTAAAACACGATCACGTGGGATTCTTACACCTGTACACGTCACGGTTGAATGGTCATCTAATGAGAGCAAGTCTATTTTTGCGTGTGGGTGCTAAAGTACTTAATAACAAGGGTTTGGTGTGCGTGTTTTTTCCTTCCACCTTCTTGTGTAATGGTCGTTAAAAAATATATAAGAAACATGGGATAAGTGGACTAAGAATATCATCGGATAAATAAGCCAAGCCTACCCTGGGATAAGTGAAAGCCTATCATAAGATAAGTTTAGTAAACTTATCAAGGAATAAATGAAATAAGCCCATCATGGGATAACTGAGCAAAGCCTATCATATAGTCGTACAATAAAACCGTACAATGAATACATGTTGTGTAATAGCCCCAAGGATCGCAGAAGAAGAAGCAACTAGCTAGGAAAACCTGCGACCTATCATCGAGTCATAATGTTTTCATGTTCCCAGACTGCAGGTATGTTACGGCTTATCTCTCAGAGGTGAAACCATAACATCTACCTCTCTTGCTATCTCTCTTTCTATCTCTCTTTCTATCTCTTCACATACGTTTTCAGATAACATTTTTTTTCTCCCTCAAAATGATCGTGAGTATCTCTCATTTGTAACACGGTTCCGGAGAATAAACCTACATCATCAAACCCATGCCGGTCCAGAGTACCTCCCTCATCACTCCCTCTCTCTCGTCTATAATTCCCCCTCCCCCTTTCCTCATTCCTAACACCCTATCTCACCCTCACCCTCCACCCGACGTAGCCCATAATTCTCCTGCTCGCTACTGCTCACTCACACAATCTCTCCATCGCCTCACCCTACCCTACACCACCCCCTCCTCCCTCCCTCACACCCGCACCCCCCCCCCCCAGTACCCAATACACTTAGATATAACAAGTCATGTAACAGAACTCCGGCGTGGCGATGTATGTTCGTTGTATCGGGAACAATTCATGCGTCTTCTTACGTTGTGTGTGTGAGGGGAGGGGGGGGGGTAGGGTGGAGGCAGACATCGGGCACTGAACTAGCCAGGTTGATTCTTCCATAGCTGTGGCATTAAGTGACTGCGTGGCATAGGATTTGTACACTTGCTTATGTACGTGGGACATGCACATTTTATGTTCGGTTATGTTATTACGTGAGGTATAGACCTTTTGATTGGTG
The DNA here is from genome assembly GCF_028476545.2 of Physella acuta. Lineage (NCBI taxonomy): Eukaryota > Metazoa > Mollusca > Gastropoda > Physidae > Physella > Physella acuta. The sequence goes on along the minus strand of NW_026732866.1, from coordinate 315,299 downwards.
GAGGGTATTGGTGGAGGGTATTGTTTGTGTGATTGGTGGAGGGTATTGTTTGAGTGATTGGTGGAGGGTATTGTTTGAATGATTGGTGGAGGGTATTGTTTGAGTGATTGGTGGAGGGTATTGTTTGAATGATTGGTGGAGGGTATTGTTTGAGTGATTGGTAGAGGGTATTGTTTGAATGATTGGTGGAGGTTATTGTTTGAGTGATTGGTGGAGGGTATTGTTTGAGTGATTGGTGGAGGGTATTGTTTGAATGATTGGTGGAGGTTATTGTTTGAGTGATTGGTGGAGGGTATTGTTTGAGTGATTGGTGGAGGGTATTGTTTGAATGATTGGTGGAGGGTATTGTTTGAGTGATTGGTGGAAAGTATTGTTTGATTAGTGGAGGTTATTGTACGCCTAGTTATGGCTATGAACAATCACGTGATCTTATGTCACATGGTCCGTAGCGGAACAAACACAGGAACCATCTCTGGAATCTGGTGGTGGCAGGGGGTGGGGGGGTATGTTGGGTGGGGGGGGGTTATGCGGGGTAGGGGGAGTATGTGGGGTGGGGGGAGTATGTGGGGTGGGGGGAGTATGTGGGGTGGGGGGGAGGATGTGGGGTGGGGGGGGAGGATGTGGGGAGTATGTGGGGTGGGAGTAGGTGGGTTGGGGGTGTAGGTGTGGGATGGGTGGTGAGTAGAGGTGTCAAATCGAATCTCGTTTGTTCAGCATAACAATTGCACTTTATCTCTAGAAAAGACAAGATTGGAGAAAAAAATAGAAATCTCCGATTTACACCCCCACCCCCCACTTCACCCCCACACCCACCTCTACACTCTTCCCCTTATTCCCTATTTACCAGACTGTGGCTATTCATCAACTTGTGAGCCCAACGCATGTCATTACGATAAGCAGCTATTTATCAATCTGCGCTTAACCAACAAACTGCACATACGTTTTACAATTATAATCATCAACACAACTCATCTTCTAGCAAACAATGGAAGAGACAAATGGGTAAAACATCAGTCCACATGTTTGGCCAGTGGGGGGGGGGGGGTGGAATACAGACAGAGGGGTGGGAGGGGAGTAATATATTGTAACACTGACCACTTGGGACATGTTTTTTTGGGACCACTCGGCTGTGGTCTCGGGGGGGGGGGGGCTCATAGCCCAAACGTCGCAGAACTAGGGTTGGGGGTGGGGTGGGGGGGGGGAATGCTCATAGCCCAAACGTCGCAGAACTAGGGTTGGGGGGTGGGGTGGGGGGGTGGGTGCTCATAGTCCAAACGTCGCAGAACTCGGGGGAGGGGCTGAAGAGAGAAAGATGGCGTTGAAGAAGTGAGAGCTTGTGTATACCAGAGGATTAGATGCAGCGGTGTTCTTGCGGCATCAAGCCCTTGGTAACTATACAGGCAGTGTCCTAGGCAATTATACAGGCAGTGTCCTAGGCAATTATACAGGCAGTGCCCCTAGATAACTATACAGGCAGTGCCCTTGGTAACTATACAGGCAGTGTCCTAGGCAATTATACAGGCAGTGTCCTAGGCAATTATACAGGCAGTGCCCCTAGATAACTATACAGGCAGTGCCCTAGGCAACTATACAGGCAGTGCCCTAGGCAACTATACAGGCAGTGCTCTAGGCCAGGGGTCGGCAACCTGCGGCTCGCGAGCCGCATGCGGCTCTTTTGGTGTCCAGTTGCGGCTCTTCAGCTCCATGCACAAATATTAATAATTATTTTATTTTATTTTCAAAGCTCATAAAAATATTAGTCTGCAACACTCGGTAATAAACGATATAACAATAGATATAAACAATAAACATTCACTATTGTATTAGAGTATTTAGTTACTCCCTTTCTCAATGTACTTCCTATTACATTGTCCATTCCGAATTGAAACATTCAACTTCATAGTGTATATCATAAAGAAACTAAACCAGCTAAGTGTAAAACTGAAAGGAAAACCCAGCCTATGTCTTGCTTGAAGAAGTGGTTTGTTTCGAAAAAAAAACCAGCTTTTTTTTGTTGACTACAGGTGAGCGATAAATTACTTAATTACGAAAAATCTGAAAAACATATCGTTATGAAACCAATGCTACTATTCAATCACTTCAGCATTAATATAAACAAAATAAAGGATGTTTTCACTGAGAGATCTGAGCTATTCAAAACAAATGCAAGTACTCAGACTTACATAGTAGATCCTCTCAACACAAATTCAAATGAGATTATTTCATATACTAAGAGCTATTTATTTTAAATTATATATATTGTATAATATTTGTTTAGGATCATATATATATATATATATATATATATATATATATATATATATATATATATATATAGTATGATATTTGTTTAGGATTATAATATATACTAATCAAATATACTATTGACATAAAAATGTTAGTGGCTCTTTAAAAACCGGGTAATGTTGTAAATTGTAAATTTTGGCTCTTTCGTCTCAGAAGGTTGCCGACCCCTGCTCTAGGCAGATATACAGGCAGTTCTCTAGGCAAATATACAGGCAGTGCTCTAGGCAACTATACAGGCAGTGTCCTAGGCAACTATACAGGCAGTGCCCTAGGCAACTAAAAGGCAACTAAACAGGCAGTGCCCTAGGCAACTATACAGGCAGTGCCCAAGGCAACTATACACGCAGTATCCTAGGCAACTATACAGGCAGTTCTCTAGGCAAATATACAGGCAGTGCTCTAGGCAACTATACAGGCAGTGTCCTAGGCAACTATACAGGCAGTGTCCTAGGCAGCAATGCCCGACTGTCAGTTCCCTAGCATGTAATGAACTAGGCTGCAGTATACTGTAGTCAGCAAGGCTCCATGGGCAGTGCCCTAGGCAGAAATGCTCTACCCATAACATACCTAAACCATCTTGATCCAGAACACAACCCTTCAATTATAATGGCGATCTCCAAGACATCATTTAAAACCCAACCCAGACATCTCAAAACCTGGATGACAGGCTTCAAAACCAAACCCTATCCATCACAAAAAAAAACCCATCAGGGCTTATAACCCAACACTTTCCTCAGAAAACCATCTCCCCAACTAATACATATCCAGCACAATAGACATCAAACTCCCAGCCTCACAATAAAGACTCCACCCGCTCCAGTGTGAGATTAGATCTAGCCACAAGGACCCTCCATCTCACACTGTCCTCGCCTCGACTATTTACACGTTTTATTGCTCCTGTGTACGTTACAGCACTACAGTGCTATTCGCACGTTAATTGTGTGCGGATTGTTTGACTACTGGTACGTCGTAGTGAAAATCGATGGTTGTGAAACAGTGGGTCTCAAATTGTAAGTTCGATGCTAGGGGGCCATTTTACAATTGAGTTGTTAATGTACGCTTTTAGAGGTGCCGAAAGCTGGAATATGTTTTTGAGTTCTTTTAGTTTATGTTTAAGACGGTTCCAGGAAGTTTGAAGCTGGAAAAAACTGGTCTGGCAATTACAAATGTGAGAACCATTGTTCTAAAGTTTATCATTGAGAGATGAAGCGCTCTGTTCCCTGACATGTTGAAGATAACTCGTATTTTATGTGGGTTTTTTTTTAATTCATAGAATCCATGATACTCTATACAACTGGACTAGGGGTGTGGGTAGTGGTGGATTAAGGGTGTTAGTAGTGGTGGATTGTTGGTAGTGGTGGATTATAGGGTGTTGGTAGTGGTGGATTATGGGTGTTGGTAGTGCTGGATTATGGGTGTTGGTAGTGGTGGATTAGGGATGTTGGTAGTGGTGGATTGTTGGTAGTGGTGGATTGTTGGTAGTGGTGGATTAGGGGGTGTTGGTAGTGGTGGATTAGGGGTGATATTAGTGGCGTATTAAGGGCGATGGCAGTGGATTAAAGGTGTTGGTAGTGGTGGATTATGGGGTGTTGGTAGTGGTGGATTAGGGGGTGTTGGTAGTGGTGGATTAGGGATGTTGGTAGTGGTGGATTGTTGGTAGTGGTGGATTGTTGGTAGTGGTGGATTAGGGGGTGTTGGTAGTGGTGGATTAGGGGTGATATTAGTGGCGTATTAGGGCGATGGCAGTGGATTAAAGGTGTTGGTAGTGGTGGGTTAGGGGTGTTGGTAGTGGTGGGTTAGGGGTGTTGGTAGTGGTGGAATAGGGGTGTTGGTAGTGGTGGATTAAGGGCGATGGCATTGGATTAAAGGTGTTGGTAGTGATGGATTAGGGGTGTTGGTAGTGGTGGATTAAGGGCGATGGCAGTGGATAAAAGGTGTTGGTAGTGATGGATTAGGGGTGTTGGTAGTGGTGGATTAGGGGTGTTGGTAGTGGTGGATTAGGGGTGTTGGTAGTGGTGGATTAAGGGCGATGGCAGTGGATTAAAGGTGTTGGTAGTGATGGATCAGGGGTGTTGGTAGTGGTGGATTAGGGGTGTTGGTAGTGGTGGATTAAGGGCGATGGCAGTGGATTAAAGGTGTTGGTAGTGATGGATTAGGGGTGTTGGTAGTGGTGGATTAGGGGTGTTGGTAGTGGTGGGTTAGGGGTGTTGGTAGTGGCGTATTAGGGGCGATGGCAGTGGATTAAAGGTGTTGGTAGTGATGGATTAGGGATCTATGTAGTGGTCGATTAAGGGTGTTGGTTGTCACAAAAGAGCTTTGAGCCAACAGATGCACCAGGCTAATCTAGTCTGAATCCTACAACTTGTTTACTAAGTCACCAACATAGACAGCCAGCTAATCAAGAACATGTTTTGTTTACAAGTAAAACGGATAAAAATTATTCACGGCTATTTCACAAATACTTTTCTATTTTTAGCACCAGGCTCACGATGCTAACCACACGAATGTTGTTTGTAGATCCTGATGACGTGGTGTTAGTGTTAAATAATGACATTAAATAAGAAATGTCTGTAGTTATTAATTTAGTTTTTGGTTTGGTTAACTCGGTCTCATGCCACGAACACGGATAATTGGGGACAGAGTGGGTACCAGGACCAGCAGAAGGTCTGCAGGCACGGTCGTAGGTCAAAGGTGAGTACGCCGTGTGCATGTGCATACCTGACTCACGTGCAGTCTCACTCACCTTCACAGGTAGGACAGGTGAGTGATGGGGGGAAGTAGGGAAACAAGTAGAAACAAGTAGAGGAACAAGTAGAGGTAGAGGTAGACGAAGAAGTAGAGGAAGAAATAGAGGAGGACGTAGAAAAAACATGTAGAAATAGGAAAACAAGTAGAGACAAGTAGAAACAAGTAGATGAAGAAGTAGAGAAACAGAGGAACACGTTTTGGTAGAAGAACAAGTGTAAAACTAATTTAAAATTATTATATGAAACAAGCAGAGCAAGAAGTAGAAACAGTTGGGCAACAAGTAAAAGATATAAAAAGTAAAAGAACAAGTAAAACAAGTCAAAACAAATAAAAACAAGTAAAAAGAATTAGAAACTATTAGGGGAAAAGGTAGAGGAACATATGAACAAGTAGAGAAAAAAGTAGATACAAACACCAAAACAAGTAGCGAAAAATTAGAAAAAAAAGTAGATAAACAAGTATATAAACGAGTAGCCAATCCTCACTAATTAATGCCGCTGCGTCATAAAACAAAGTCTTCTGATAGGGTAAACTTGTAAGAAATGTGAAACGCCATTTTTGTTTAGAGAGTGATGTAATTAGTAGCACGTGCCGACAAAGGCGCAGGTATTCCATCAAATTAAATCAAGGTGTATAGTAGTCAAGGGATATTTGTGTGTTTACAAAGTCAAGGTGTATAGAAGTCAAGGGATATTTGTTTCAAAGTTAAGGTGTATAGAAGTCAAGGGATATTTGTGTGTTGACAAAGTCAAGGTGTATAGAAGTCAAGGGATATTTGTTTCAAAGTTAAGGTGTATAGAAGTCAAGGGATATTTGTGTGTTGACAAAGTTAAGGTGTATAGAAGTCAAGGAATATTTGTGTGTTGACAAAGTTAAGGTGTATAGAAGTCAAGGGATATTTGTGTGTTGACAAAGTTAAGGTGTATAGAAGTCAAGGGATATTTGTGTGTTTACAAATTTAAGGTGTATAGAAGTAAAGGGATATTTGTGTGTTGACAAAGTTAAGGTGTATAGAAGTCAAGGGATATTTGTTTCAAAGTTAAGGTGTATAGAAGTCAAGGGATATTTGTGTGTTGACAAAGTTAAGGTGTATAGAAGTCAAGGGATATTTGTGTGTTTACAAATTTAAGGTGTATAGAAGTCAAGGGATATTTGTGTGTTGACAAAGTTAAGGTGTATAGAAGTCGAGGGATATTTGTGTGTTTACAAAGTTAAGGTGTATAGAAGTCAAGGGATATTTAAGTGTTTACAAAGTTAATTTGTTTAAAAACATATTACCATGGCACCACAATGGCGGAGGGTCGGGGATGAATTGAAAAACTTTGTGTTGTTGTTTGACATGGGGTTAGATTAAAAACATTAAATATAGATCAATGCGTTTTATTTTTTGATCAGTTGTTTCAGGGGCAACTGTTATAAGAAAAATGGATAGTCGACAAACATGAAAAGGAATGAGATTTTAGACATGAGGTATGATTGCAAGATTTATAACAAATAATGCATACAAATAATACGGTGCCATGATTGTGTGTGGTTAGGTTTGTGACGCTGTCCGAGATTGAGGTCGGCGCTATGATTGTGGTGGGTTGAGGTCGGCGCTATGATTGTAGTGGGTTGAGGTCGGCGCTATGATTGTAGTGGGTTGAGGTCGGTGCTATGATTGTAGTGGGTTGAGGTCGGCGCTATGATTGTAGTGGGTTGAGGTCGGTGCTATGATTGTGGAGGGTTGAGGTCGGCGCTATGATTGTGGTGGGTTGAGGTCGGCGCTATGATTGTAGTGGGTTGAGGTCGGTGCTATGATTGTAGTGGGTTGAGGTCGGCGCTATGATTGTAGTGGGTTGAGGTCGGTGCTATGATTGTGGTGGGTTGAGGTCGGCGCTATGATTGTGGTGGGTTGAGGTCGGCGCCATGATTGTGGTGGGTTGAGGTCGGCGCTATGATTGTGGTGGGTTGAGGTCGGCGCTATGATTGTAGTGGGTTGAGGTCGGTGCTATGATTGTAGTGGGTTGAGGTCGGCGCTATGATTGTGGTGGGTTGAGGTCGGCGCCATGATTGTAGTGGGTTGAGGTCGGCGCTATGATTGTAGTGGGTTGAGGTCGGCGCTATGATTGTGGTGGGTTGAGGTCGGTGCTATGATTGTGGTGGGTTGAGGTCTGCGCCATAATTGTGGTGGGTTGAGGTCGGCGCTATGATTGTGGTGGGTTGAGGTCGGTGCTATGATTGTGGTGGGTTGAGGTCGGTGCTATGATTGTGGTGGGTTGAGGTCGGTGCTATGATTGTGGTGGGTTGAGGTCGGTGCTATGATTGTGGTGGGTTGAGGTCGGTGCTATGATTGTAGTGTGTTGAGGTCGGTGCTATGATTGTAGTGGGTTGAGGTCGGTGCTATGATTGTGGTGGGTTGAGGTCGGCGATATGATTGTGGTGGGTTGAGGTCGGCGCTATGATTTTGGTAGGTGTGGGTTAGTGTTGCCGTTCATGATTTGGTTACGTTAAAGTCTATGATTGTTATGTCGTTGTCATGGATTGTGTTGGTTAGGGTCTTCACCTTGATTGTGTAGGATTAGGGTCTTCACCTTGATTGTGTTGAGTTATGGGTGAATTCGAGTTTCAATTTCCGTTTGAGATTTCGTTTTAATTGGAATTTGGGCTTGGTTATAATCAGTGTTAGGAGCTTGATCAGATTTTAAATTACCAAACAAATTGTTGAAGTTACGGAGCTTTTGAAAAAAAAACCGTCGGAGTAGGTATGTGAGGTGGGGCGGGGGTCGTGTTCCAAAAAAAAAAAAAAAAAAAAAAAAAAAACACAACAACAACAAAAGTACGGTCCAAATATATGAAAATCTGAGGGATCTTTGTGAGGCAAATCTCGGCGTTGTCTCGTCTCTTGCTGACTGCTCACGTGGGCGGACCGAGTTCAGATCTGAATGGGAAGGTGAGCGGATCACGCCTGGACCTGACGACCTCTGGTGCCCCGCCCTCTCTGTGAGCCAGGTATGTGCCTCAAAGCCACCAACATCTGCCTGTCTGCTGCCCGCTTCATCGAGAACATTCTGCACCAGTAGTTGTTGTGTAGATAAAGACGGAGCACCGCCAACCTTTCCTCCCCTCCTCCCCCCCCCCCCAGTACAATAACAGCAGCTGGGTTGAAGATCTAAAAAGGAATGCTACACCACCACTCCCAAAAAAAAGCCTCCTCCAATACAAACCCTCCCCGAATACACCCCTTACCCAAATACACTTCCTCCCCCAATACAAACTCTCCTCCAAATACACCTTCTCCCACCCCTTTCCCCAATACACCCCCTCCTCTGATACAAATCCTCTACAAATACACCCTCTCCCCAATACAACCCCTCCCTCATATACGACCCCATCACCTGGGTTGAAATTCAAAACACCAAAGTTATGACCCCCCATGACCCCCCCCCCCCCCCCAGCAGACTACATCACACGCTTGTTTAAACCGACGTTTCGACCACATGTCATCGCCCGCCATACGAGATTTCCAACACAAGTCAGATCGAGGCTCGCCATTCAAAGGCGCCAGATCGACAACAATCAAACTCACACCTGCGCCCCCTGTCGGTCAGCCGGCTGTCGGCTGCCAAATGGTGCCGTGACGTAGTACGCACGCTCGACAGGAAGCAGCGGCCATCTTTGTTCTGGTTTTAGGACACAGCTAACCCACACGTTCGAGAAATCACCGGGCGTTTCCTGGATTCCTGAGAGAGACATACATCCAGAGGCGTAGCAAACCATTCCGGCGGGAGGGGGAGGGGGGGCAAACTATCAATTTAACGCACCCTCCCCCAGTTAAAGTTATTAGAAATAGCGAAATAGCGCCCTCCCCCCCCCCTTATTTGAAAGGTTCGAGGCACTTCATCCCAGTCACTGTTATTTTGGTGTCTCAAATTCCATGTGGAAATGTAATTGAAAATAAATTAAAATTAGTTTGGTAATTTTTAAAAAACTAGGAATACAGGAACGAAAGACAATGTAACGGCAGGTTTGAAACACACAAAAATCTTAAGTCATCCCCACATCAATACTCCTTTAAGTGTTACTGTATGAGTTGTTGGTCCTGATTTTATAGAATTCACAGAAGGCAGATATTTATTGTGTTTGTTTATAGCGCGTTTTTATTCATGTGTTTATTCATGGTTCAGTGTGTTACCCACGTGACTGGTGATTGGCCCCGAACTTGACCCCCAGATGACCACTTGATCTACACTGTCTCCCCTAATACAAATAATTACTGTGTATATTTCAAATTACAAAAGTGCTGATTGGAAAAGCTAAAAAAAAAAAACTGACCATGAAACCTTATGAACTGTTATTTTATTAAACGAGACGACGTGGCCGAAAGGTAGAGCGATTGGTAACCTGAGTTGGGTCCGGGGTTCGAGCCAGCATGACGTCATTGAGCCCACCCAGCGCTGATCGGTACCTTACTGAATTGGCGGGGAATAACTGCGGATGACTACAGCTCTGACCATAACAAAAAGTTATATTCTGGGGTAAAAGAAACTCTGCTCCACCTGCTTTAAATGTCATAAGACTTAACACGGAGTTAAAACATTTATATACGCATTTGTCAGTCGTATTTCTAAACAGGAAGTGACATGTGACATAACTGTCGCTTAACTGTCTGCAGACAAAATGTACACAAGAGAGCTGCCTATCAAAAAGAGACTTAAAAAAAAATTCAACTTTTAAAACATTTTATTAAAGATTGTAAGTCAATTTTAAAAGTATGGAATTTTTTTTTTAAATTTGTCGTTTTTCCATGACTGCGGTGAAAAATATCACGGTGGGCACTCCATAAATAATAACTCATCACCATGGCAACTAGGCCAAGCTGCTTGGGGATTTTATAGCTGACGATTTAACGGGAGATTCAGCCAAGTTGGTGGTAGGTGGGGGTGGTAGGTGGGGGTGGTAGGTGGGGGTGGGGGGGTGTGGATCAGTCTTGCCGGTAGTTGGGGGAGGGTGTATCAGTCGAGTCGGTAGTGGGGGGGGGGTGTATCAGTCGAGTCGGTAGTGGGGGGTGGGTTAGCAGCAGGTTAGTTGTAGGGATGGGGGAGGGGAGTCCGTCATGATAGTTAGATACCACGCTAGAATATCATATTTAGATATCAAGAACAGATATACGACTAGAGTTAACGCTTCATGATTTTTAACAACTTTGAAAATTTGCGATTGAGCATGAAATTCTCTAAGGGATGAAGTAATATTTTGTTTTAGAAAAGCAAAGAAATGTTTCGGTATTATGCCTTATGGAGAGGCGTGGTCAAATGGTAGAGCATAAGACTGCTAACCCTAAAGTTTCCAGTTCGATTCCGTGTTCAAGTCCGTAGGAAGTCCCTAAGTCCACCCAGCTCTGATGGGTACTTGACTCACGTTAGGGGAGGTAACTTTAGAGGCTGGGTATAGTGCTGACTACACTATCCATTGCATATACCGAGGTCACAGAAACAGGTGAACTCTACTTCACCTGCCCCATCTACGTAAAGCAAACGTCACGCCTTCACCAGACAAACTCGTGTACACCCATAACAACTGAAGAAGTTTATCAAGTCAATTTAACCTACAATCAATGAATATAGAAAAAAAAGACACGAATTAGATAGCAGACGGCTGATGCATTGAAATAACATACGACGTTAGCTCACGATTAGTTGAAGATTAATTAATCGTGATTAGCGTCAAATAGCAGAAGTCGTCTGCTTCGTTCAGTTGCTGCCTCTAGGCAATCGTGCGGTAACTGGTAAAGTCGATACTTCCATGTGACCACTGCGCGATTTGTCATAGTTAAGGTTGGATTTCTCTAAGACGCACGAGTTCCATGGTCGACTAAAACAAAAACCTCGGAGGATTTAGAGAGAGCACTGAAGAGACAGTTTACAAATGACTGGCAGTTTCGCCCGTTAAAGATGTAAGGCACTGCGGTGGCTCCCGAAAAAGCCCAGTAAAAAAAAAAACCCGGACCTGGTAAAAGGGCCCCGGACAAAATGACACCGACAGTATGGACACGACTTAAAGGTTGAAAAGAGATGCTGCGCAGAAGGTTGATTCCTACTGTACACTGAGACGTCTTGTTAGTGGGTTGCTGTGTGGTTTGTGCGAGGGCTAATGAGATGTGTGGGGACAAGTACATTGTGTGTGTTTCTGTGTGTGTTTCTATGTGTGTGTGTTTCTGTGTGTGTGTGTTTCTGTGTGTGTGTGTTTCCGTGTGTGTGTTTCTGTGTGTGTTTCTGTGTGTGTTTCTGTGTGTGTTTCTGAATGTGTTTCTGTGTGTGAGTGTGTAGTGTGGGGACCGGTCACAAGGCGCTGATACATCATTGAAACCGGCACAGGCTATTTATAGAATCGACCTTTGCAGAATCCAGGTTTGTTCCAGGTAAACTTTCTCCACAGGTTATTGCGATAATTGTAATCTGCCAGACAGCATTCTTTAGTGGAAGAAATGTTATCAGGATACTTTGCCTAGGTGATTGGCCTATATATATATATATATATATATATATATATATATATATATATATATATATATATATATATATATATATATATATATATATATATATATATATATATATGTATATATATATATATATGTATATATATCTATATATATGTATATATATCTATATATATGTATATGTATATATATATATATATATATGTATATATATATATGTATATATATATATATATACACACATATATGTATATATATATACACACACACATATATATATATATATATATATATATATATATATATATATATATATATATATAAGAGAGAGAGATAGATATACAGAAAAACACACAAACACATACATATTGCTAATGTAACATGATATTTTTAAGGTTGTCTATGATTCTCCCTAGCCTCTACCCTCCCATTACCTTCTGTTACCACCCCCCCCCCCCCCCACAAAAAAATTCCCCCTCCCCAGCCTACGTCTGTCTAATATTTCTTGACTTGAAATTTCGACCGCGTCTGTTATCAGGTAACCTGATCGGGTTTTTGGCTCGGCTCAACCTCGTGAATCCTACAATAGTATCACGGTAAACGTGTACTCAAACTTTTAAAAATAGATCTGAGAACTACTATAGGCACCCACAAACCCACGAACCATCTCGTTAAGTATCAATTTGAAGTATTACATTATATGGGTGACTGGTCTGTAATATATATATATATATATATATATATATATATATATATATATATATATATATATATATATATATACAGAGAGAGAGAGGGAGAGGGAGAGAGAGAGAGAGAGCTTTACAGTGGACATTAAAAACCAAAGCAGCCAACTGTAGTTCCAATGCTAAATATCAACCGTGAAGTATTAAACACTGTTTAAAAAAAATAAAATCATATATAAATACTCTAGAAGAAACCAACACTGAAATACAACCCCTGTGACGTGAGTAAGGTACTGTTTCTATTGCTGGACAAGCCGGCACACCAGTACAACAGCATTCACAAAACTTTCTAATATCTTACCTGGCAAACCACCAAGACGAGTCACTCATAAACTAACAAAAAAACCTGGCATAATGGCTTGTTTGAATATTTTCGAAAAAAAAAGTTTGGATAATTACACATTTTACGACTGAGCGATGGACGAGTTCATTTTGAAAGGGATGTTTAAAGTCTCATTACAGAAGATTGACGCAGACCTTCATTCTATATACGTTGTGTGCTGTGTTCTGGGTTAACCTGCCACCCCCCCCCCCCCCCGCTCTCTAGAGTAAGGGTCACTCGTTAGGTCAAGAAGAGTTTTCTGGATGAGATTAACCAGGTGTGTATAGCCTGCTGAGTAACGAATTACTTTACCTGAGAGTACTCACACACGTTGCTAGAGATATGATTCTGAAGACTGTACATAGTGTGTAGGTTATCTACGGGGATGACTGAATAGACGCAGTTCTAAGTTAAAACAATGATCAAGTTTCCCATTCCTCACTTTATCTGGGGTGAGATTAGCGCACTCTGGCGATGCTAATCTTATTATTTCACTTATGTTCCACGTCTCAGTTAACTCTTAAGATTTTAGACTCACTTAATTCCTCCTAATATGCTCGTTAAACTTATCCTAAGATTGCAGACTCATTTAACTTAAGTTTGCCATCTTTAACTTTATTTTTATAACAATGATAGTCTTACTTTATACCGCAAATGCAAGATGTCTTCCATATTTCACATGGTCAGATTTTAAGTCCGGTAGTTTCGTGACTCACATTATCATCACCCCCCCCCTCCCCACCACACACACAGACTACTATCATACACACCTTCCCCAAATCTAGTCTAACCTTCCCCAAATCTAGTCTAACCTTCCCCAAATCAAGTCTAACCTTCCCCAAATCAAATCTTACCTTCCCCAAATCTAGTCTAACCTTCCCCAAATCAAGTCTAACCTTCCCCAAATCAAGTCTAACCTTCCCCAAATCAAGTCTAACCTTCCCCAAATCAAGTCAACCAAGCCTTTACTTATATCGCTCAATATTTCTCTCACAACTTCAAGACAGAGCGGCATTGAATTCATTGCCAACCAGAGATTTTTGCCAGAGTTTGTAGACTTAGGAAGGCAAAAAAGTCCCCAGTTCGAACTTTGCGTGCAGACGAGACTCGACAACTGGGGACAACTCACGAGGAGAGAAGATTGCTAAATCGGATAACTGTCTTGTATGTTGTGCTTGGATAGACAAAGGCTATGGAAGCAAATCCAAAAAGAAAAGCAAGCTGAAATCGGAGTCAACGGCCTCAATGGCGCATAACAAGTTGACACGTATACTTAATTATGTTGGAGGAAATCACGTCAACACTACCATTAAAAAAAAAGTCCATTAAAAAATTAGGCATCCAATTAAGTCAAATTTACTGTCAGATTGCATTGTCTTCATCCACGTGCCAACTTTGAAACAAATCTGTCAATTAGAAGTGCCCGAATTTTCGCTCTAGCGTTTCGATCTATGACGACAGACAGACTGTCGACAGAGGAAGCAAGTAAAATAAAAGCTTGTAAAAACCAAGAAGGAGAATAGTTTCTTTTATTTAACCCTTTCTCTCTTAGCGTTGCCGTGTATTTTGTTAGTCGGCTACCTACTTGCCGTCCTAGTTGTAACGATACATTCTCCAATAAATTCAAGGCATTCCACACACAGAAATCAGCTAATTCACAACTAATTAAAAACGCAGCAAATGCATTTACCAGCTTATACCACCAGGAAATCAATACAACCTTAAAGCGTAGAAAAATAATTCCAAAACACAAAAATAAAATAAACTGCACATTCAATCGATAAACAGATTTAAGACCGGGATACACATAGAAATATGAAATATAAAATAAGCGTGTATGGAAAGCAGTTATATAAAACAAGCGTGTATGTAAAGCAGTTATATAAAACAAGCGTCTATGTAAAACAACTATGTAAAACAAGCGTGTATGTAGATAATGGGTGTATGTAAAACATAGCTCATATGTTTGTTTTGTAAAATACTTTGCATATGGTGAAAGTGTGTATGAGGTGGGGGGGGGGGGGGGGGGGGGGGTGAAGACATTTATAGTCAAAATATGGGAGTTCTATGGATCGACGTGGTCGAATAGTAGAACGAACGACCGCTAACCCTAGAGTTCGGATCTCATGAATCCTAAGTCTACCCTCAGCTGATGTTATAGAAACAGCTGAACTCTACTTCATTGGCTTCATGGATAACCAGTTCGTAAAGCGTAAATTACTACTTACTAGAAGGGAAAGGGGGGGGGGGGGAGGGGGCGCTAACAGGGTGACCGCAGTAAAAGAAGATCAGGTCAGCCCCACTTTCTGGCAATACTAATTTACTACCAGATATTGAACAAGATAATTTAAGATGTGTAAATAAGGTAACAAAAGACACCAGATTAATTTACTTTTGATTAGCTTGTCCCTGTCAGCAATACCAAGGGCCTAACAATGGCGAGCTAACCTTGTCAACAAAAGTTTTAACATTTGTCGTAAGCACATTTTTTAGATGCGTAAAATGACGTCATTTTTTGGCTCCTAAAGGCTACAGAGTGGTCGGGATGGAAAGCGTATGATAGCTACCTCCAAATGTCTTGAGTTCGGACTCTCGGATCGATGAGCTAGTTAGCTAGAAACAGCAACCATTATACCACAGAAAACGTATAAAGTGGCATACCATGGCCAATGGATATGGAAGCAAATGCAGAAAGAAAACAAGACTGAAGTCGGAGTTAACGGACCAAATACCGCATGATAACATGACACGTAATAGTTAACTGTGTTGTAGGAAAGCAACTTTAATAGAATACAATTAGGAACGAAGAAGAAGAAGCGGCTCTTAAATTTGATGGCGTGACGTAAATATGTAGGTGCATACAACTAAAGATGTATTGGATTCATTATCTGACAACAGGTTATATGAGGTCATTACTTTTTTTTTAAAAAAACTACAATTCTGATATCAGTTGGGGGGGGGGGGGGGCTCTTTCAGTTTAACAATTTCAATAAAATTCTATTCTAAGTATTCTAAGACAACACGACAAAAAAATTGTCATCCCAACTGCACATACATAACTGAGCAATTATCACGCTAATGATGACCTTTTATCCAGCTGGATATAAGTAGTGGATGTAAGAACAGGGTAGTTGACATCCCCTCCGTACACTTAGACGGGAGTCACGTGAACAACTCCAGAGAAAACATGACCGTTAGAGAGAAAACCCAACAGAGGGGGAGGATAAGAACGTCGATGATTGCTGGATAACGGCGATAATAGAAAGGTGATGAAACGAGAGAAATATTTAACGTGGGCAGTAGAGCGTGAAATTGGCTGGATCGATTGGGTAGGTTGGGAGATAACTGAGGGATGGTGGTGGTGGAGGGGGGGGGGGATTAGGTTGTGTGTTTGACGGGTGGGGGCGGAGGGTATTGGTGAGGTTTGTGTGTTTGTTGGGGGTGGAGATGTTTTTCTAGTTTGTGTTTGTTTGGGGTTGGGGGGTGGTCAGTTCGTCAAAGATAAGTAGACTTCAGAATATGGTGGGAATTAATGCGAACAATCGTCGTGAAAATAGACGACAACACGGACAGACCACACCTGACAGACCACAAGGACAGACCACCACACGGTTAGACAACCACATGAACAGACCACACGGACATACCACAGGATCTAGACAAACCACATCGACAACCAACACGGACAGACCACACCTGACACAAGTAGACATCAGACGGAAGATACCGCGTTTACGTCATGTTACGTTATCTTTGACCTTCACCCTTCCGTAACTTTGACCTTCTCACCCCCCACCCCCCCAAACACCAACTAGACTCCACACATTTGAAGGTGAAACTATAACCACCTCAGTAGTTCTCAAGCTGTCCTTCAACTCCCAGAATCCCCTCACAGCCAAATATGGGCAGACAACTAAAACCCACTTTAAACCAGAACTCAAGTCCCAGCGATAAAACATCACTCAGCTTCTATAGGTGTCTAGCAGGAAATGGACTATTGCCTGAGCTGACTACACATCTGTTCTTATTTACCATCAACACTGGGAGAAACTCTACTTTCATCTACAATAAATGATTTATTATAATCCAGAAAAATTCTTTTTTTTACCTGTGTAGTGAGGGTGTCATTTTGCATAATGCGATTTACATAGATTCGATACATAGATTCGATACCTGGATTCGATACCTAGATTCGATACCTAGATTCGATACCTATATTCGATACCTGGATTCGATACCTAGATTCGATACCTTGATTCGATACATAGATTATATAGATTCGATACATAGATTCGATATATAAATTGAATACATAGATTCGATACATAAATTTGATACATAGATTCAAATAATCGACAACACTCCCAATCAACCCTCTACACGTTGACCACAGGATAAGTTGCTTCATCCTGTAACACAACAACCACACAACACTTTAACGTTGTTCAAAAGTGCAATTAAATTCCAGCCAACACATTAAATATTAACGCGCTAAAAATAAAAACTTGGACTGACCTTGTAATAGCTATGTCCGCCTTCTGAAGGGCGATTTGCCCCGCCCTCTGCGCAGACAGCACCGCGTTGTCGACCCGTTCGCGCAGCTTAGAGGTCCGTATTAGGAACAATTTATTTTTCTTCCCAGAAGATATCAACACGTTGTTCTTGTACTTGCCCTCCTCGCGGGCGCCATCTTTGAAGGTGGTGACGCCGTATCCGTACTTCCGGTTGTTGTACCACTCCCCCCTCGTACTTGAGCCCGTCGGAGCGCTCGCTGATCCCGAACCCGGAGCGCTTGTCGTTCTTCCACTCGCCCATGTACGTCTCGGTCACGTTGACGTCCGTGATGTCGTCTTGACTCACGAAGCTGAGGTTGCTGTCCGTGTAGACGGATGCCGTCGTCACCCCTGATTGGCTCGAGTCGGCGCTCACGTGACTGATGTTGGAAATGGTCGACCGGACCGAGCCGGTCTGACGTTTCGGCGAGTCGTTGATGTCGCCCGTGCTCTTCTGTTTTTTCAGTTTCAGTCCGGACATCAGCGTTTTCCGGAGCGAGGTCCGGCCTTGCTTGTCGAAGATGGACCGCCGTCGTGTCGGGGGCGTCTCGTCGGATTTGGCCTTGAGGACGAACCCGCCGCGGCTCTCGTCCAGTTTCTTGTCGCGTGACTTGACCACGAGCTCGTCCTCGTTCTCGGAGCGCAGGGAGGTCAAGGACGCTCGCATGGCCTTGGGCCGGTAGTGGGAGGCCAGGCCGTACGGCACGCTTTGACGGACGCCATATCCGTGACGTGTGCCGCGGTACCATTGACCTTGGTAGGTCCTGGGAGAAAGAGACAAGGGCGGTAATTTAATCAACATGGCCGAATTATTGGATTATCTCGACATAAATGATGGTGAAAATAATGATTGATAGTCACGTTAGATTGACAAATGATGAAACATGAAAGGGGAAGGCAATCATTAGACAAGCATGGTGATGATAAAAATAAAAATAAAAGATCGTAGAGGATAAAATAAATAATGGTGATAAAGCAACGTTAACAAAATAAGTGAGCTGTGTATGTGTATGTCACTGTATGTGTACAGTAAAAGTGAATGGTGGCTACAACATCATTATACGCGAGACTGCTTTGGTGCACATTGATATATAGATACGCACAGCAGTGCAGTGAACAGCTGCACATATACACACAGCAGTGGTTCGCACAGCTGCGTAGGTACGCATAACTTCACACAAGTATAGGGTACGCATGTAACACAGACTGTCACACACATAACCTCAAGTTCAAGGAGAGAGGCGCTTATTTTACACAGATAATTGAATTACACATCGCCCCACCCCCCCTGCCCCACCCCACCCGGCAGACAATTATCTTACAACAATCTAATCGTCTGCTATGTTGAACACGAGTTATGAAAATATCGCTGAGTCAGCACGCATCGATTAGCCGGACCCACACAGTTGTATAACATGTGTGCTGGTAACGCTATTTCAATCTCAAGTCTACCCCCTCCGTGTCCTAAACTCTAGACCTCTTTTCCTCGCACTAAGGATCGTATAGCCTCGTTTATAACGATTCCCGTAATATCAATACAAATAAAAATAGTTATATATATATATATATATATATATATATATATATATATATATATATTTATATATATATATATATATATATATATATATATATATATATATATATATATATGTGCGTGTGTGTGTGCGCGTATGCGGTCGGTGATCCATTTGAGAAATTGCACGAACATCAAAGTTTAATTAAAAACACCTATGTTTGTCTTAATGTTAAACTGTTGACAGACCCAGTTGTCTGACCCAGACTGACGGATGCACGCGCCGTTTACACAATTAATCCACCCTCCCCACCCCACCCCCACCCCACCCCCACTCAGCATGTACCCCCACTCCTTGTTTATTTATCAATACCACTCAGGATAATTTCCACACTCACAGTAAGCTACAACAAACTGCTGTAACAATATCGATCCAAGTGCTAAAAAACAGAATCGATACGGCACTAAGCTGTATCGAGTTTTTTAAAATTCCGTAATCGATTCCATACCAAGGCTCCGCTAGTATCGATTATTAGCTGTGTTGTCAATTTAAAAACAAAACAAAAAAAATTAAATTGGAATCGGTTCTACAAGATAACGAAACCTAACGGCCTGCTGAAATATGTATAAAAAATATTTTTTTTACTCATTGTAAGGGCAACGAGATTAAGTGGGTTATCTCCCGTGAATTGCCTCCCCTGACCAAATGCTAGCAGACGCGGATTGTCTCCATGTTGATGAGATTTAGCCCTCGCCTGGTGGCTGGTGGTGAGGTTAAAGGTTAATTAAAGATGGCGTACCTCTGATTATCATTTGAACACTAGAGTTAGAGGAATAGGTCAGTACTGGTCGATGTATCTAGGCATGGGATGGGAAGGTTGATCTTTCGCGTTACTGTGAGTCCATAAACAATTAGTAAGATATCTGGGGCAAGTGGGGATAACTAGATCAGAAGGCCAAATCAGGGGAGTTAATACAGGCAGATTTCCACGTTAAGGGAGATAATAAGCTAGTGCAGGTTAAATTAGTTAGGGTTACTGGGGGCTGGGTGGGTATGGGGTATAATATAGGGAAAAGGGTAAACTAATTAAGGTTATAGGGAGTGTGGGTTAACCTCTGCGATAATACGAACAACATTAGACTTTTAAAATTTTAAGGGGAGAGTATTTCAACAAGAACCCGACTAAACCATTGTTGATCCTGTACAAGAATTGGTTAAGTTTGTCGGTGGGTAACTTGAAAGGGGAACAGATAAAGAAATACCGGACACAGAACAGGCAAGAAAGAGTTACTGGAAAAAGGAAACAACTACGCCAATTTTTCAGAGTTAACCATTTATTTATTTTTAAATTATTATGACAAGTCCTCTAACCGGTAGTGTGAACTATTTTTAAGTTTCTGTCCGACATTTTTTATATATCACAGTCAGTGTCCCCTCCCACCCTCCACCCCCCCCCCCCACACACACCCTAGTGTAATGTCGGACTTCGTTATACGCCGACCCTACTAGAACCCCCCGCAGAAGTGAACACGTCTGAAAGTATGGCGCCATATCGAAACGGTCACAGAGATGAAAGATGACAACATTTTGTTGGATATGATAACTACAGTTTAGGTAACCACAACCTTCAAATTATTTAACGCGCCTTGAGGTTAGGGGGGGGGGGGGGAGAGCTGATTTACGCAATATGTGTGTGTGCGTGTGTGTGTGTGTGTGTGTCTGTTGAGGAGGGATTTTTGAAAAAAATGAACTATCATAACCAATAAAAAAAAGCATTTTCAATTCTAAAGGAATGTATTTTGTGTGAATTATAAATTAATATTTACTTAATAAGCAAACTTTGCTGACTTTATTGAGCGAATTCTGGAAAATATTGGACGGATGTTAAAACTCTGAAGAATCTGGACGTGTAAGAAACAAACTCGTCAGAGTTTCTTCCAGGCATCTCTCCCCCCCCCCCCCCCCCGCCCCCCGAATGAATGGAATTTATATAGAATATATAAAAAATTTACACTATCGTCGCCCCCCCCCCCGTCCCCCCCCCCCCCCCTCCCCAGAGAAAAAAGTCTGGAAAAAAACGCTGAATGTCGTGATAAAGCTGAGCTGCACGTGAAATGTAAGTAATTGTGATAATTGCTAAGGAATCAAATTAACCCGGGAATCACACATTTTACTTTAATTTAATATTTAAAAAACCTCGAAAATGTAAAAACTTCAATAATTTATTTTTTTGAGTTCTGGAAAATGATTCTCTCTTCATGTGTTAGATGTCAGATTAGGTCTGCCCCAGCTGCAGTTGGGGGGGGGGGGGGGGGGGGGTGACTGAGTTGTTACACCAACTCATCTTCACACCAACATACCGAACATTCTACATAAAGGGGAAATCAAATTTCGGAATTAAAATAAAATAAATAAAAAAAAACTTAATATAACGAAAAACGAATCATTCATGTTTTTAATATACGACTATTAGCTTTACTTATTTAAATTTGTGATTTATATATATATATATATATATATATATATATATATATATATATATATACATATATATATATATATACATATATATATATATATTTATAGAATTTACTTTTTTCAGAATTCAAGTAAAAACAGATATATGGATTTGAATATTTTTAATTTTTTAAAGGAGAGCAACATATTATTACAAAAAAAAAAAAAAAAAAAATTCATAACCTTTCTGTTTTTGATTTTTTTTTAAAACGAATTTTTAAAAAATCCAATACATTTCTGTTTTTTTTTTAAAATTAAATTGTATGATCTTGCTTTTAAGCTGTCTAAGTCAATTTTTAAGACATAAATAACTTAAGACATAAGAACTAGCAGACGACAAAGATTCATTTCTTCGGAAATATATTTCGTTCCACTTTATTAAAATTTCCACTTCATATTTTTAAAACTTGCGTCTTGAATCCATTGAAAACGACACAAACCGCAGGCCATTTTGTAATTCCCCAGAGGTATCGAGGCCACTGTACTCGGGCATTTTGCGGGTGTATCGATCCTAGCCAGTACTTGTGCAGAACGAATATTCATTAATTTCTAAACCGCCTAGGGAATGGGTTGTGATGCTAAGAGGAAGAATCGACTTCTTTATTCGTGAAATTAGCCAAGAAAATGTCTCAGTATAGGGCAGATCAAAGAAAATGTCGTTGTAGAGGGTAGCTCTAGTATTGTCCCCGGCTAGTGTAGGCAAAAGAAAACCCACCATATGTAGATCTAAGAAACCCACTGTCTGTAGATCTAAGAAACCCACCATATGTAGATCTAAGAAACCCACTGTCTGTAGATCTAAGAAACCCACCATATGTAGATCTAAGAAACCCACTGTCTGTAGATCTAAAAAACCCACCATATGTAGATCTAAGAAACCCACCATCTGTAGATCTAAAAAACCCACCATATGTAGATCTAAGAACCCGCTTTGTATAGATCTAAGAAACCCACCATCTGTAGATCTAAGAAACCCACTTTCTGTAGATATAAGAAACTCACTTTCTATAGATCTAAGAACCCACTTTTCTATAGATCTAAGAACCCACTTTTCTATAGATCTAAGAACCCACTTTTCTATAGATCTAAGAACCCACTTTTCTATAGATCTAAGAACCCACTTTTCTATAGATCTAAGAACCCACTTTTCTATAGATCTAAGAAACCCATTTTCTGTATGTCTAAGACACCCACCGTCTGTAGATCTAAGAACCCACTTTTCTATAGATCTAAGAACCCACTTTTCTATAGATCTAAGAACCCACTTTTCTATAGATCTAAGAAACCCATTTTCTGTATGTCTAAGACACCCACCGTCTGTAGATCTAAGAACACACTTTCTGTATATTTAAGAAACCCACTCATTTAAAAACAATCCACAATCGTGCATCGAATTCAATCCATCTAAGATCTAAGAAAACCTACGAATATCGATGATTGTAAGCGAAAATCCGTATTGCTGAGAAATTCCACCGATGTATCCTTAAGAAAAACCCACTAAACAAGAAAACCCACCAACGGCTATCATAAGAATACCACAGTATAATGAATACCTACTTTATAATGAATGCCATAGTTGGTAGAATACCACTGGACATATCTAGAACATCAGCCATCACACATTTAAGGAGCTGTTTAGTTACAGCTATAGTTACTTAGCTCCACTGGCTAAAAACTACAGCTGCGAGTTACTGTCAATAGTCATAAGCTACAATATGGACAGCTAAAATGTCTGGCTGAAATCATGTACAGTGATGTTGATAGTTTGCTCTCAAACTCACCATATAAAACACATTAAAAATTAATTTTTATGTTGCTAGTTGGCACTTATATCAATATTTTACATCCGGTATTTGTGTTCATAAAAAAAATGCTCCCGTATTCGCCAATCAATGTAAAAAATCAGGTGTTTTATGTCTGAATGGTCTGCACTCATAGTTGCCTAATTAAATATTCACAGCATCATGTACCGGCCATACAACCTAACTGTAACCAACACGGCTAATGAAAGCGTGGGAGGGGATCCCCGTAGTTAGAGTAATCTCCCCTAAAACCCCCCATTGTTTCCATCATATCCCATAACGATCGTTGACAAGGGCGGAGCTAAGAATGGGCTTAAATATGGAGCTAAAAATGGGGTTATCGAATCTTACACCGAGCTTTTAAAATTTTACATTTTTTTCCGTAATATCTCAGTTTAATGGGTGTTGCATTCGTGTAATAGAGAGGCGTCCTTGACCGTGGGGCGAGTTCTAAAAATAGATGTTCTAGTTGAGCACCGGATGAAGGGCTACTCCATCTTGTGCGGTAAAGTGCACGTGGTTGTGTGTCCCTGGACATCTGGTCACGTGATAAAGTGCACGTGGTTGTGTGTCCCTGGACATCTGGTCACGTGATAAAGTGCACGTGGTTGTGTGTCCCTAGACATCTGGTCACGTGATAAAGTGCACGTGGTTGTGTGTCCCTGGACATCTGGTCACGTGATAAAGTGCACGTGGTTGTGTGTCCCTGGACATCTGGTCACGTGTCTGAAAGATTGAGTTGCACTTTCCGGCTGGGTGTTGTTGTGAACCTGCGTCCCCCACCTCGTGCCCCCCCCCCCACCCACCCCATCACAGTCAACCCAAACCCACACTTCAAAGCAGCTAACATTCCTACACTCATCCCCCCACCCCATCAATAAAAACAGTCGTACATTTTTCATCCACCATGCAAAGCACTCTACCCCCCCCCCCTGTTTTGTATGCTAGCGCCCCCCACCCCATCGCTCTAACCGCTGAATCAAAAAACAGCCCCTCTCTCTAATCCACAACTCAATCAACGCAACTAATTTATATATCATGTTCTAGCCCCACCCCACCCCACAACACCCCCTGTCTCCACCCCCCCCACACACACACACAGATCAAGTGTTGAGATGGTCGATGTGGTATTTGGGTTCAAATTTTGACAAAACAGCTACACATACTGAGTTTTTAAGTTAATTTATCTATAATTTAATCCCACAAACACGCAACGGTCACTCTAGTTCACCTGGAATTGAGACAACTATCAAGACTCAGTGGTTAAAAACATACCACTTTGTTACCTCGAACTCTAGGCTGCTAACCAGAAAGTCTTGAGTTCGAATCCGGGTCCAAGAACGTCCCTGAGTCCACCCTGAGTACCCTGAGTACCTAACTCACGTTAGAGAAAGTAAAAACTGGACAAAGTTCAGACCACACCTTCCCTCTATAGGCCGAGGTCAAGAAGCATGAACTCTACTTCATCTGCCCAATGGATCGCTAGGTCTTTAATTTTTACTTTACTTATTAGGTTAGCCATACAAAATCGCTAATCCCATCACTAACTGTAGCCAAAACCATGAAAAAATAAAAATATTTTTTTAACCCGTTCTGGAATTTAATGAAACTAGAATACCAAGTTCTATTAGCTGTCCGCTTTCATTCTATCAAGCACAGCATTTTTTAAATGTATTGAATCCGTTGAAAAAGAATTAGCGTGAAAATAAATGATAATAATGGTGAGAAAAAAGTGGATAAATGAAAGTATTTCATGCAAAATACATTGGTGAACACGTGACAATGAATACATGACACTAGCAAAAATTTACCTGGCCACTCTCATGACATGAGAGACAAATTGGAAAAAAAATTAGCAGAAAATTTAACCAGACAATAGTTAATAAAGTTGGATTTTGTCGAAATTAAAAATTGTGTAGATTGAAATTTGCGGTGACAGTACACATACAGAAATAAGCAGCTGACAAGATCCACGCGGGAATCACGTGATATAGAAAGACAACGACAGACATGAGTGACGTCACGGTAAAGCTCACAACAGCGGTGGTCACATTTAGTGCGAAGTAGTGCGGACAAAGTGACGTCAAACAACAAATTTCAACAAGAATTAAAAAACAAAAAACAAAGTCGAACAGACTATTTTTAAAGTTTGTTTGTTTTATGTCGCAATGGTGAAGTGGTCCGCGATATTGCGACATTTACATTTTTTAAAAAATAAAAGCTAAAATATAAATAGGTTAATTTGTCAAGTAATTGGCATATTTTACCGCTAATGTTTGTTTTCTTAAAAATTAGCGAAAATAAAAATTGTGAGTTATTTTTTAAAAATATTTTAAAATGTGAAAACATATACAGTAAATTATAATCTATAAAAGTAATTTAATATTTGTAACATATTAGATTAACATATATTCCAGATAATTTATATTTTTGTCTTTATTCAATGAACTCTTAATTGAAGTTTTAAAGGTGACTGTGATTTTATACATTATATATATATATATATATATATATATATATATATATATATATATATATATATATATATATATATATAATATGTATATATACAAGTTAAGGGAATGTTAAAAAAATTCTCGTTTATTTTATTGGTCAGATTGTATATCTTATTTTAACTTGCTGTTTCCAACAAAGAGAAATGGCTTCCTTTTCAAGCAGTTTAGAGAAAAAAGAACTGCTAGGACTGTGAGGCAACAACATAGCAGAAAAGACATCAAGACTTACCTAGGGCACCTTGGTCTGCGGGCCGCGAGAGAAAAAACAAGGGGACATAAATAGAGACGATCATTATAAGCAGAGTATGATGGGAGGTAACTCTATATATAGTTCTTTGTAAGCTGTGTATTGCAGCAAGGTAGATAACTACTTCTAAGTAAATCAAAATTATAATGACTAATCTAGATACAAAATATACACTAAGGGAAATCCGTAGGGTTGGGGGTGGGGGGTGTTTAAAGCTCGATACACGAAAAAGAGTTAAAGAGCTAAATATCAAATTAATAAGAGCTTAATTTAAAAAAAAAAATTCAATCGTCAGAAGAAGATGACATTTCGTGAAAGAAATTTCGCAAGAGCTGAAGAATAGCCACAAGACAGAGGTGAGTACAGGTATCGGGTGGGCGGCAGGTACTAGCGGTGGCTACACACTAAAGGGATCACATAGCGATACACACAGTACTTGCACAACACGGTATCTAGACTAAACAGGAGAATCGATTACACCCGGCTTTAAACATGCTGAAATAGACTGTTTTCCGACACTTTGTTTTCTAAACACAACGGGGAAAAAAATCGATTTATATATATATATATATATATATATATATATATATATATATATATATATATATATATATATATATATATATATATATATATATATATATATATATATGAGTAAAAAGGGTTATTTTTAGTCAAAGTAGAGATAAGGTAAACAATTACTGTCTGAAAATCTAATATGAGAAACTCAAAACCCCAAATGACATTTTGATGCTCCCTATATAGATGTAGACACAATAGCGAACAATACGGTCTATTTCTGTCTTCGATTAGTCTAGCTTCAGTTTGTTGTTGTACTATTATTAGCTGTCACGTGGTCTGCGTTATTGAAGTAGTTTGTTTGTTGTTTAATGATGTATCGACTTTTAATGAAGAGGTAAATATTAGTAAAGGCGGGGCCACTCATACTCTACCCTCAGTACTGTGTCACACCACCCAACACCACCCCACCCCACACCACCCCAAACACCCAACACCACACCACCCCACACACCTCACCACTCAAGATTATGATGCCGGACTCTATTCACAGGCTTTTCCTTCTCTATACCCCCACCCCCAGGCTTCCTTCCCCCATCCTATCCTCAAGCATATTCATATATTTCCCATACATACCACACATTCTCTCACACGTGCACATGCCCCCACACAATCGCACATATCCTCACACATCCCCCACACACCACCAAACATTCCCAACCCATCCTTACAAATCTCCACACACTCTCACATCCCCACACGAACACCTTCCCACACAGCCCCACAAAATCATTAGACATCCCCACACAACCCCACCCCTCCCTACATACATCCCCACACATTCCTACACAAATCTACATATCATCCCACACATCCCTACACAACCCCACCCGTCCCTACATACCTCCCCACACATTCCCACACAAATCTACATATCATCCCACACATCCCCACCCATCTCTACATATCTCCCCACACATCTCCCCACACAATCCCACCTATCCTTACATACATCACCACATATCCCCACACAACCCGCTCATAAGTAACCACAAAAATCCTCCCACCAACGAAACCACACCACCACCACAAACAAACCACACATCTACATTAATACAGACCTCACAATCAAGACGCCCCCCATATCCCATAAACCATTACACAACATCCCACTACAATAGACTTATTGTAGACAAGACAAAGATTTAAAAAAAAAATTCCATGCACAGAAAGGGTAGCGAATATCGACATTTCGTTGCTATAGCAACGGCAAAGCGAAAACATATTTTTTTCCAAGTCTCTTAACAACCCATTCAAACCCGTAGTTTCCCATGATGCACTGTTTATTGACTTCTGGGAGAAAGTCATGAAGCTGACTTTAACCCGTAGTTTCCCAAGTCATAAAACTGACTTTAACCCGTAGTTTCCCAAGTCATAAAGCTGACTTTATCGCGTAGTTTCCCAAAGTCATACAACTGACTTTATCCCGTAGTTTCCCAAAGTAATACAACTGACTTTAACCCGTAGTTTCCCAAAGTCATACAACTGACTTTATCCCGTAGTTTCCCAAATCATAAAACTGACTTTAACCCGTAGTTTCCCAAGTCATAAAGCTGACTTTATCCCGTAGTTTCCCAAGTCATAAAGCTGACTTTATCCCGTAGTTTCCCAAGTCATAAAACTGACTTTAACCCGTAGTTTCCCAAGTCATAAAACTGACTTTATCCCGTAGTTTCCCAAGTCATAAAGCTGACTTTATCCCGTAGTTTCCCAAGTCATAAAGCTGACTTTATCCCGTAGTTTCCCAAGTCAGAAAGATTACATGGCTTAAAAGCACGGGTTTACTTGTCCAAGACACACATGGGTGGGGGAGTGGGGGGGGGGGGGGGTGGTCAGTGAAAACATACACTGACCTCGACATTGTCAATTCAGGGGAAATAAGCATAGGATGTTATGTAAACAAGAATGCATTATGGGGTGTGGCGTTGGGTGTGTACGGTATGGGGGTGAGGTGTTCGGTGTGGGGAACGAAGATTGAGTTAAGAGTAACAGGGTGGTATGTGAAGTGAGATGAGTAAAGTGTGTGGTAACACCCCTGTGACTGGTCTGTTAAAAAGATGACGGCTAATATTTTAGTGAAACAAACATGTTTATTGATATAATTTTCTCTAATTTTGGCATCGCTCTCCGGTTGTCATGGCAACGCCGCAGGAATGCTACAAGTACTACACCTATGTGTGTGTGTGCTGGTGTGTGTGTGTTGGTGTGTGTGTCGCGTGACGTGTAGGTGAGCACAGGTAAAAACGCCGTGAACAAGGAGGTGGTGGTGAGCACGTGGTGTGGAGGAGTGAAGTCAGAGGTGGGGAGAGGTGTGGTGGAGTATGGGTGGAGTACTGTATAGGCGGAGTATAGGCGGAGTATGGGTGGAGTATGGGTGTAGTATGGGTGTAGTATGGGCGGAGTATAGGCGGAGTATGGGCGGAGTATGGGCGGAGTATGGGCGGAGGATGGGTGGAGTATGGGCGGAGGATGGGTGGAGTATGGGCGGAGGATGGGTGGAGTATGGGTGGAGTATGGGCGGAGAATGGGCGGAGTATGGGCGGACATATGCCCTAACCGAGACTCCCCCCCCCCCACACACACATTCACAACCCTATAACCCACACCTGGTAACCCCCACATCTCCACACACACACCTCACACTAAACGTGAGCCGAGTCCATTAACGATTGTTAGCACGGGTGCCTTATCTTCTGACCGGAGCTCTGGAATGGACATTGTCCAAACAAAAGAGGAAGTAATTAATAGCTCGCACTGTGACGGCGCGGTACCAGACGCCGGTGGGGGTGGGGGAGGAGGTCGCCATGGCAACCAACACACAGGACCAGATATGAAATTCCCAAGAAGGCGACCGAGGTTAATTGTTGATGTAGGAAACAATGGTCACGTGACGAGGTCTCGAGGAAATGTTCCAGAATATTCTGACTAACAAAGAGATTGTATCAAATGACGATAAATAGAGACTGGTGCCCCATTACACACCTTTAAATCGGTATACACTAAAACACTGGATAAAGAAAGAGCGAAGTAACAAAACAAATAATAAACACGATACTTCAAATAGCCAGATTACCGTAAATATTTACTTTTAAACTCTTTGTTTACTACAAAAATAACACGAAAAAATGTCCTACACTGTTTATTTTAATAGTTATTTTAAACTTAATAAACCTAACAGTAATATGGGACGGCGTGGGTTAAAGGTAGAGAGCTAGACCGCTAACCCGAAAGTGTCTGATGGGTACCTGACTCACTACTGGGCATAGTGCTGACCACACTATCCCTTCATATGCCGAGGTCTCTGAAACAGTTGAACTCTACTTCATCTGCCCCATGTGTCTTAAGCACGAACGGGAAAAAGATGGTGATGAATATAGGCCTACTTAATATACTATTTCATCTTTCACAGTTCGAGAATATATGTATAAAATACAGTAGACAAATTTGGATTGAATTGCCTGCTTGTACTAAATGCAAGTTCTATAGCAGGTTACATCGTGATTAAATAGTAGGTTCTACAAGATTGTGGGATGACCTTTAAAAAATCTATTTAAAGCTGGATGCTGTTTTAAAAGAACGGGGAGGGTGTTATAAGTATTCCCATTAAAAGTAATTCAAGGCCGAACAAAAATCGATATCCTGTTTCTATTTTTAGTTTTAGAGAAAGATCGTTTAGAACCTTTAAAAATAAAATACTTAAAAAAAACTTTTTAAAAAACCACGTTTTTCTTGTGGACTAAAAAGTAGAAAATAACTATTTACATACATTTGATGACAAAAAACGTGGGTACGTTCACCATCAAATTTCCCGACCCATCTGCCCGACCCACGTTTTTTGTCATCAAATGTATGTAAATAGTTATTTTCTACTTTTTAGTCCACAAGAAAAACGTGGTTTTTTAAAAAGTTTTTTTTAAGTATTTTATTTTCTCCTTTTTAGTCCGTTGCTACACATGAAAAACGTGGTTTTTAAAAAGTTTTTTATATAGTTTATTTTCTACTTTATCTAATCACTTGATTAAGTATGACTTGACTAAGTGTTTTTAAATACACGGACTAAAAAAATCTTGAGCGACCGATACGCTTTAAACAGAGAAAGGGTGTAATTTACGTTGCTGGCGTGGAGATCTACTCACGAATCACGTGATCAAATCTCCCATAAACAAACAAATAAACGCGAAGCTGAGTTAAGGAAAAACGTGTTTATGTGTATTTTAGCATGCCCAGCGTACCAACCGTGTCACCGTTAACAATGTGTTACCGTGTCCGTTCTCCTTTTTAGTCCGTTGCTACACATAAAAAACGTGGTTTTTTTAAAAGTTTTTTTTAAGTATTTTATTTTCTCCTTTTTAGTCCGTTGCTACACATGAAAAACGTGGTTTTTAAAAAAGTGTTTATAAATACACGGACTAAAAATCTTGAGCGACCAGGATTCGAACCTGGGTTGTCGCGGCCACAACGCGAAGTACTAACCACTATACGATCACGGCCAGCGCGCTCACATCTATTGGGGCCGAAGTAACTGTGTCAATAGGCCTCAAGTCTTGTCGGTATCTTTAGAAATCATGTCCTCAATTTTATGGTCCTTGGGGCGTAATTAAATTAAGCTAATTACGGTCACTAATTGCTAGTTTTTATGATTGCATCTGAAATTGTTAGGCGAAAGTAGCATGCATGCCAAATTTCAGGTCTCTAGAGCAATCAGAAGTGGGCTAATTTTCGATGTCAATTTTAACAACAAACAAACAAACGCGAAGCTAAGTTAATAAAAACGTGTTAATAAAATACTTAAAAAAAACTTTTTAAAAAACCACGTTTTTCTTGTGGACTAAAAAGTAGAAAATAACTATTTACATACATTTGATGACAAAAAACGTGGGTACGTTCACCATCAAATTTCCCGACCCATCTGCCCGACCCACGTTTTTTGTCATCAAATGTATGTAAATAGTTATTTTCTACTTTTTAGTCCACAAGAAAAACGTGGTTTTTTAAAAAGTTTTTTTTAAGTATTTTATTTTCTCCTTTTTAGTCCGTTGCTACACATGAAAAACGTGGTTTTTAAAAAAGTTTTTTATATAGTTTATTTTCTACTTTATCTAATTACTTGATTAAGTATGAATTGACTAAGTGTTTATAAATACACGGACTAAAAAAATCTTGAGCGACCAGGATTCGAACCTGGGTTGTCGCGACCACAACGCGAAGTACTAACCACTATACGATCACGGCCAGCGCGCTCACATCGATTGGGGCCGAAGTAACTGTGTCAATAAGCCTCCAGTCTTGTCGGTATCTTTAGAAATAATGTCCTCAATTTTATGGTCCTTGGGGCGTAATTAAATTAAGCTAATTACGGTCTCTAATTGCTAGTTTTTATGATTGCATCTGAAATTGTTAGGCGAAAGTAACCTGCATGCCAAATTTCAGATCTATAGAGCAATCAGAAGTGGGCTAATTTTCGATGTCAATTTTAACAACAAACACACAAACGCGAAGCTGAGTTAATAAAAACGTGTTAAAAAAAGAAACAA
Organism: Physella acuta; assembly: GCF_028476545.2. NCBI lineage: Eukaryota > Metazoa > Mollusca > Gastropoda > Physidae > Physella > Physella acuta. The sequence continues at coordinate 283,430 of NW_026732866.1, read as the reverse complement.
TCTTCAAATAAATAAAAAAAAAGATTGAATTAGAAAAAAAACGCGATGATTTGCTGTTAATTTATGACTGGGTAAAAATTTAAAAAAAAACCACTTGAAAACAAGAGAGGCCATTGTCCGTGACCTACATATCACACTGGTCAACAAAGGTAAGCACACACTCCCACCACCCCGGGTCGTCCCCCCACCCCCCGTGACCGGCACGTGATACCCGCTGAATAAATAAACACAAAATGGCGTCGGGTGTTCTAGAATTCTGTCGGCGTGACACAAAAGATCCCCACAGCAATGAGGAAGTGAGTCAGGAAGTTTGATGAATGCGAGAGTTGTGGTTCGTGAGAGACCGTATTTTTATAATCTCTCGCCGGAATACACATTTTTTTTATAAGAAACGTTTTAAAATATGAATAGAAATAAGTGAAGATATAACGTGCTCCTGTCGTTCAATAAACACAAGTTATTATTTTTAAAATTTTAAACAATTTATGGTAAGTAAACATGTCAACAGCACTACATATAGGGTTAGGATGACCTTTGACATGACAGGAAAAGTTGCGGTATTATGTGAGATTTATTCAAAAAGTTGGGCTACACCATGAGACCATCCCAGGCAGAAGATCCGGACTTCTTATACCAGCATGACGTAAGAGATCGTTGAACTGGTGGGCGGATAACATCGATCACTAATCGATTGTCTTAGCATCGATCACGGGTCAACTACCTTCAGTTCTATCAACCTTCCGTTTAATGGACGGTAGGGTGGGGGTGGGGGGAACTACAGCGTCGCAGACTTTAGAGGCCTATGTCACCATTCAGTTAGAACTGTGTCACCATTTACTCGACGATTTTACCCCTGTGTATCACCAATCTCATGTAGCCTCACCTTCGTGTTTTAATATCACCAGATATGTCACCATGTGTGTGTAAAACATGTTTTAGACTAGCTACATGGTTAACTTTGAGTGTCACCACATTGGTGAATCAGCTTTGACATGCATAGGCAACATTGTAAACCACCATGCATTTGTATCGCCCTTTACATGTATAATAAGCGTTGTGTATCATCATGACTATCCACCAGATGTGTGTATAATCTGTTAACTGTATCACCAATCATGTGTACTACCACCAACATATATAACCAGTTATACATCACTAGTTATGCGTGTAACCAGCTATATATGTCACCAGCTATGTGTATCACCAGCTATCTCTGTCACCAGCTATATGTGTCACCAGCTATTTGTGTCACCAAGCATCTCCTATACCTAGGGCATGTCACTCTCTCTCTCTAAACCAAAATGACAACAGTGTATATGGGTATGTTTGTGTGGGTATGTTTGTGTGGGTATGTTTGTGTGAGTATGTTTGTGTGGGTATGTTTGTGTAAGGGGGGAGGGTGTGTTTGTGTGTCTGTGTGTGTGTGTACTGGCAGCTATTTACAGGAAACAGTTTTTTTCCGCGCGCAAATTTAAAAGTATTCGATTATTTAAAATAGAATCGATTCCTTTGACCACAAACCTGTAGGTTGACGTCGGCCAGAAATCACTCAAGGATTTAATTAATTACTTTTATCTTAAGTGTAGGTGAGTGCTTAGCAAAAGTGCCAGGACCTATAGCTCCCAGTACTCGTTAGTGGCGGGTGCCAGAGAATGATAAAAATAAGGGAGCCGGAAGTTGGATTTGTTTGTGTGTGTGTGTGTGTATGGGGGAGGGGGTTGTATGGAGATGTGAAAAATGTGCATAAGAATTTGGGTATAGTAAATAGAAACATGTAAATTATGTGGGGAATTATGTGGATTATGTGGCGGAATATGTACATTATGTGGGGTACTATGTGAATTATGTGGGTAAATGTGAGAATAAACGTTAACAGCGTGAAAGAACGTGTGAATTAAGATGTGAATCGTGTAGACAAGTGAAGAGAATTAGAAACACATCTTTGGTGCGAGTGGAGTAGAGCAGTTGTGTAGGTAGATGGTGTAGGGGGGTGGGGGTTTTAGAACTCTGACCCACCACCCCTATTTGGACTCCCCAAAACAACAACTGTCTGACCATAAGTAAAAGCTATTGGCGCCGTAGCTTTCGTCTTTAATCCTGCCCACGCCACGGCGCAGAAGCAAAAACTAATTAACTTAAAAGTGAAAATTAATTAGTCCAATCAATTGGGCATCGCAATGAGACGTGGAAGCTAATCTGCCTAATCAATCGGACATCAAAACACCATTAGACCCGCGAAAGAAATATGATGATTAAAACGATGAAAAACAAAGTCTTATATCAATGACTGGAGGTCATTGGTCAACTTTAAATCTACGACAAAAATTAAATCTAAAAGAACTTACATTTCGAAATTTAATGAAATTAAATGTAAAAGTTCATACATTTAATTAATCATTAATATCGTACAAATTGAAATTAATTTATTAAAATTACTGACAGGAGTACATTACATGTAAAATAATTACGTGTTGACCTGACTTTGCCTTAAAGTGTTCGGAATTTTTTTTTCCCAGAGAGAGTCACAAATAACATTGGCGATTATCTCTGTACTGTGTTCGTCCGAGCAGGATTCAAACTCACACCACCGCCGCGATGTGAACCAATGGGGGAGTGGGGGGGGGGGGGGCGTATGACCATCTGAGAGAAGCACATGTTGAATGGCTGGAAGTGATCTCTGCTCTTTGAGGCGGCTCTTCCAGGGGCAGTTAGCACCTGGAAGGGAGCAGTTAGCACCAGGAAGGGAGCAGTAAGCACCTGGAAGGGAGCAGTTAGCACCAGGAAGGGAGCAGTTAGCACCTGGAAGGGAGCAGTTAGCACCAGGAAGGGAGCAGTTAGCACCAGGAAGGGAGCAGTTAGCACCAGGAAGGGAGCAGTTAGCACCAGGAAGGGAGCAGTTAGCACCAGGAAGGGAGCAGTTAGCACCAGGAAGGGAGCAGTTAGCACCAGGAAGATGGCGAGAGGAAACCTATGACAGCAGCGTCACGTGAGACGGCCAAGACTTAGTGCAGGCTGTGTCATGCAGACTTTAGAGTTACAAGGTGTTGGGGGGAGGGGTGTGTTGTGATCTCAGGCGTAACATTAGGGGGCGTGGAATGGGGGGTGTGAGGGGTCTCATTAGTTGGTGGGGTGGCAATAACGCGGAGGGGAAGGGGGTGAGGTGTAGCGGTAGGGTGTGGGTAGTTTTTAGGGGATGTGAGGGTGGTATTCGGTGTGTGTGTGTGATAGCAATAGGGGATTATGTGAACAGGTGCATTTGGGGAGTTTACAGGTGAGTAGTGATCTCATTTCGCCCTCACATCAACCCACACACAGACACTCTACGACCCACACCCACACACCCACACACCCACCCACACTCCCATTATGATTTTTTTTTGTCCGAGCATGTAGATGTTGGTTGTGTGTGGGTGTGTATTCGTGTGGGCGGGAATGTGTGTGTAATATGTATATATATGTATGTGTATATATATATATATATATATATATATATATATATATATATATATATATATATATATATATATATATATATATATATATATATATATATATATATATATATATATCACGACACACCTCTCTGTGTTGTCTACATCAGCCCAACACATTTCCGTTTACACACCAACCTTGTGCTTCCAGCCACAAACCCAGACAAAACTACAAAAAGATAGGAAAGAATTTAGGAAGATTTCCAGGTAGGAAAAAAAACTCGCTTTATCTTGATAGAAACTGACGAAAGATCAAAGACGGCTTGATCTGGTTTCGTCCCCACGCCATCAAAGTGGTGGTTGGTACCCAGGAAGTGCGTTGTTTCATCTAAGAGAAACGTAGTCGGCTACTAAAGGAGTCGAATATTTATTTAAAAGATTGAACATTATTAGCGTATCGTACTTGTTTATTTTTACGAAAGAATCGATTCTGCTTGTTTACGGTGTCGTTAAATATATAAGCCGATGTAAATGATAATTCCTATGGCGGTATCGAATACTCAAGAGACGCATTGGTTGTGTGTATAGCTTTGTTTTGAGCATGAGTTCTGCGCATCCATGGTTAGAAGCAGACTTTGATGACAACGAAGGTTTGAAGAAAGTAAATATTTGCCTGTGAGTCCCCGGAGTTCTAATGTGTGGGAAATATCAATAAACTATCCTGTTCACTTATCAGCCCACCCAAGTATCTTATACAGCAATCATTGAGGATACCCTGGTAAATAAAACACATGCGTCCGCCCCTACTTGATTTCATCAGAATACACGCACACGCACATACATACACTTGCATATATATATATATATATATATATATATATATATATATATATATATAAACATATATGTCTATATATGTATGTAGTGTTAATTTGTATGTTGAGGTGTGTATTAATATGTGTGTTGATGTATGTATTGATATGCGTTTTGATGTGCTTGTTCAAAGTTTCACTAAACCACCTTTAGATGGCGACTGGACCTGGAGATATCCATATCATCCTCCAAACCCCCCACTTCCACACTGCTCATCCTGTACCTTGTAATCCACCAAACAACCAGACGTGAATGCCATTTAAGCATCACTTCCTATTAATCGACTGTTTACCTCCCTATGACAGTACACCTTTCATCTCGGCCCCACCCCCCGGGCGTACTAGCAACACACCCGTTTCATCAAAACCTTCTCGCGGTGAAAACGTGGGCGAGCGAGATTACGCGAGACAATTGAGTTGGAGCTTTGTTTGGAGGCTGATGAGAACCAGGATGGAACCACAACACGGACTTACTTCCCCTCCCCCCTCCCCCAGTAAAGGTGTAAGACTTTCCCTGCCTAATTTATTTTGGATTAAAAAAACTTAAGTTTTAGGGTCCCCCACCCCAGTGGCGTAGCGAGGTCGGGTGTCACCCGGTGCGGAACTTAATGGTGTCGCTTAATGCGGCACTTAATGGCGTAGCGACCCTTCCCGGGGACAAACTTTCAAACTTTCGATTTGCACCCCCCCCCCCTCAAATTTTTCTATATATTTTGCTATTTTTTGCCTTGGTGTCACCTCCCTAAATGGTGTCACCCGGTGCGGTCTGCACCCCCTCCCCCCCCTCGCTACGCCTCTGCCCCACCCTACTCGTCCGATGCCTCTAGTTTAAGTATCCCCCACCCTCCTAGCCTTCCTCAGAATGGTTGTTATGACGACCGGTTGATTTTTTTGGCACCTGTTTGTATTACGTGATTTGATTTAAAGACGGGGGCGTTGCTTTAACAGTGTAGGAAAAGTCATGACCCCGGGGTGAGCAGGTCGTCACGTGACCCCGGGGTGAGCAGGTCGTCACGTGACCCCGGGGTGAGCAGGTCGTCACGTGACCCCGGGGTGAGCAGGTGGTGACCCTAACTAAAGAAGCATGTCGAGCCACTTCTGTAACTTTCTAAGATGAAAATATTGAATCGCTGGTAAACCAGCATACAGGTATTGCCTGTATACACGTATATCAACAGGCAGGTATGTTATAATTAAAGTATGTAAACAGACAGGTGTGTCGTAATATAAGTATGTCAACTGGGAAACCAGGTTTGTCATAATTTATGTATGTTAACAGACAGGTATATCAGAATGTTATGTTAACAGACAAGTGTGCTAGCATACAGGTATGTTAACAGATGTGTCAGTAGACAGGTATGTTAACAGATGTGTCAGTAGACAGGTATGTTAACAGATGTGTCAGTAGACAGGTATGTTAACAGATGTGTCAGTAGACAGGTATGTTAACAGATGTGTCAGTAGACGGGTGTGTTAACGGACAAGTCTCTAGACAAATGCCCCAAAAGACACTTGCCCAAACGTCGTTCTACTGCAAAGGTCAATTGCCCAAATTGACATTTTCCCCAAACGAGACAATGTCCCTATTTCTGTATTGTTATTCAATATATTCAGCAAAATCTCACGAAAACTTTCGTGACTTGCTGGTTGGCTCCTGAAGTGACGCCTGTTATTAACGTGTTTAAAAAAATTAATAATTGTCTAACATCCCCGCGGTTAATTAGATTTAAATAAATCAAGCACGTTAATTGGTAAACCAGACCTTGATGAGCCGGGAGAGAAAGGAAAAGACTTGTCATAAATTCTAGCATTGCTCAACCTGGCAAGGTAAAGAACCGGGATTGGCCAGATTTTTTATCGCGTCTTCCGTACACGGAAACCGGAAATGCCGGAGAGCAATGCTCGTGCGTGAAACAATCACGACGCGACCTTGACCCGTCAATCACAAATCAGCGGCTCCATGATTAAGAGACGGCCATGATATGGGAGATGGGGGTGGGGTGGGTGGGGGGGGGGGGTGAAGCGGTAATTAGCCGCCCATAAAACTAATGTCAGAATATACAACACAATCAAATGTCGGAGCTTCGGGAGACTTCCCCGCACGGTACGGCTAATCCGTCGAATCATAAACGCATCAGCTAAAATGTCACCAGATATTAACTGGACTCTACACCATTTGATATTTTATCGTTTTAATCGTTTGTAAATGTAAATATAAGGTACACTTTGTAAACAAATACCGCCAGATATACGAGTAGTTTACTCTTTGTTACATACGTCACAGAGACAAACATTCCCAACACCTAGATTCCAATAAAATCATGTCTTCTTCTTCTTCGTTCTTAATTGTAATTTTGACGGGGATTTACTCCAACACAGTCAAGTATAACGTGTCAAAATTCGATGCTCCATATGGCCCGTTGATTCGCACCACTTTTCTTTCTGGATTTGCTTCCATAGCCCTTGTCCACAAACTACAGTCAATGCAGCCGTAGTTTAATTTTGGAGTTGTCTCTCCTAGATGGTTTGCTGTCCCCAGCAAACGTATCATCAAAAAAAAAAAAAAAAAAAAAAAAAACATAAATAGCACTCCGTGTAACGAGTATAATCGCACTTAATCTTTCGAAAAATTAAACTTTTTATTTTTATGTAACTCGATGCACGCTGTCTATCGTCGGAGTTGGGATCCAGGCTGATCTACCTCGTTCATCAAAACTTAAGCTTAGTCGGGAAAATTTTAAATACCACTGTGGTATTGTGATAATCGCACAACCCTTTAATATGCCGTATCCACGGAATCAGGTAAACTCCACTTCATCTGTCCAATCTACCATTAGGCTCCACAGCTACATTTTCCCTAACATAAAAACAATTCAAGTTGCAGTGAAATATCTACCCAGCACAATTTATAACTGGATATAAATTATTTATTGACTCCCTTCCGCCTGAGCATAAAGTGAGGTTTTTAAAAAATCCTGGCCATGTAGAGGCTTCCTGTCGCAAAGGCTTCTGGATCCAACCAGCGATTGCGTGTTGGCCTAGATTAGCGCTGGTGAATAATTGATCACTCGCAGCCCTGAGTGATCACTTTAAACTGAAAACTTACCACATCCGACACACACTGGGGTTTGACTTCTCGCCAATATAAGTATTATAAGCCGAGGTAAAAAAAATTTGTGTGGGAAGCCTGTGGGTGGGGTTTAAAGACGGGATCTTTTTTTTTTTGGAAGATCAGAAGCCACAAGACTGGAGTTCTGACTGGAAGTATTTTATGGACTAATTGGCTTAAAGGGAATCTCTTTGTACGGGCGGGAGTTATTGGAAGGGTGTGGGGGGGGGGGGGGGGGGGGAGAATCATGGCCAACGAAAACAAAATGGCTACAAGTCGATGGCTCAGCGCAGATAACTCTCCCAGAACAGACTATCTAAAGGATACATAACACATTGTGTATCCTTTACCGATGAAAAGATTGTGACAAATTTGTATGACGGACATTGACAAGGACGGATAATATCAAGGACGGACACTCTAAAGGACATTGACCTATATGTTCACCACATTCCACATCACATAATTTTGAACGAAAAATTTTACATTTGAAATCCACAGCCCCAGAAATGCTATAGCAATCTCCTTGATGACAGTTGACATGTGACATCTTAGTGGGCGAAACGTTTTTCTGATACACAAATCAACTGACAACATAGCCTGAAGCACTCACGTTCACAACACGACCTGCACGTCCAGAAAAAAAAACATCACCCTGCTCAACAGACTGTGACCGGTTGATCGACGTTCCAGCGCTTGCCCCGTGGATACGCTTGATTGGAGATTATTGACACGTGACGGAAAGAGTAGGTCACGCACGAGTTAACGCGGTCCGACAAAGCGTAACGCAGCCGACGAGAGTTGATTGAACCGTGAGGGAGAGGGTGGGGGTCAAACTCGTGTTTCGATCCGTCCGTGTGATAGGTGAAGCAGAGCCGCGCTGAATACGGTTTCCCTTTAATGGGGGATAAAAACTGTCCATAATAATGCCATCATTGTGTCTAGCGCTTTCCCATCCATGCGCACTGAGCACGTACTCTGACCTAGTTCTCTGACCTAGTTAAACACATCTGGAGACGGATCAAGATGGGTGTGAGTACCATATCCGGTTGACGTATCGATCTGAAGACTTGACCCCCCCCCTCCCCACACACACACACACACACACACTCCCCCACCAACATTCAGAATTAAAAAAACCAAAAAACCTGTCCTGGAGCTTGCCTAATATCGCCGTGTGTTACCTAACGAGGCAGAGACTCAGCTTTCGGTCAGTGAACATCATTTGCTGGACATCGTACTCTATCATTAAGGCTAAGTAACCTGACTCTTATTTATTTCTCCAGAGTTTTATTATAACTTTTCGATACAACACCCCATTTTAAGAGTCTTTAAAACCTCTGGCAAGCCGACGGAAATTTTGACCTGGTCTCATTATAACAGGTCTTCTAGCCGGTATTAGTATTTCATCAAGTTCAATGTGTTTCAGCACACTCAGAAGGTGTTTCACCACATTCAAGAGGTGTTTCACCATACCCAGAAGGTGTTTCACCACATTCAAGAGGTGTTTCACCACATTCAAGAGGTGTTTCGCCACATTCAAGAGGCGTTTCACCACATTCAAGAGTTGTTTCGCCATACCCAGAAGGTGTTTCACCACACTCAGAAGGTGTTTCACCACACTCAGAAGGTGTTTTACCTCATTCAAGAGGTGTTTCATCATACCCAGAAGGTGTTTCACCACATTCAAGAGGTGTTTCACCACATTCAAGAGGTGTTTCACCACATTCAAGAGGTGTTTCACCACATTCAAGAGGTGTTTCACCACATTCAAGAGGTGTTTCACCACATTCAAGAGGTGTTTCACCACATTCAAGAGGTGTTTCACCACATTCAAGAGCTGTTTCACCACATTCAAGAGCTGTTTTACCACATTCAAGAGGTGTTTCACCACATTCAAGAGCTGTTTCACCACATTCAAGAGCTGTTTCACCACACTCATACAGTGTCTGTTTCTTCACTACCACTGGTGTGGTATCGCAAGACCGGTTTAAAGGTCACAAAACGCCGGATGGAAACCGAGGCGCCGGACGACGTGAATGAACCTTCTCATGTCCAGAAATAGACCAAAACGTAAACAGCCTACCCCAGACGGCAGAGGATGGCAGTCAAGTAGGGCAATCAAACTACGGAAACAAACACATTCGCTATATATAGATTACACGTGGCAATATAAAACACGGATAGTTACCTAACTAGTTTGGGAGCATAAAGGTAGATGTGCTTAGCATTGACCACAAAATTCTTTCATGGTGCGTTCATAGACATCTATATATACTTTTCTTGTATATATATATATATATATATATATATATATATATATATATATATATATATATATATATATATATATATATATATATATATATTCTATGCCAAGAATTGAAGCAAATTATCACCCATTTAAAAGCTGTTTAGCCTGCATGCTATAAAGCTTAAAGACTGAAAAAGCTAATGAAATTTCTTTTCCCTTTATAACTTAAAACATTGAAAACGCTCCTGAAAGCTTTTGTCTATCCGTTCTAACCAAAACATAAATTTTAAATAAAAAGATTTTTGCGAGAAGGGTGGGTTAAACATGTATTGCCTCCCTGCAATGAACATAGTCTTTATACCTAAAGGTAACTGATTCTCATCTGTAGGTTTAATCATAAAATAGGTTTAACCGCAAAGCATTGAAGTTTAACCGCAGACAGGAATTGGAGGTTTAACTACACACTTCGAGGTTTAACCCCAAACTAGGAGGTTTAACCACAGCCCGTCACATGACTGGTGCATGAGGCTCATAAGACCACTTGCAATGATGAATGAAAATGTTCTTGTCTTGAACCGGAAGCTAGTCTGCACCAGATAGTGGCCAGATAACCTTAACAACACACGAAGTTGCTGCACCAGATAGTGGCCAGATAAACTTAACAACACACCGGAAGTTGCTGCACCAGATAGTGGCCAGATAACCTTAACAACACACCGGAAGTTGCTGCACCAGAGAGTGGCCAGATAAACTTAACAACACACCGGAAGTTGCTGCACCAGAGAGTGGCCAGATAAACTTAACAACACACCGAAAGTTGCTTCACCAGAGAGTGGCCGGTTAACATGTGTTTGAATTGTACACCGGAAGTGGTGTTCAGACGTCATCGCTTGGTGAGCAGACAATGTCTTCAGAGGTTGATATGGTAAGATCAGGATTTTTTTGGAAAGGTTCGGAGGTTTGGTTGGTTGTAGTTAGTTTTAGAGATAGAGTTAGGTTTAGGTTTATGTGTCATTTTCTCAAACGTCCATATTAGCATTTACACTTTTAATTGGAAAAGTAATTTCCTAAACCCTGGCAAGGCTGGGTATATACTGCTTAATAAACACACAAGTCATGGTCCTTTACAAATAGGTTTTTCACAGAGGCCAGTGCAGGGCCTGGCCGGGACGGCGAGTATAATGTACAAACGCACGATATAAACCCAATACAACACGTTTTGATATATAACCTCAGAACGGGGAATATTTGCATGTTTTAATGTGCCACAGTGAGAGCATCATTTGAATCTTGTTAATCTCGTACAATAGCTTAATCCCAATTGGTGAGTTGGATTTTAAGAAACATTAAACATTGTGGTGAGTTGAATTCATATTGGCGACACGAGTTCAAGCCCTGTTGGGAGGAAGACCAGGGTACATTCAATAAAACACAAAACAAGCCCTACAGAGACACGAACTTGAACTTTTCGTATTGTGCTGTACTTTGGAAATACTTAAATTAAGTAAATAAGGAATTTAACTTAGTAAAGCAAGAAGCTTTAAATATGCATTTTAGAGATGTTTAAAGAAAATAACCAATAAAACAAAGATAATGAATAGTTCACTTAAAGAAGATGTAAATAAAACTACTTGGATGATATTAGCAAACAGGAAGTGACCATGCAATATATCCAGCCCAAAAAAAGAACGAAAGTTCGATAACCCACGCTTTGAGAAGATCGATAGTGATCGATACAGGGGGAACAACTGGGGGAGACATCCTAGGGACACGAGTGACCGGGGTGTGGACAAGATGGAGGCTGGTCACTAGAGGAGACAATCAGATCATTAAGGTGATTGAGGGGTTCTCAGCCCGTGTAGCACAGGGGTCGACACGTTACACCACGGGCAGGTGATTGAGGGGTTCTCAGTCCGTGTAGCACGGGGGTCGACACGTTACACCACGGGCAGGGGTTTTATGGGGTTTATACTGCAGAGTCAGATGGGGAAGTCGTGACGTCAGCGTTTTGGCCAGTTACAACAGTAGTTTTTATCTCTATTGTCATCATTTATTCCTCCCTTTATTTCTCTCTCCTATATATATATATATATATATATATATATATATATATATATATATATATATATATATATATATATATATATATATATATATATATATATATATATATATATATATATATATATATTAATACATATTTACATGTATGTATTTATGTATACAATGATATATACTGTTACATGCTATATATTTTGATAAAAATATAGTTATTTATATAATTTATAAAAGATCTATGCAGGTATATGGAAATAGTATGTATATATATATATATATATATATATATATATATATATATATATATATATATATATATATATATATATATATATATACCAATACTATTTTTAATTGGAGAGCAAAAAAAAGTTGTTAAAATTGCATTACAAGCCCACCTCCCCCGCCATCCCCCAGCGCAACACTATAAAACATCAAATGACCGCCATCTCCCAATTATAAGCTCAAAGCACTAGGAGAAAGCCCAGCCCTAATGCCATGCCCTAATACTGCCTTAGTCTAATGTATTACTCTAATGCCCAGGAGTAATCTCTTAACGCCTCACATAAGCCATAAGCCCCACTTCAATGCCCTGGCATAATCTTACAGCCCTAGCCTATCAGCCCTCCCCCCTCCATTTATATCACGACAATGAGATCTGCCTACAGGTATCTATGAGACCGTAAGATCGGTCTACAGGTATCTATGAGACCGTAAGATCGATCTACAAGTATCTATGAGATCGGCCTACAAGTATCTATGAGATCGGCCTACACGTATCTATGAGATCGATCTACAAGTATCTATAAGATCGGCCTACAAGTATCTATAAGATCGGCCTACAAGTATCTATAAGATCGGCCTACAAGTATCTATAAGATCGGCCTACAAGTATCTATAAGATCGGCCTACAAGTATCTATAAGATCGGCCTACAAGTATCTATAAGATCGGCCTAGAAGAATCTCTGAGATCGGCCTACAAGTATATATGATCGGCTTAGAAGTATCTATGCGGGTCATGAACAAAAAAATGTCTCTCGTATTAACGCTCTTTTCTTTCCCTCACCAACCAGCGTGGCTCCCAGCACTGCAGTCTGTCTTGTTGCCATGGCAACAAATAACTTGTGGTGATCATAAGGTGAGGAGAAGGGAGGGTGGGTGGGGAGCTATGAGGGACAGCTAGATGCTTCATGGATTAACGCAATTTCTGTGAGGTGAGGTGGGAGGGGGGGTGGATACCGAGCTAGATGCTTTATGGATTAGCGTAGTTTCTGTGAAGTGAGGGGGGGAGGTGAGCGGATATTGAAATCTAAATTAACCCAATCTCTATAAGGGTGTGGTTTTTTAATCGTGATTTGGGGAGGGGGGGAGTAAAGGATGTACTTTGAAAGATAGATATGTGGGGGTGGGGGTTAGGGACTGAAGTATATGTTACGTTGAGGGTGGGTGGGGATAGGGACTGAGGTATATATTAGGTTGGGGGTGGGTGGGGATAGGGACTGAGGTATATATTAGGTTGGGGGTGGGTGGGGATAGGGACTGAGGTATATATTAGGTTGGGGGTGGGTGGGGATAGGGACTGAGGTATATATTAGGTTGGGGGGTTGGTGGGGATAGATGTTTGTGATGGGTTGAAAGCTGAACTGAAGGAAGAATTGAACCACTGATGAAGACAAAGTGCCATGAACTGAGGGGCGACCTTAAGGACCACATGTTCTGGGTGAGGCACCAGAGGTTTAGAGACTTGTTCCAGCGCTGGGGAGGGGGGGGGGGGTGGTTGCAGGAAGGAGGGGAGGGTGAGGGTGGTTGCAGGAAGGAGGGGGGAGGGGGGTTTCCGGAAGGAGGGGGAGGGTGAGCCTGGTTGCAGGAAGGTGAGGAGGGTGAGGGTGGTTGCAGGAAGGAGGGGAGGGGTGACATGAGCGAATTAAGTAAATTACCCACTTGTTTCTGTACTTATGACGATGAAGTGAGACAAGAGAAAATAACAACATGGAGCATGGAGTGTAAGGGGTAATGGTGTGGGGTGTGGGGGAACGGTAATGTGGGGTGAGGAGAGTGGGGTTGACATGAGAGTAGGGGGATAAAAACCAAGTAGGTTGAACAGCAAATAGAAAAAAGTACAATGCTAAATATAGTTTTTGCTAAAATCGTAGTTTGACACAAACAGCTCAATAGTAGTGTGAAAATCTAAACTCTATGATCACTTTACACTTAAAAAAACATTCTCTATTTTGAATAAAATCTATCCTTAACCATTACGTCTAGATCAAGATCTGCAATTAATTTTAAAAAAAAAACGTCAGTTATGCCAAGTTTAAATTATTCATGTGGCACATGTGTGTGTGGCGGGGGGGGGGGGGGGCAATAATTCTTTACGTAGAACATTTTAAACAAGCGAGGAATTAAAAGAAAATCAATATTGGTGAGTAGTGATCGATAACGGCAGACAGGTAAACAATCGATAGGAGAGTGTGCGGTGATTAGATATTGGTGGCGGTAAAGTTCCAGTCTAGTTTAAAGACTTGTCTAGACGACAGAAAAGGTCTAGTGTAGATTATACACATGTCTAGACAAAAACAAGTCTAGTCTAGATCATAGCCTTCACTACAGCAAAGGTTTAGTTATAGACATGTCTATATTACAGCTGATTGGCTATCTGTCCTCACAAACACACCACCCACACATCCCTATCCACCCACACATACATATCCAACAATCCAACTATCCACACATCAACATGTAAACATTTACTTTTATATACATACTGTAAACATATCCTCATACATTCCCCACTTACCCTAACTGTAAAAAATACCCTCGTACATTCCCCACTTATCCTAACTGTAAACATATCCTCTTACATTCCCCATTTACCCTAACTCAAACATTTTGAAAAACACAAAAACATCTTCAATTTTAAACACATTCCTGCCACAAACACAGCCACATACAAAAACACGAAATATATATACAAATACGACATATACAGACTCAATATACACGTCCTTTAGACATCTAGATAAGCAATCTACAATACAAACACATGTGAAATATTTGATCGCTAACAGCCATCTTTAATTGGTTTTTTAAACCGTCGTAGTTTGTTAATGAACATAGCAGAAAGTAAAGGGAGATAACTTAATCAAGCAAGGAACATCTGTTATATAAGTTTGGCATCGAGATTAGCCTAAAGGTGAGGAGGGGGAGGTCAAATATATTAAATCTGTGGGCAATTTTGATCGCACTTTAGAATAAGGTGAGGTTTTTATGAATACTAGGCATGCTGCCCAGCTTCGCTTAGGCTTTCGAAAACATTGAGAATTTGCATGCTTAATTAATTCGCCCGAGGGTCGGTCTACGACCTCAAGAGTTATGAAGAGGTTCCTCCGTGGACAATTTTTTTTCGATTTATAGCTCATATAAGGTACCGGTCAGTCGAGGTCAGTTTTGACCCCCTCATCGTAGACTTTTCGGCCAACCGGCCCCCGTGTTCTGTCGCCCCAAGGCAAGATCCTGCCAAATTTGAAGCGCCTGCGGCGCCGGGAAGTGCCCTATCGGACACCCGACAATCTAGATCTAGATTCCTAAAAGAATTTTTTTTTTAAGTTTAGCCCGAGCATAATAAAAAAAAAATATATGAACCAAGTTGACTTGGTGTGTCTCGAACCCGCACAACCTGCGTGGTTTATAGTACACTAACATCTCCGCTATTTAGGCACCTTATAAATTACGGAGAATGAAACACGTATTTTAAAATCTTAACTTACGCGAATATGCCTATTCTTTCAAATTAATTTTTTATCCCAAATTAGCCAGTTCCAAACAAAGATTGTGTATAAAATAAATAAGTCTTGAAATAGTTTAGTCCTAATATAGAAATTTATTTTTGGAATTGATTTTAGAGAAGTTAGAGTCTAAATCTAGATCTTAGCGTCTACGTCTAGATCTAGTTATTGCGTAGATTTAGTCTAGATCTAGAATCTCTAGATCTAGAATCCAAATACGTAAAATAAATTTTATGAGTTTAGGCCGGAAAAATTGTATTGTATACATTTCATAGTGTGTGTAGATCTAAATCAAATTTGAATGAAATAGTTCATTTCTTTTTATTCAAAACACGGCAGATGACGTCATTAGTTAATGTATAAGCAATAGTGACGTCACAGTTTTATGCGTTCTTTTTCACATTTATTAATGCTTTTCCGGTTGCATAAATAATACTGTTTCTCTACATTCGAATACGCCTTTAATTTTTATTTTTCTTCTTTAACTAAAATTGTGGTTATACATTTAAAACATCTAACATATTATTTTCAACAAAAGTCCGTATAAAGTTCTCCATATATCGCTGCCGTTTCTGACGTGATGTCCGGCGAAAATTTTTTGCGGACAGACAGAGAGAGAGAGAGAGAGAGAAGAGCGCACATGGCGTTTTATATATTAGGATATAACTAGAGAAATGTAGTGGTACAGATCGAAACTACCCTGGCGTAGGTGAAGCAGATTTTATCTGTTCCTTCGTCCACTTTTAATGACCATCCGATTATTAACTGGTATTCGGCGTGACGGGATCAAGGAAGCAATGCATTGGCAGGTATGCATAAGGGCACGCTAATAGACGTTGTTAACCCTAACCATAACCCTAAACCTTTGAGCAGTTAAAGAAAGTCAGTTTATTACTGGGATTCGAACTCCTGCTCTTCAGGTTGGGGATTATACGCACTGTCGAACAACCACAGGAATAATGAAATCCTTATCTCTAACCCTAATCCCTGAGCATAATTCATAATCCATGATCTATAATCCCTAGTCCATAACCTTAGCCGTAATCTTCAACCCTTACCGCTTACTCTATACTATAATCCTAATCCCTAATCCTGCTAATCCCTAAACCCTAACATCCAATGTTTTTCTCACACGTGTACGGACATTGCAAATTAAATTAAATAGGTCAGGCTAACTGATGCTATTTTTAGCAGTAGGTAATCAAGTTGTGCTGGGCTAATCAGACGGATTATTTTAAAAGTTGGAATGTTGTTGTAACGAGCGACCTGTCGAGTTTCCTGATGAGATCACATGCACCAGATTGCCGGTGAGGTCAGTGCTGGTTGCTTATCAATACATACACATACATACACACCATAATTCTAATAATACATAGTAAAAGTAAAGATTCCGAGCTGTGCATTGGGCAGATGAAGTTGAGTTTACATGAAGGGATGGCGTGGACTATGCTCAGTCGTCTGTAATTTACCCAGCATAAGTCAGGCAGTGTTTCTTTCGGATTTATTTTTTCTCGGGAGGGGGAGGGGGCACTTAAAACTTTAAAAAAATTGTAAATAGTCCTGATATAAAAATATATAAGCAATTACCTCTGAAACTCATATTGTGTTTGAATTAGACAGTTGTCTCATTGTCTCTTCGTCTTGTGTGGTTTTTTTTTTTTCTGTTTTTTTTTTTTATAGTTTGGATTCAATATTGGATCTTGACACGTGATAGCTCCCACATTGTCACGTGGTCTAGGCTGTGCTCACACGTGACTGACCACACCACGTCACGTGATCGCCTGAGCCCGTCACGCTGGCGTTGCCCTGACGATGCGCACGAACATTCCGGAAATGACGTAAGCGTTTAACCATTCGCGTTGTCAGCCGGGTGTGGCGTGCAACCGGAAGTGGTTTGACGTTCGGTGGACGACGGGACAGATTGGTGGCAGAGGACGGCGCCCCACCCCACCCACCCTCCTCCCCGCAGTTACAATACAGGAACCAAAGGGGGAACAAAGGGAAGGTACTCCAAGCGGTTCAAAACTCCCAACCCCTACCGGAAGTGTCGTAATAAAATAACCGCCGCGGAAGACTTGCTATGGGGTGAAGGTCATGAAAACGAAGTTATTTATAGCAGAAGAATAACGATACGTCTATTTTTAGCACGGCAAGATCAGTTTTATGCAGAAGAGAACCAATGTGTCTTGTATAATTGTGTGAGGGGAGAGCAGTGCCCCAATGCCATATCAGATCTGTTATGTTTGGAGATTTACGGCCCCTAAAACGGATTTGTGGAAGCTGACGGATATTGCTCGCAGAAAGTGCACCGTCATCCCTGAGATGTTGATTGTAGCTGGGGTCTGGGTCGGATTAATTAACCTTAATGGATGTACTCTTATAACATGGGAGGTAAGTGGCAGTGTTGGGTGACTTTGGGAGTTCCTGGCAGTTTTTTAAGCATCCCCCCCCCAACTGGACATACACTTAACCAGCCCATACTCCACCAGGAAGTTTTGTGAGTCCCCCCAATGCTACTGGAGAAAAATGAAACCCTGGTTGTTAGTATGTTTTTTTGGGAATTCCCGGAGTCGGTCAGCTTCGGGAGTTCCCGGTGTCAGTCATTTTTCTTTTGGGAGTTCCCGGTGTCAGTCATTTTTTGGGAGTTCCCGGTGTTGAACGAGACAGGGACAACAAGTTGACCCAAGATGCTATTGTCTAGAGTAGTCTAGACTCTAGAGTCTAGCTGTTCGTACAACAGTCTTAGAACAAAAAATAGGAAATTATTATCACATTGTATTATTTACTATAGGGAGCGTGTGATGGGGGAAGGGAGGGGGGCGTAAAAGAAGATAACCATTACAATAATTTTTTAAAAATATTCGTGACATATTGGGAACTGTCCAAGTCAGGTTTGAATTGTCTACTTTAGTGAGTTGTATATCTTAGATTGCTGTCTGTTGTACTTGTGTTCCCTGTCTTGGATGAGCTGATGTTTGTCTTGGTTGTGTTGTCTATATATCGTTTATAACCGGTATGTTGTTTATCTTAGAGGGCAGACTGCCTTAATGTAGAAGATGTGAGATCAAAATCCAGAAACATAACCAGTACATAAACACCCAATTAATGTGTTTGGTTCTTCACATGCACATCTAGCTTAACTACATAATCACATAATTCACATTACTTGCTAGCATAATTCACATTATGCGATAACATAATATACCTATAACTTGACCACTTCAACCTACCAGCTATTCGACTTTTTTAAAAGTTAAGAGTTTGCCTAGGAGCTTATAAAACCTCGAAGTTTATACCACCTCGGAGCTTATTTAAACGTAGGAGCTTATAAAACATATGCGCTTATAAAACCTAGGAGCTTATAAAAACCTAGGAGTTTATTTAAACTTCGGAGTTTAAAAACCTAGGAGCTTATTTAAATCTCAGAGCTAATACAAACTGCATATTCTTGGGTAAAGGCAACATCAAACCCTTAGAGCTTTTAAAAACGCGGAACTTGTAAAACCAAAGAGCTTAAACAAACTGAAACTTATAAAAACTGGGAGCATATATTCTATGAGCTTAGATAAACTGAAGCTAATAAATCTCTGAGCGTGTATAAACTAGCAAGTTATAAAACTGGAAGCTTTTAGAAGCTCAGAGCTTATAAAAATGTGAAGCCTCAGGTAAAGACAACATCAAACTCTGGACTTCACATCAAACACATTTTTTTAACATCCATCACGGTAGTTTTTTTTTATGCGCGCGCATCACCGGCGCGTGCTTGAGGCGCGCGGTCGTTGTAACATGACGTGCATGTTAGGTCACTCGTCTACTCACCCAGGTGTACGCTGGTGTGGGTGTTTGTTTGTTCGGGTCAGTCTTGCTGGTGGGGATGGGGCGCGGGGGTGGGGGAAGGCGAGGAAGGTATGGAATGTGTTATGTAAGGTTTGAGGGGAATTTTCAGAGTAGAGGGGGGAGGTTGGGGGAGAGGGTTTAGGAGAGTTCTGGAAGTAGGAATGGGGGGGTGGGGGGGTGGGGGAGAGGGTTTAGGAGAGTTCTGGAAGTAGGAATGGGGGGGGTGGGGGGGGGGTGGGGGAGAGGGTTTAGGAGAGTTCTGGAAGTAGGAATGGGGGGGGTTGGGGGAGAGGGTTTAGGAGAGTTCTTTGCAGAGAGTGTCTGGGAGAGTTCTGGGAAGAGGAACTAGAGGATTTGCAGACAGAGTTTGGGAGTGTTGAGAGTGTTCTGAGAGAAGGGATTGGGGGGGGGGAGTTTGAGTGAGAGGATTTGGGAGAGTTCGGGAAAGAGGAATTATTCCAAGATTTGCACAGAGAGTTAGGGAGAGTTTAGGGAGTAGTAATGGGATGAGGGAAAGAAGAGAGACAGGGAAACATGAGGGCCGCTTAGGGCAAGGGACGGAAGGTGTATCTTGTTAATTATCATTAACAGAACTACGACTTAATTGTGAACCACACCACGTGCATTGTCAAGATCGAATGATTTATAAAGTAGGTGGAGTAGAGTTTATCAGTTGCCAAGATGCTCGTTATTTCAATAAGCTGACGTCACACGGCGTCAAACACGACAGACAGGAAGTTTAGACTAAACCTTCAGGGTGAGCAAGTTCCTTTTCAAAGCTGACGGTCTACAGGGCAAGTGAAGTAGAGTTCACCTGTTTCCGTGACCTCAGAATTTGAAGTGATAGTCTGGTCAGCACTATGCCTAGCCGCCTTTACTCTCCCTAATATGAGTCAGGTATCCATCAGAGCTGAGTGGACTTAGGGCGTTATACAGACGTGAATGCGGATTCGAACTCGAGACTTTCGGGTAAGCAGTCATGTGCTCTACCATTCGACTACGCCGTACTATATGACCAGGCCCCGTGTCACGTGATAGTGTCACGTTAGTTAACAGACGGCGTGAGCAAGGTCCAGACATGTGAGTGTACACGTGTGAGCTCAGTCTTTTGTGGGACTGGAGACTTAGCGAGATGGGTGTAAAAAATCTGGCAGCTTCTAGAAATGAATAGTTAGTTAGTTTGTTGTGGAGGGGGTGGGGTTTGTTGTGGAGGGGGTGGAATACATGCGCGAAAAGTTGCGCGAGGGTGCGCCAAGTTTCACGTCTGGTTAAACAGCCCGGGGGTGGGGAGAAGGTGAGCTTTGTTTTCTTTGGAGTGGGGCTCGGTGTACATGTCGGTGCTAGGCTCAGGTAGGCTCTGGGTGCTCCAGAACTAGGGATGTCTGGGATAGAGTTTAGGATAAAATTGTCGGGATAGAACTAGAGAATGTGTGGGATAGAGTTTAGGATAAAATTGTACGGGATAGAACTAGAGAATGTGTAGGATAGAGTTTAGGATAAATTGTCGGGATAGAATTAGAGAATGTGTGGGATAGAGTTTAGGATAAAATTGTCGGAATAGAACTAGAGAATATGTGGGATAGAGTTTAGGATAAAATTGTACGGGATAGAACTAGAGAATGTGTGGGATAGAGTTTAGGATAAATTGTCGGGATAGAATTAGAAAATGTGTGGGATAGAGTTTAGGATAAATTGTACGGGATAGAACTAGAGAATGTGTGGGATAGAGTTTAGGATAAAATTGTACGGGATAGAACTAGAGAATGTCTGGGATAGAGTTTAGGATAAAATTGTTCAGGATAGAACTAGAGAATGTCTGGGATAGAGTTTAGGATAAAATTGTACGGGATAGAACTAGAGAATATGTGGGATAGAGTTTAGGATAAAATTGTACGGGATAGAACTAGGCATAGAATGGACCGGGTAAACAGAAAGGTCAAGACTACAGTGAGTAGCTGTCTCTGTGACGAGCTGACCACACGTGTATCTGTTTACACGTGCATCTGTCGGCTGCTGTAGTGGTGTTGATCTGTTCACACCAAAAGATTGATCCCTACACACAAAACACCTCCACCCCCCTGTTCCTTTATCTCTGGTTCAACTGTTTATGTCTTTAATTGAAATCTCTCGTCGCAATTTTTTTATCTCTTGAAAGTCAATTTACTTTCTAATTTACATTTTTTAAACTGTTACCACGACAGTATTTTTTCTTAGAGATTTGTATAATTAATTCAATTATTTACCAAAGTCTTCTTCTTCATTCTTAATTTTTATATTGGACGGGGTTTCCTCCAACAGTTAAGTTTTGTGTCAACTTGTTTGCGTCCATTGACTTATATTCTTTCTGGATTTGTTTCCATAACTACAAGGTAGTATTTGTGTTATTTTGGAGTTTTCTCTTCTAGATAGCTTGCTGTCGCTTGTTAACGTGACTCATCTTCCCAAGGGTTCGAACTCAAGACTTCTAGAGTTAGCTGATATGCGCTCTCCGGCCCGACCACGGCGTCCCCTCCCCAAAGTCTAAATCTGGAATTTTCTTTAAACGTTGTAGCCTTATCAAAACGAGACCTACAAACTATCGGATACAGTCACCCCTAGCCAACCAAGAATCATACAAAACTGTGCAGAAACATTAAAAATCTTCTCAAGTTTTTTTTATCAACAGTTTTGGCACCTTCAGTGAAGCTAATTCACACATATCTTCATTGTGTGAAAACCTTTTTATTTAACCATTGCACTACCCCCCCTCCCCATCTCATCATGTAAAACCCAAAGCTGTACCCCCCACCCCTATCTCGCCTATCACTATGTACATCTAATGTCTTATTACGTGCGATCTTCTTCTATTTTCCCCATCAGAGATTACACAGTAACATTTTTCCCTCGTACCCCCCCCCCCAGCTTGCTACAACACTAACGATAAATTGTGCTCACTCAGCAGTTTATTCCCCACTAGCTCGCTACGTTCTTGCCGGGCGGTGGACTCGTGTGTGTTAGTACGAGATGTCTGACGTGATCTTGTACGTCCTGGTTGTCTGACGTGATCATGTACGTCATTGATATCTGACGTGATCATGTACTTCCTAGATAGACGTGATCATGTACGTCCTAGATAGACGTGATCATGTACGTCCTAGGTAGACGTGATCATGTACGTCCTAGATAGACGTGATCATGTACGTCCTAGGTAGACGTGATCATGTACGTCCTAGATAGACGTGATCATGTACGTCCTAGATAGACGTGATCATGTACGTCCTAGATAGACGTGATCATGTACGTCCTAGATAGACGTGATCATGTACGTCCTAGGTAGACGTGATCATGTACGTCCTAGATAGACGTGATCATGTACGTCCTAGATAGACGTGATCATGTACGTCTTAGATAGACGTGATCATGTACGTCCTAGGTAGACGTGATCATGTACGTCCTAGATAGACGTGATCATGTACGTCCTAGATAGACGTGATCATGTACGTCCTAGGTAGACGTGATCATGTACGTCCTAGATAGACGTGATCATGTACGTCCTAGATAGACGTGATCATGTACGTCCTAGGTAGACGTGATCATGTACGTCCTAGATAGACGTGATCATGTACGTCCTAGATAGACGTGATCATGTACGTCCTAGGTAGACGTGATCATGTACGTCCTAGGTAGACGTGATCATGTACGTCCTAGGTAGACGTGATCATGTACGTCCTAGATAGACGTGATCATGTACGTCCTAGATAGACGTGATCATGTACGTCCTAGATAGACGTGATCATGTACGTCCTAGATAGACGTGATCATGTACGTCATTGATATCTGACGTGATCATGTACGTCATTGATATCTGACGTGATCATGTACGTCCTAGATAGACGTGATCATGTACGTCCTAGGTAGACGTGATCATGTACGTCCTAGGTAGACGTGATCATGTACGTCCTAGGTAGACGTGATCATGTACGTCCTAGATAGACGTGATCATGTACGTCCTAGGTAGACGTGATCATGTACGTCCTAGGTAGACGTGATCATGTACGTCCTAGGTAGACGTGATCATGTACGTCCTAGATAGACGTGATCATGTACGTCCTAGGTAGACGTGATCATGTACGTCCTAGATAGACGTGATCATGTACGTCCTAGATAGACGTGATCATGTACGTCCTAGGTAGACGTGATCATGTACGTCCTAGATAGACGTGATCATGTACGTCCTAGGTAGACGTGATCATGTACGTCCTAGATAGACGTGATCATGTACGTCCTAGATAGACGTGATCATGTACGTCCTAGGTAGACGTGATCATGTACGTCCTAGGTAGACGTGATCATGTACGTCCTAGGTAGACGTCATCATGTACGTCCTAGATAGACGTGATCATGTACGTCCTAGATAGACGTGATCATGTACGTCCTAGATAGACGTGATCATGTACGTCCTAGATAGACGTGATCATGTACGTCCTAGGTAGACGAGATCATGTACGTCCTAGATAGACGTGATCATGTACGTCCTAGATAGACGTGATCATGTACGTCCTAGGTAGACGTGATCATGTACGTCCTAGATAGACGTGATCATGTACGTCCTAGATAGACGTGATCATGTACGTCCTAGATAGACGTGATCATGTACGTCCTAGGTAGACGTGATCATGTACGTCCTAGATAGACGTGATCATGTACGTCCTAGGTAGACGTGATCATGTACGTCCTAGGTAGACGTGATCATGTACGTCCTAGGTAGACGTGATCATGTACGTCCTAGGTAGACGTGATCATGTACGTCCTAGGTAGACGTGATCATGTACGTCCTAGATAGACGTGATCATGTACGTCCTAGGTAGACGTGATCATGTACGTCCTAGATAGACGTGATCATGTACGTCCTAGGTAGACGTGATTATGTACGTCCTAGATAGACGTGATCATGTACGTCCTAGGTAGACGTGATCATGTACGTCCTAGATAGACGTGATCATGTACGTCCTAGATAGACGTGATCATGTACGTCATTGATATCTGACGTGATCATGTACGTCCTAGGTAGACGTGATCATGTACGACCTAGATAGACGTGATCATGTACGTCCTAGATAGACGTGATCATGTACGTCCTAGATAGACGTGTTCATGTACGTCCTAGATAGACGTGATCATGTACGTCCTAGATAGACGTGATCATGTACGTCCTAGGTAGACGTGATCATGTACGTCCTAGGTAGACGTGATCATGTACGTCCTAGATAGACGTGATCATGTACGTCCTAGCTGCTTGTATTTAACATCAATGTTCCTTCTCTCCAATCCTCACCCAGATATAACAGAAGGTCCCCACATGCGTAGGTCCCCACACGTGTAGGTCCCCACACGTGTAGGTCCCCACACGTGTAGGTCCCCACACGTGTAGGTCCCAACATGCGTAGGTCCCCACACGTGTAGGTCCCCACACGTGTAGGTCCCCACATGTATAGGTCCCCACATATGTAGGTCCCCAAACTAATTCAGTACTAAACCCTATCCCACTTCCCCACTAAACACGTGAGTTCCTGTAGAACTTCAATACTTTGGTGGTGAACAAGGGAGATCACTCATTGGCTCGTATTTTCTAAGGAATTTCACCAGCCCTATTCAAAGAGCTAATGTTGGATTAACACATGGATCTACATAACATAGCTTTATCGTAAAAAAAATATTTTTAATATTGAAATATTCCCACGGGAAACATGTAACTACTTTTAAAAAGTATACATTATTTTTACCTAACTGTAGATAAACGTGGATCATACACAAAGGCACTGTTTTAGGTAAATATCGAAGTGGTATAGAAGATCGAATGTCCCAGTTATTTAGTCTACCCGGACGTCCGCCTTAGCCGACATTTGTAATGTTTGTGCATTAATATCTCTAGTCTGTACAGGGATATCATGCAAGGTTATTGAGAATATCATACAAGATATCACATGTGATAGTTAGTTTTTACAGAAACTTGTGTGTGTGGGGTGAAGGGGAGGGCTAAGAGAGATAATGTGTCAAGTGTTAAAAGTCTTTTATTATTGCAGAGAGAATTAGCGACGATTTTAGATAAAAAAGGTTGTTGCTTTTTTTTTTAAAGAAAATACCATATAGTTTGTGCATGAAGGTTTAGAACACTGGACGTAGGAGTGTGCGTCGATAAAATCCCTGTGTTCTGGTTTAAAAATAAAAAGTAGCATCCCATCAATGAAGAGATGCATTAAGTCTAACTTACGATTGTTTTTTTGTAAATAGAATAGGAAGATAGGCTTAGAGAGTACTAAAAACGAATGTTAGTTAAAATTGTGTTCAATGATACGAGGGAGTAGGTCGAATATCAAATGTTGTTGTTCAAAAATCAATTTTTAAGTAAACATTCAATGTAGAGTGCTTCACCTTCATGACATCACTTAAATCAGATTTTAACATTTTGACTGTCGTGCGGACAGATATTCATAACTGACAAGTTGTTCAATTATCAAATTTGTTTATTAGGTATTTTAAGATAATACAAGTTGCACTATTTGTGTATTGGACCTATAGGTGTAGTGGGTAAATCGAACGTATACATGACACATCCTCATTCACCACTTCGCCCACTTTCCTCTACTGTATAGACTAGCTTTTGGTGCTGCCTAGTTCCCCCGTACCACAAATGAACAACACCAGCACCACCAGTAAACAACCTCAGCATCAGCAACACAAACAACCATACCACTAATAAACAACCTCAGCATCAATAATAAACTGCCCCAACAACACAAACAACCATACCACTAATAAACAACCTCAGCATCAATAATAAACTACCCCAACAACACAAACAACCATACCACTAATAAACAACCTCAGCATCAATAATAAACTACCCCAACAACACAAACAACCATACCACTAATAAACAACCTCAGCATCAGTAATAAACTACCCCAACAACACAAAAAACCATACCACTAATAAACAACATCAGCATCAACAATAAACTGCCCCAACAACACAAACAACCATACCACTAATAAACAACCTTAGCATCAACAATAAACTACCCCAACAACACAAACAACCATACGACTAATAAACAACCTCAGCATCAATAATAAACTACCCCAACAACACAAACAACCATACCACTAATAAACAACCTCAGCATCAATAATAAACTGCCCCAACAACACAAACAACCATACCACTAATAAACAACCTCAGCATCAATAATAAACTGCCCCAACAACACAAACAACCATACCACTAATAAACAACCTCAGCATCAACAATAAACTACGCCAACAACACAAACAACCATACCACTAATAAACAACCTCAGCATCAGTAATAAACTACCCCAACAACACAAACAACCATACCACTAATAAACAACCTCAGCATCAACAATAAACTACCACAACAACACAAACAACCATACCACTAATAAACAACCTCAGCATCAACAATAAACTACCCCAACAACACAATCAACCATACCACTAATAAACAACCTCAGCATCAATAATAAACTGCCCCAACAACACAAACAACCATACCACTAATAAACAACCTCAGCATCAATAATAAACTGCCCCAACAACACAAACAACCATACCACTAATAAACAACCTCAGCATCAATAATAAACTGCCCCAACAACACAAACAACCATACCACTAATAAACAACCTCAGCATCAACAATAAACTGCCCCAACAACACAAACAACCATACCACTAATAAACAACCTCAGCATCAATAATAAACTGCCCCAACAACACAAACAACCATACCACTAATAAACAACCTCAGCATCAATAATAAACTGCCCCAACAACACAAACAACCATACCAGTAATAAACAACCTCAGCACCAAAAACAAACTAGCTCAGCACCACAAATAAACAACCCCAACGCCACAAATGAACAACCACCGCGACACAAATTAACAACCACCGCGACACAAATGAACAACCACCGCGACACAAATGAACAACCTCAGCACCACAAATGAACAACCCAGCGCCAACCTGCAACCGTTACACCAGCACGCCACATCTGGCCACAATATACCCGGCGCCACTCATCTATTACATACCTGTGACACTAATCAATGACAATTAAACACCTGTCTCACGCTGACCAGGTAACGTCTGAGTGTCAGAACTCCTCAGGTAAAAACCTTGCGTGCACCGGATACTGTAATTAATTAGTACTAAACTTTTCAAATTATTTGTAGACACGATACTTGTTAATGATGGACATGCAAGTCTACAAGAACTCTCGGAAATTGACACAAGAAAAATTGAGACCGCTAACTGATAGTGTTGAGACTTTTACCGATCACTTCCAGTTGTTAGTTAAGAGCGAGTTGGGGACGGCGTGGTCGGATGGTAGAGTTTTCGTCTACTAACCCGAAAGTCTCGAGTTCAGATCCCGTGCTCATGTCTGTAGGAAATCACTGAGTCCAACTATCGCTGATGGGTGCTGACCACGCTATCACCCACACTAAGTGAAGGTATTTGATTCATATGAAGACCACCGATGTCCACTTTTTGGAACTTCTGAGTAGTATTTATGTAGTACTAGTGTATATCTATCACTTTTAACAATATGAAAACATTAAACCACCTAGACCCCCTCAATACTAAGGATTTTAAAATCATGCCACAATGGAACAGCAAAGGATCTAAAATACAAAATAACATTTTTCTCAACAGTAGAAAACTAAAAACTGTGGTTTATCCCAGTGGGCTTCAAATGGAATCTACGTCATCTGCTGCATGTGTATGGAGCTCGAACGGGAATGGAAGATGATGGTTAAAGAGTGATTGCATTCCTTGGGATTACATAAAGGTGGACATGAGATAGATGGAATACCAATAAGAGTTGGCGTTGACCGCAGGCATTGACCGCTGTGTTACGTGGGCTGCGGATACATAGGCCAGAGCTTCTAAAAACTTACGGTATATTAGGTGGGTTTTTGGACGTCCTACCAAATTTAAGTATCCGAACTCGAGTCTTTTGGAATAGTTGTGTAATCTAGCACTTGGCCACACTATTCCTCATCGGAACGTGGCTGAAAACAATGTCTTTATGAGATTAAACTATATCTGTCATACAATTCTATGCCCATCTCACGATATTTATCATACAATTTGATTACCATCACTCAATATTTCTCATACAATTCAATACCCATCTCGCGATATTTCCTATACTATTCTATGCCCATCTGTCAACATTTCTCATACGTTTCTATGTCAATCTCCCGATATTTCCCATACGATTCTATGCCCATCTCATGATATTTCTCTTACGATGCCACCCACTCTCCAGCCAAGTTTCCCAGAAAGAAGCAGGTTTGTAAAATATAGGCCGGGACCCACTCAACGAATGTATTTCCACTCAATTAACCTCAGTGTGAAAATATGTGAAAGATAGATCACAATAGGACGTGTGTAATGGCTTCTGGCACACGAGCAGATCCTGTGACGTCAGGGCGAGGTGACGTTTTTGTAAGGCTCGGAGAATTTATCATCTGTCAGCATGCAGGGAGAAGGTGCTTTTGTACCAGCACCAGGTAACGTTGCAACATCACTCATATTATATATATATAATTATATATATATATATATATATATATATATATATATATATATATATATATATATATATATATATATATAATTATATATATATATATATATATATATATATATATATATATATATTTATATATATATATATATATATATATATATATTTATATATATATATATATATATATATATATATATATATATATATATATATATATATATATGTATATATGTTTACATATAAATACATATATATATCCATATATTTGAATATACGATTCCGTTTATAAATTTATATATATATATATATATATATATATATATATATATATATATATATATATATATATATATATATATATATATATATATATATATAGTGTGTGTGTGCTACATTTGTATTGATACCTTGAATGAAGTGAACATTTATATCTAGATCATCTATCATTCTGCCATTTTTCAATAAAGGTAATGCTGACTATAAACACCAGACACTTAAAGTTCGTATACAACCTACAAAGTCTCACGCTAAGACTAGTTGTTCATCTTCCACCCCCCCCCCTTCACCCCCGCCCATGCAAGCTACCTCATGAACACCTGTGCACCCATTGACTGATATGAACTCATTATGTTAATTCAATGTCAAGGTCAACCAACTTAACAGCACGCGTGGCTGAAATTTTTTTCAAAATTTGATTAAAATTATATTTTAATTGCCGCAGGTAATTAATTTTTCTGCAGTTAATTAAACACGCCATCGCAGCGGAGCCGGGCAGAATGTTGTCCGCCATAACTGGCACCCTGCCGTCTGCTGCTAGACCGGAAGTGGCAGCTGCACATTCACACAGACGCGCGTTGATTATGTCCTCAATGGAGGTGATGTCAGATCACGTGGTTCCCCCCCCCCCCCCGGCATGTGTTAACTCAAATTTTAATTGGGTTAAGGTCAGCTCAACAGCCTGGTCAGTTGATGGCATGTATGAATAAATGCTTTAATTGGGTTAGGATCCATTTTTTTTCTGGGTTGGAGTCCAACATTTTATGCTGAGTGATAAAACAGTCTATTGAAAACTTCGCGAATGTACATCGTATTTTAAAATTATAAATATATATATATATATATATATATATATATATATATATATATATATATATATATATATATATATATATATATATATATATATAATATCAATTCTTCTATTTCGAAATTGCCCTCTCTTCCTATCTGAGAATGAATATTAATGTGAACTTCCTTTTAAACTCTCTATACTACAACTATTGAAGTATTTTAAACCTACAACAGGCCTACACTGTTTAGACTAGGCTACAAACTATATTACAAGCTGCTTTGAACTTTAATTCCACGTGATCTTAAAATCTAGCACGTGACCTTAAAATCAAGCACGTGATCTTTACATCTACCTGGTCCTATCATTTCACTATCCAATGAAATACTCACATGTTACCACGTGGATTACAAAAATACATTTTAGAAATAAAAATTTAAAAAAAAACGTTCCTTGGAGAAAAAAAGCAGGTTCTTGTGTACTTTTTAATTTTTAAGTATCAAAAGTTTAATTAAACTCAGCCATAATATTATTTAAAGTTAAAAAAAATTAATTAAGAAAAGGGGAAGTAACGCTGAGAAAGGAAGTACACCTGTGTTAAGGTGGAGCGAAGCTTTCAAAGACAGTCCGACCTTATCAACCAGACTTGAGGTATTTTTTTTTAAAAGCTGAAAAAAAAAAGGTCTTACTGATTGCGTGGTTTAGCGTCAAAGAAGAAAAAAACTATGGCGGCCGACAGGATTGGTTGAAGGTCACTGTCGTTTGCCTTTAATAAATGCAAACGTATGGCGGTTGGAGATTAATGGAGGATAAACAGAGCGCATGCGCGGGTTATTTGAGACTGACCGGTTGGGTAAAAATGGATGGGGTTGTTTTACTAATGATCTGACGGAGAAGGGGGGACGCTAGGCGGGGAGACAACTCGACTGGAACCATTGCATGCTTCAAACACAGGAGTATCTGTCCGCGTGCGGTGTTGTCAGGGCTATTTAAAAACTAGAAACAGATGCCGGGTTGTGGAGTACTGAATTAAAAACGAAACAAGATTATACATATTTTAAAAGTTAAAATAACTGAATGCGTCTATTTTAAAATCACTTTAAGAAGTGTGGGATTTTTTCCCCACTTATAACCTTGCCCTTGTATGAAGACTGCTGTTCTGATCAGGTCGTTCCTAATAAAGTGGACGACATATTTTCATTTCTGTCACCACGATAAATAATGTAACTTAATTTTAAAAATATGGCATTTAATTAATAATTAACTAACATGTTTCCAGAATGGATTGCTGTAACATTGCAAAAAAATATGAGGTTGAATGCTAAATTCAACTCACGTAAATTCAAAAAAATAAAACTCTTAACTAGACTAGAACATGGTTCGATTACGCGATTGGCGTTCAATCGCTTTGATTTTTTGGTCAGGGGGAACTAAATAGTCTAAAGAGGTCAAGATCTAAATCTGATCTACCTGTAGACCACTGCCCCCTCCCCTAACCCCCCCCCCCCCCCCCCCACACACACACCGACTGCGCGATAAACTCCAAAAAGCAAGATACAACTCACGCATACGGAAGTCAATGTAAACTACAGTCACAAAAATAGTTGACTCAAAATACATAGCAATCTATCCAAGGTTAAAGGTAATGCTAACGGAATCCTAGCCTCAGGATATGCTAGCTGCTACATTCTTCTAGTTTACATTGTCTGAGAGTTGGAGTTATGGTACATAAGGCTACAAGGCTAGTCTAAAGTAGAAGGTAGCTACAAGGCTAGTCTAAAGTAGAAGGTAGCTACAAGGCTAGTCTAAAGTAGAAGGTAGCTACAAGGCTAGTCTAAAGTAGAAGGTAGCTACAAGGCTAAAGTAGAAGGTAGCTACAAGGCTAAAGTAGAAGGTAGCTACAAGGCTAGTCTAAAGTAGAAGGTAGCTACAAGGCTAAAGTAGAAGGTAGCTACAAGGCTAAAGTAGAAGGTAGCTACAAGGCTAGTCTAAAGTAGAAGGTAGCTACAAGGCTAAAGTAGAAGGTAGCTACAAGGCTAAAGTAGAAGGTAGCTACAAGGCTAAAGTAGAAGGTAGCTACAAGGCTAGTCTAAAGTAGAAGGTAGCTACAAGGCTAGTCTAAAGTAGAAGGTAGCTACAAGGCTAGTCTACAGTAGAAGGTAGCTACAAGGCTAGTCTAAAGTAGAAGGTAGCTACAAGGCTAGTCTACAGTAGAAGGTAGCTACAAGGCTAGTCTAAAGTAGAAGGTAGCTACAAGGCTAGTCTAAAGTAGAAGGTAGCTACAAGGCTAAAGTAGAAGGTAGCTACAAGGCTAAAGTAGAAGGTAGCTACAAGGCTAAAGTAGAAGGTAGCTACAAGGCTAAAGTAGAAGGTAGCTACAAGACTAGTCTAAAGTAGAAGGTAGCTACAAGGCTAAAGTAGAAGGTAGCTACAAGGCTAGTCTACAGTAGAAGGTAGCTACAAGGCTAGTCTAAAGTAGAAGGTAGCTACAAGGCTAGTCTACAGTAGAAGGTAGCTACAAGGCTAGTCTAAAGTAGAAGGTAGCTACAAGGGTAGTCTAAAGTAGAAGGTAGCTACAAGGCTAGTCTAAAGAAGGTAGCTACAAGGCTAGTCTAAAGTAGAAGGTAGCTACAAGGCTAGTCTAAAGAAGGTAGCTACAAGGCTAGTCTAAAGTAGAAGGTAGCTACAAGGGTAGTCTAAAGTAGAAGGTAGCTACAAGGCTAGTCTAAGCTAGTAGGTAGCTACAAGTCTAAAGTAGAAGGTAGCTACAAGGCTAGTCTAAGCTAGTAGGTAGCTACAAGTCTAAAGTAGAAGGTAGCTACAAGGCTAGTCTAAGCTAGTAGGTAGCTACAAGTCTAAAGTAGAAGGTAGCTACAAGGCTAGTCTAAGCTAGTAGGTAGCTACAAGTCTAAAGTAGAAGGTAGCTACAAGGCTACCCTACAAAGAGAACCAAGATCCCAGCCGAAGAAACCTGCTCAAAGACCGGCTCACGACTGGCAACAGACAGCCAGATGTCTGCAGGTGTTCGCTCACCTTTCTACAAGGCCCGTACCTGAGGCTGAGCTAAATACTAGACCGTTAGACTGTTACAGATACTAGACTCATGGTACATGGAACAGGTACTAGACGGTTTGACTGTTACAGATACTAGACTCATGGTACATGGAACAGGTACTAGACGGTTTGACTGTTACAGATACTAGACTAGTGGTACCTGTACAGGTACTAGACGGTTTGACTGTTAAGATACTAGACGATTTTGTTACAGATACTAGACTTACGGTACCTGGTATAGATACTAGATTGGTACCTGTTACAGATACTAATCATGTAGTGCATGTCACGGAATAAAGAAATAGAATACCTTTGCGTGATTAGACAAAATGTTGCCGGTAAATGTAGTTTACAGTACTAGCAGTAATGTATTAAAAGACGTGTGTGTGTGTGTGTGTGTGTCTGTGCGTGTGTGTTGTCGTATGTCTAAAAATACGGTCACACATATACTTGCATAATCGTAATATAACGATATTTAGTAAGCACATACAACGGTATATTTATTTATATATTTTTTAAATTATTATTCTTTGCACGAGAAATTATATTTGACGACAGCTTTTTAGTAAAAAACTAGCCTGAAGAATTCTTTAACTGTAGACCATCACTAACACAATTTAGCTGACAAAATCTTTCAGACAGGAAAATTCACTGATAAAAGGCGGGAGAAACTTCCAGCAAAAAAAAAAAATGTTTTTTTTTTTCTGATGAGTGCGAGCTGGGGTAGACCCCCTCCCTCCCCACCCCCTCTCCTACTGCGTCAGTAGGTCAAAGGTCACAGCTACAACCTTTTCAATGACAAATTACCCCGTGTAGCCCACTAATGACGTAGGTCAGACAACCGGAATTTTTTTTGTCAACGGTGTTTGGTTCTGGTGGGTTCTATATTCACTAGCACGGCGCATGCCCAGTTGTTTTTTTAGGGGGGGGGGGGGGGGGTGGTGGCATTTGGTATGGTGGTCGGGGGGAGCGGAGGCATTTGGTGGGGAGGGGGTATTGTGTGTGGTGGGGGATGGTGGTATTTGGTATGGTGGTCGGGTGGCTTTTGGTGGGGAGGGTGGTATTTGGTATGGTGGGGAGGGTGGTATTTGGCGGGGAGGGGGGCATTTGGTGTCAAATCAAATGTCTTTATCTTGGTTTCTGGTTATTTTAAATATTTTAGCAGAAAAAAACGTGTGTTAAATA
The DNA here is from genome assembly GCF_028476545.2 of Physella acuta. NCBI lineage: Eukaryota > Metazoa > Mollusca > Gastropoda > Physidae > Physella > Physella acuta. The sequence continues at coordinate 249,172 of NW_026732866.1, read as the reverse complement.
CATTTAAAATGGCATACGTTCCACATTTAAATGTAGATCTAGGTTGAACTATTTTTGTTTATTGTGGAATATATTCTACCACCAACACCTTTTTGCACGCACGCACACACAACACACACACACTCACACAAAACACACATATAACACACACTTCCATATCATTCACACCAACAAACGCAACATAAAACAGGCATCACACCACATTGACGTATTTAGCTCCCAGCAACCCGCAAACAACTACGAGTACCCACACTCCCACACACAGCCACAAGCTTACACACACTTACCCCCTCCCCCCACATAGTACTTACACCACCCCACGTACTACCACAACCACCACCCACACGCTACTACCACCACCACTCTCTCACTATCCCCACCACCCACACAATCCCCAAAATTCACACACAACCACCATCACCACCCACACACAACCCCCACCACCCACACAATCCCTCAAAATACACACACAACCACCATCACCACCCACACACAACCCCCACCACCCACACAATCCCTCAAAATGCACACACTACCACCATCACCATCCACACACAAACACCATCACCACTCACACACTGCCTCCACCATCCACACACTGCCACCCCAACTATTTTGGAACCCAGTCTAATGGTAACTCCTCCCTTAATATCAACCACGTTAACAACAGTAGGCGGATCACAGAGCTTACGACAGTGCTAACACGATTATTTCACTAGCTGAGCCAACACATACATTCACCCCCCCCCCTTCCCTCTACCACACGCATCTCTACACTACTCTAACAGTAAATCTCACTATCCTACACCACAACATACAAACCAACCTTCCTCACACACAACACCTCTAAAAATCCTTCTACACCCTCACACAATCTACCCCCTCCCTACCCCACACACACCTTTCATTAATGTTATCTCATTTCGTTCCAGTAAACGAAATCCCTGCCTCCGCCCCTGACAGATTTGTCTTCCCCCTGTATGTTTCTTGGTTATCTGCCCTCGCCATTGTTTTCTCTGGAAGCGAAAAATGTGCCGACTCGACGCTACGCTGTGCAACAGCCCAAGAGGCAATCTCGGTAAGGTTGCCTCCCATCATCCGGCTAAATAATGCAAGGGGAGAACACTGCCGTTTTATGGACGTCACTTTCTAATTATAGACAAAAGGCTAATCCCGGTTCTTACACCAGTACTAATCCCAGCTCCGAATTTAGCTCAATTTCAATGTAAACGTAAAGCTCCGAGTTTAAAAAAAAAGCTGACCTTTTCCTGTTTACTTTAGGGAAGTGATTCCGCCTCCCCCGTTCCTTTACACAAATCGAATGAAAGAAATCAATGAAGCGACCGAGGACGTTGAACCGTTATGCTGTTCAATTGATCTAATCCAATCACCACTCCCCCCAGGCGCGTGTCTATCAACCGATATGCTCATGGAATGTGCACGCTACGCAGTGCGCGTGCTCTAAGGGATTACTCACCCCGCGTATGATAAACGCGCGCGCATCAAGTACTCACACATACACTGTATGTAAGTCATAAACTCTACAATTTCCCTCACTCATATAACTACATTTCATATTTCTAAAAAAAAATTAATAGTTATGCTAATGAGGACTAGTGGGTGAAACGTCACTTTGAATCAACATACATAATAATCATCATAAGCGTGTAGAGGTCAGTGATGAACGGTCTGGTAAATGAGGAGTAATTAGGTAAAGGAGAGGGGGGGTATAGAGGGAAGGAGACTTCATAACTAAACGTGAGTGGTAGTCCCCTCCCCCACCCACCCTTCCATACCCACCCCCTGTGTTATTCGTGAGATGTAAATCATAAGAGAGTGGGGGGGGAGGGACGTGTTCGCGTCAGAAAGAAGTTGAAGTGCTCATTCCATCACACGCAAGAGTCGTGCCAGGTAAGTTGCACGTGCAGGGGCGCGCGTGCTAGCATTTACCTGTGTGGGTGTGTAGCTGGGGAAGGTGTGCACATGCAGGTAAACGGTGTACACACGTACGTGTGTGCTGAGATTTTTTTTTCGTGAACACAAATGTGTGATTCTACCGATGTGGGATGGTAAGGGAACTATTGTAAGGGGTCCTCGGGACGTGGTCTTAGGGTAGGGACGTGATCCTACGTGATCATAGAAACGTGATCCGAGGTATCCAAACGACGTAATCCTAGGGAAACTAGTCGTGATACTGGGGTTGTAACGTTCTTCTAGAAACTGACGTTTTGTAAAAGAACATACGTGATCCTGAGATTGAAACTTGATCTTAGGGAACAGACGTGATCCTAGTTAAAACGTGATCTAATGGAGGGAACATAGCTGATCCTGAGGGAAATACTAAGTTAAAGACGTGATCCTAGGAACCAGAAAGACGTGGAACCGAAACGTGATCTCAGGGAACAAAAATATGTGATCCTGTGTGTCACATGTGATCCTTATAAACAGAGAACGTATCCTGTGTAAAACTCCTGTTCCCGGGGAACATACAAAATGGATCACGGGGAACATTGGGGTTGTTATCTAGGGGGAAAAATGTCCCGATAAGACGAGGACTGTGTGATCACAGGGAACATGTTCCCCACCCGGAGGAACATATCTCTCCAGGGGAACACTTGATATTATCTAAGTGGCTGTGATACATCGCCGCCATTTTATTGGTACATTCCCGCAAAGTCTGGCGCAATGCACGCCGGTCCTAGTGTTCGCGTGGTACCTAGTGTGTTTTAACCATCATGGCGCTAGTGTTCGCGTGGTACCTAGTGTGTTTTTACCATCAACCGTGCCACTAAATGTGTTCTAGATATTTTGGGCTGAGCTAACTACCCAGCAGGACGGTGAGTTATTAGAACACACTGTCCGACATATTGGATGATTATCTAGGTGAAGGTGAAGGTCAAACTGGTAATGATCTAGTTCTGTTTCGGGTCAACGATTGGGATTCCCTGGGCTTAACCGAATTTTTTTAAGCCTACGTCATACACCACACTATACCACACTATACCACACAACATCAGACTACACCACACCACACAACACCACACTACAGCACACTATACCACACCACACCACACTATACCACACAACACCACACTATACCACACCACACCACACTATACCACACCACACCACACCACACTATACCACACTATACCACACCACACTATACCACACCACACTATACCACACCACACCACACTATACCACACCACACTATACCACACCACACTATACCACACCACACTATACCACACCACACTATACCACACCACACTACACTACAGCACACTACAGCACATACACAGACACTCAGAGCCTTATAGATCCCTCACACACACACACTCATAGCCACACAGACCACTCACACACAATAACAGACACATCGATCCCTCTCGCACACACTCACATACTCATTGCTACAATGACCCTTCCCACACACATACCAACCCACCAACACATTAATACCACACACACACCAAACAAAACCCAACGTATTGCCGACCTACCTTTGTTTACCAGCAGATCAAAAAAAATCAAGGAGATTAATGAAAGGATTTTACAACTTAGGCATCAATAATTAAGCTAGCTGGTATGGTTTCACTTAATCTGGGGTTTCGTTTGAAAGATTAACCCATAAACATACAACAGAGGGGGAAAATATACCGTTGGGTTACCTGACAAATGAGTTGCCGTTAGAAATGTACACATTATCTCAAATCGTACATTATACTTTCAGTGATATATAATTAAGGAAAATAATTTAAAGCAGCTGTAAGTTAGCTGGTCATTTAAAAAATAATGGTTTAGCAGATACCAGACCCGTACAGATGTAGAAAGCAGACAGACAAACAAGGACACCCAGGTAGGGAGACTTTCTAGATCTAAACAAAATTTTGAGGAAGGCCAAAGATGAGGGATTCACTAGGAGATAGGCAGACATCTGATTAGATAAACACCCGCAGACTTGCTTAAGATTTCCAACATTGGATTGAATTTTACGTTTGTAGAGGCATATAATACAGAGATAGATAACGAAAAGTGAGAAGCCGAGAAAGACATTTTAGAGGGATTTATACATGGAGAGAGACAGAAAATACATAGTCAGACATTACAGAGTTTAGAGGAGACAGACACGCAGAGAAAGTACTGAAAATCTAGTGCGCATTTTGAAAGAGGTTAAACATTGAGAAAGACAGACAATTCACGGGCAGACAATATAGAAATTGACAGAGACAGGCAAGCTGAAAAAGACATGTAAAATGTGAATATCTTGAATGAATTTTACGAGGAGAGAGACAGACATAGCTGACAATACAGAGAGGCAAAAGCAGAGGCAGACACAGCAAAGACAGACACATCAAAGACAGACACACCAGAGACAGACAGACCAGACACAGCAACTCCAGACTCACCTCCATCCGCGTAACTCTCGCAGCCGTATCCGTCTTGCAGGCCCGTGGTCCACGTGCCCTCGTACCTGGCACCGGACGTGGTGCTGGCCCGGACCCCATACCGGCCCTTGAAGCCCTGGGTCCACTCCCCGCGGTACACCCAGCGGCCCTTGTTCTCCACCCCTAGCCCGTGTCGCTTGCCCTGAAACCACTGGCCCTTGTACGCGTTACCGCTGGGCCAGGTGTACACCCCCGACACCTCGAACCCGTACTGCCACGCCCCGGCGTACTCCCCCTGGCCTTTGGGTCCCGTGCAGACGCCATTGCCGTGGGCCTTCCCGTCCTCCCAGCCTCCGCAGTAAGTGCCCCCATCGTCGAAATCGAATCTCCCTCCTCCTGTTGTCATTGGTCCACGGTAGTGACTAGAAGCATGGCGTCATGTAAACAAATCGCGATGACGTCAGACGACGGCAAGGGAGGGAACTCACAACAATTTGCGAGTTATCTTTTCTTTATTTGCCGAATTTATTGAAGAATATATATTTTAATACACTTTTTCAATTCTTGAAACACTCAGAAAATATCGACGTATCAACTTTGTTTGTTTAAAAAAACGGTAATCCAAAATAAAGAGAATTTTTTTTCTTGCTTATGAAACTAGCAAGCTCATAAACTGAATTTGGCAGTGTATCCGTGAAAACTCCTGGCACAAAGAATTAATCCATTGCCGCTTTGGTTAGTTCAGACCAAAGTTGTGAGCTGAGCGAGAGTCGAAAATAGGTTGCTTCTACAAAATTTGCTGGATCTTGTTCCACTGCCACCGCGGTCTTGTCGCTGGTGGATCCAGTGTCTGTGGGGAAAATAATGGACAAATGTTGGACAAATAGTGGAACAATAATGGGAAAATAATGGGAAAATAATGAGAAAATAATTGGAAATTAATGGGAAAATTGAAAAAATTATGGAAAAATAATAGGAAAATATTTAAAAAATGTAACAATTACAATAAAAACAAACACAAAAAAAGGATAATGGAAATCATGGGAGAATGATGGAGAAACCATTTTTAAAATATGAGAAAATGACGGAAAATTGATGAAACCATTATTTTTCAAATGACGGAAAAAAGTGGAAAAAATAATGGAAAAAATCTGATTGAAAATGTTGGGTTAATTATTCAAAGGTTAATTATTCTAAGATTAATTATACAAAGATTAATTATGAACATGCTCATTAGTTTTTTGATGAGGCATCAATCACTTTCTACAGCTATCACACGTGCCTGACACTGTAGAGCCTAGGTACTGACAAGTTATTATAACGAATAAAAAGCACTACATATACTGTATCGAGTTAAAATATAGTAATTGTAAAGTGTATCGAGTTCTTTTTTTTTTAAATCTCTTTATTTATCAGACGAATTTTTTTTTAAATCGCTACATTTATTGTAACATTATTCCTAAGTCAACCACTCATACCACAAGTGCCTGCTGATGAACGAACACAACATCAAATGGTGAAATACAGAGAAAATGTGAAAAACCAATTCAAAAACAGGCAAAGTCAAACCAGTAACGATAAAAAAACATAAGTGAACGCAATCAAAATTTAATTAACTAAAACCACTATAATCCCAGTCCACCGTATAATCCCAGTGTGCCTTTTTGCTATTCACATTAACATTCTCGATTTTTTTCTCCTAGCTTGAACACACGCTACGCAAAAATTGCTTTCCTCTTTATCCAATCAATAAAATTTAAAGCACAATCACAATGATTGTTGTAGAAAACAGTCGAGAATCCAACAGAGAAATAAAAATGTCTTGCCAACATGGCAACTCTAACTGATGTCAAGATTTCATGTGATGTCATGTGATGTCATGTGATGTCATGTGATGTCAACATCCCCCCGTTCTGTAACACAACAGCGCCATGTTTTGATTGAATCCCCTACTTGAACGAACCTCGGCGTACACACAATAAATCACGACGACGCCATCTTGACGGTAGCCATGCGCAGTGGCCAACTTCCTGTCTCTAACTCGCTCTAACAGATATATTCCGTTTGTGATTTTGTGAATGAAACAGAAAAAAAAAATGAAGATCAGTATCGATTTCGCCTCTTCGCCAGCTGACAGAGCCAGCGCTAGGCTATCTATCATATTATTACATTTTTTTTTCATCCTTCCTCCCGGTATCGATTCGGCTCGGGTGTACTCGGTAATCGATACCGTCCACCGGTTTTAACTCACTTTAGTAGTTAAGTCGAAGGACAACAGAGAAAGCGAAACATTAGGTCACGTGATTTTAGTGGTGCTCTATTCAGGGCAGGGGAGTGGGGTAGTGAGGAGGGGTGACGGGAAAGGAGGGGTGGTTGGAAAAATTTTGGCGGGTTTTGTACATTTGTGTCCAGCATGGGAACGTTACAGAATAAACGCTGGGGTCAAGGTCAGGCTGGAATTGCTGGAGAATGTTCGGGAGAGTTTGTAGGATCGCCGGAAGTTGTCAGGGATTCAGTGGTGACTGGCAGGCATGATGGGACTATAGACGTCAGGTATCAGGGGCGTCGGCAGTTGGGGGTCGGCAGCTGGGGGTCGACAGTTGGGGGTCAACTGTTAGGGGTCGATCGTTGGGGGTCGGCAGTTGGGGGTCGGCAGTTGGGGGTCGGCAGTTGGGGGTCGACAGTTGGGGGTGGGTATTTGGGGGTCGGCAGTTGGGGCTCGACAGTTGGAAGTCGGCAGTTGGGGGTGGATAGTTGGGGGTGGATAGTTGGGGGTGGGTAGTTGGGGGGTGGGTAGTTGGGGTTGGCAGATGGGGGTCGGCAGTTGGGAGGGTGGGTAGTTCGGGGTCGGCAGTTGGGGGTCGGCAGTTGGGGGTCGGCAGTTGGGGGTCGGAAATTTTTCGCGGGTCAGCAGGCACAGCTTACTGCGCCAGTTTTTTGGTCCACATGAAGTCAAAGATGTGTGGATATTCCTCTTTCATAACCCGTAAATAACCCGAACTCGATCAGTACATTCATCGTTTATGACCTTTACGTAATTAGTCAATGCTCTTGGCATAATCTGAACATGACCCCTAAATGACCCGTGTATGACCCGTACATGACCCGTACATGAAATTGTTACTGAAAAGCAAATTTGTTATTCTAAATTTTCCATTGACAAAAGAACAAAATAATTATAAGGGCTATGCAAAGAGATATTTTGTGTGTTAAAAAATGTAAACGAAACCACATTCAGTACTGGTACCAACCACACCTGAAGCCATCTGACGTGTCACTAGGTAAAAAGGGAATTAGATCTAGCAGACGTATGTATTGATGGGCTCTTCAAATATGATGGCATTTCTTAAGATCAAGGTCAAATGTTTACATTTAAAGGGCAGTGTGTTGTAGAGTTTCGTGGTTGTGTGATGGTTGTCTGATGGTGGTTGTCTGTCTGATGGTTGTCTGATGGTTGTCTAATGGTTGCAGTGTGTTGTAGAGTTTAGTGGTTGTATGATGGTTGTCTGTCTGGTGGTTGTCTGCCTGATGGTTGTCATATGGTTGTATGTTGTATGATGGTTGTCTGATGGTTGTATGTAAGATGGTTGTCTGATGGTTGCAGTGTGTTTTAAAGGTTCGTGCTTTTCTGATGATTGCAGTGTCTTGTAGAGGCTTGTGGTTATCTGATGGTTGCTGTAGGTTGTAAATGGTTGACGTTAGATCCCAGATCTAAAAATAGCACGGGTTCCACCCAACCATGACGCAGCACCACCATTATGAACCTTCATCAGAAATGGGTTATCTTTTTAAAAGGTTGGCTGTGATAAGAAATTCGACATGGGAAGTGTTGTTGACATTGGTAACCATGGACAACGAGTGACGCAGTCTCAGGGATTAAATACGTCGCTTAGAGCGGGAGAAAGCCAGAAAATCGGCCATCAGATGTCTGGAACTAGGTCGTTATTGCCTCGGATTCTGTGAACTAGGTCATGGCTACATCAGACGCTTCGAACTAGGTCACGATTATATCAGACGCTGTGAACTAGGTCATAATTATATCAGACGCTGCGAACTAGGTCACCATTATACATCAAAGTCAAATTTTTACATTTAAAGGCCAGTGTGTTGCAGAGGCTCGTGGTTGTCTAATGTTTGTCTGATGGTCATAATTATATCAGGCGCTGTGAACTAGGTCACAATAGCACCAAATGATGTGAAGTAGATTACAATTACCTAAAACGTAAAAGTATACTTCAGTAATAAATTGTAAGTTAACAATGTAACTAAGTAACTAATTAATTAACAGTAATTACTTGTAAGTTAACAATGTAACTAGGTAACTAATTAATTAACAGGCTGGTAAAACGACAAAGTAATTATTTATTGAACAAATATATTACCAAATGGCACGCGCAAACAGGCCGGATCACCAGCACAGCCAAAAACAACACGATTTGAAATCAGTTTTAAGTTAGGCACTAGGTAATAGATTCCACTGATATTGATTTTTGTATGGTCCTAAAGCCCATTACACTCCAGATTAAATTACACGAGCCGACCCGCGGCGTATCATACGCCGCTATTTAGTTGTTTTATTTTCTACTTTTCAGTAATTTATAATTTGTGAATTCGACAGTACCAATGCTGCCATTGAAAATATTTGATTAAAAACACTAACCCCCCCCCCCCCCCACGTGAAAGCAGCCTCCTATTAGTTACCTCCTCTAAGTTTCAAATCGTTTCAAACTCAATTATCTGCCCCTAATAGCCGTCACCAAACCCGTCTCTGTGATTGTAAAATGTAAACAGAGTGAACACCGCTCACCAGATCATGTGGGGGTGGGGTGGGGGTGGGGTGGGGGTGGTAGTGATAGCGATGGAGAGGAAGAGAGGGGACTGCAAAGGCGCGCTTGCAGCTTGTTTTCTAACTGATCCCAGAAGAGAATTATATATATAGATATAGATAGTAATGACACCATGAGACGGCCCGGCGTGGGTTCGAGAATCACTGGCGCCACGGTTGGTTGGCTGGGATCAAGAGTCGAGTTATTGAGGCGTGGCTAATGCTTAATGAGCCGAGCTCATTAGCTGTGGGGCAGGTGTGTGGGACATATGTTGGACAAGTGGATACAACATATGTTGGACCAGTGGATACAACATATGTTGGACCAGTGGGTAGAACATATGTTGGACCAGTGGGTAATGTTGGACCAGTGGATACAACATATGTTGGACCAGTGGGTACAACATGTTGGGCAAGTGGGTACAACTTATGTTGGTCCAGTGGGTACAACTTATGTTGGACCAGTGGGTACAACTTATGTTGGACCAGTGGTTACACCTTATGTTGGACCAGTGGGTACAACATATGTTGGTCCAGTGGGTACAACATGTTGGACCAGTGGGTACAACATGTGTTGGACCATTAGTCCCTCATCGACGAAAGTGATATTGATACAATTTTTATCGACTGTTGACTGTGTTTTATAACTATGTTGACTGTTGGTTATAACTCTGTTGAAATATAACTATGTTTCAATTAAGTGAGTTTGTGTGAATGTGAGGTGATGAACTTGATTTGTGTGGCTGGGTGGGATAACTGTAGATTAATGCAACAAATTCGAGTTGCCTCGCCTTGTTTTCTATAATGCGAAATTCGCTATTCATGAGCTTCACATGTTAGTACCTTTGCCCCCCCCCCCCCCCCTATACGAAAACACAGTCATATCTGCCAATATGAGCTGCTTCTACAGCATATTAACATTCCATCCCTTAACTCATTCCAAACTATGTGCTACATCCTGAATTCATTCCTAAGGATTAGATAATTATTGAAGTATTCAATTGTCTAGGCACGTATGTGGTAGATATTAGTATTCAAAGACAGAGAGAAGAGTATTAGAATTTCAGCTTTTTGTCAGCATGAGATAAAAACTAACAATTATATTTTTTTGTAAATCTTTGAGTTATACTACAGGCCTGCTAAACATGCGGTATCCATCAATACAGATGTTTATCATAGGAGATTTATGTATATCTGTCTGTCTTAATCATATAGCTGTGTATAGATATCTGTCTTAATCATAGTAGAAATATATACATAAGTCTGTCTTAATCATAGCAGAAGTATGTATAGATGTATGTCTTAATCATAGTAGAAGTATGTATACATGTCTATGTTAATCATAGCCGAAGTAGCTATAGATGCCTCTCTTAATCATAGCAGAAGTGTGTGTAGATGCTTGTCTCAGTCATTCTATAAAGTGGCATGTCTAAGTATTCGTAACTCAGCGGGGGAAAACTCTGTGTAGAAATTAAGACAGGGTGATCTTTCCCTTGGTTCTGAAGTGTTTCATGGTCAATTTATTTTCAAATTTAAACCTTTAATCAATGAAACAGCGTAATTACGACTCGGTGAAGTGGGGGAGGGTGAGTTTATTTCTAACGTCATTCTGCTAAAACGAGGCTGAGATTGTCATGGTAGGTATTTAGACATACAATATCTTATAAATAAAACTTTGGACTTGTTCAAATTTTCAATCTATCTGAAAAGACAAAACGAAACTAAAGCCGAAAACAAAGCCTCGCGTTTCTTCTTATGTGATAGGACCGAACCCATCGTAGAGCAGCATAATCAATAAAAGACAAAGCTCCTCGCTGGATAAAGTTACAAGACTCAATTCTCCAGATTCCCAGAAATGGCCCAAAAAAGAGTCATTAGGGCGACAAATAATGACATCCGTCGTCGACGCTGGCTAACCCAATTAAGTAACGCAATCAAGGTGTTGTTGTGTCTAAAAATAGCCTGGGATTGGTACAAGCCGGATGAAATCGCACCACGAAGTGCGCACCGGCGCCCCAGCGTCACCGCCACACCAAGCCGCGCGTGCCCTTAACAGGGGCTGCACACGCACGCGACACTGTAGCCAATCAAAGTGCTCCAGGCCTCTGACGTCACGGATCTCTTGTTTATGTTCGCTATTTTAAATCTCGTCTAATGGATGTCGCCTCATCGATAGCGTCACAGTATCGATCTCTGCAACCAGTCAAAACAACAGTCGCTGTTTGGGTTTTCTACAGCGGTGTCCTTAACCCTAGCCCAGATTTCGTATACGCCTACTGTACCAAACGAAATTCACTTTAAACCTAATCATAACAAAACGAAGTTCAATTTCAACCTAACCTTAACCCAGGGTTTACGCTTACTGTACCAAACGAAATTCACTTTAAACCTAAGCAAACGAAGTTCAATTTTAAACCTAATCCTAACCAAATGAAGTTCACTTTAAACCTAATCCTAACAAAACGAAGTTCAATTTAAACCTAACCTTAACCCAGGGTATACGCTTACTTTACCAAACGAAATTCACTTTAAACCTAATCCCAACCAAACGAAGTTCACTTTAATCCTAACCCTAACCAAACGAAGTTCACTTTAATCCTAACCAAACGAAGTTCACTTTAATCCTAACCAAACGAAGTTCACTTTAATCCTAATCCTAACCAAACGAAGTTTTACGGCTACAACCCAGATGTCTTTGTTGGTTTTGGTCATTGGATGAGAGAGCAAAAACTTGGGCATTTGTAATCCTCTCATGCGCGATCGTCAGAAAAGAGGCTCTGCCACCTTGTACCTTTGTGGGCATGATGTCCTGTTACGTTTGTGGGTATGATGTCCTGTTACGTTTGGGGTTGCATGATGCCCTGTTACGTTTGTTGGCATGATGCCCTGTTACGTTTGTGGGCAGGATGCCCTACCTCCTTTGAGGGCATGAGGACGTCACCTTTGTGGGCATGAGGCCGTCACCTTTGTGGGCATGATGCCCTGTTACGTTTGTGGGCATGATGCCCTGCCACCTTTATGGGCATGGTGCCCTGCCACCTTTGTGGGCACGTCACATTGCCTCTAGTAGCAAACAACATCAGAACAAGCCCAGAACAAACCTCCGCTAATTTTCTTTAGACATTAAAGACGGGGAATCTGATGATATCGACGATGTTTAAGATTGTCAAGGTCAGCAGGGGCTAAAGGTCAAGATCTAAAGCCCATAGCGTGAGAGGAAGGAGTAAGCTATTGATTAGTGGGAAACGTTGATGGGGAGGGGGGGTCTGAGGAGAGAGGGACATGTCAGGGGAAAGGGGACGACGTGGTGGAGGCAATGGAAATATGATGTTGAGGAGGGGAGGGAGACAGGATATAGAGGAGGGGAGGGGTTGAAAGAACGGCTGGTGCTAATGTGTAGTTGAAAGTATTACGACCGTAATCCGATTAAAGGTGAAGGTCACTGTAAGATGTCTGGGATGAGGATTTTCTATTTTTAGACAGAGGACAGGTGGGGTCATGTAGGACAGTGGTTCTCAATATATGAAGTGCTGGGGTCTTGTGAGAGAGGGGGTCTCAATATATGAAAAGTTGGGGTCTTGTGAGACAGTGGGTAGTGTAGGAAATCGGTTCTCAATACAGGGGGCATTGGGTCTCAAGAGTATAATTGTGTAAGTGATGTGTGTACTTGTGTGTGTGAGGTGTGTGTATTTGTGTATGTGATATGTGATGATTTTGCTGCAACACATAACACAACGCGGAATAACCATCCAATAATTGATTGTAGTATGTATATGTGAGGGTATGAAATGCAACTATAAATATAAAATATGTGAGGCTATGAAAGACAGTTATAAATATAAAAAATATGCAAAGTCACGCTGGCCAGAAATACTTTTTATGATCACAGCATCCAATAAAACAGGACATTAAAAGACAGGCCAGACCTCAGCAGGCATAACAAGACAGAGGTAACGAGACATCGAGACCGCGGATTCCCTGTGAACTGGCCTGCTATAAAGAGGACGCCGGCCATTTTCTTTCCAAGTAAAAAAACATGGACCGGCCAAAAAAAAAGTAAAAAACATGGACCGGCCCAAAAAAAGAAAAATGCTCACCTGAGGTCTTCAACATTTCGATCGATGCCCAGGCCAAGTTATATTGCTGTAGATGGCCGTCAACAAGGGGGTGGGGGGGGGGGGGGAACCAGGGGGGGGTGTTTTCTTGTCGCGGGGACCGGTCACGTGACGGACACATGGGCTCCAAGACAGCTGAGTCAGCTTTATTTTAATCCCAGCATAAGTTTACGTGACAATGTTCTACGTGTACGATGAAATGTTTTCAGATTTTTGTAAAATATTTGTAAAGCGTGTGTTCGTTTGTGAGATTTTTTGTAACATTTTAAAAAAAGATTTTTGATAGATGTTTTTAGAATTACCAAACATATAATGTTTTTAAAAACGCTTGTATAATTTTGAATAACTGCTGGATTTTTGTAGATTTTTTTAGAGCATTTTGTAAAAAGATTGTATCAGACTTGTGTTTGCCTGTACGATTTTTCTTAATATTTTAGGGATCTTTATATGATATTGATATACATTGCGTAAGATATTTTGTTAAAGTTTTGTAAGATGTGTATTTGGTGATGAGATGTTTGTAAAGTTTGTCGTAGAATTTCAGCCTGGTGTGGTGTAGATCTGTGTCAGACGGGCCACTAGTAGGTCAAAGTTCAAGATGGCCTTACCCCCGTCAAACAGTCGTCTGGGACTGGGACAATATTTACACGGGCTGGTAGAAGGGTATCGATGACCCATAGTTCGGGGTGGGGGGGTGGGGGGGGGGGGATGGGATGGAGGGGTCGGTGTCAGACATCTGGTTAACATGTATTGATGGGGACGGGTGATGTGGAGAGGGGTTCGTTGATAGAAGTGGAGAGGGGTTCGTTGATAGAAGTGGAGAGGGGTTCGTTGATAGAAGTGGAGAGGGGTTCGTTGATAGAAGTGGAGAGGGGTTCGTAGATAGAAGTGGAGAGGGGTTCGTTGATAGAAGAGTAGTTACGGGCTGGGGTGTTCAGTAAGTAGGTAGGGATAGTGGAGCGATAAGGCATATGGGTTATTTGGGTGTAATAAAAACGTTGGGGGGTCGCATCAATGTTCCCGTATTGTTAAATAAATATCATTGCATAAGTTTGTTTCATCGGTCTTCAGTATTATAGGTTTTAGACAATAACCTCTTGAACGATAACTCCCAGGACATCAACCTAATTACATTACCCCCCCCCCCTCCCGGACACTACCCCCCCCCCCCCCCTCCGCCAGACTAAAAAACCCGGGATATATAATCAGAATGTGTTCGCCTCATCTCAATGATTTGTCTTGTGTATGTCAAGTCAGACAGACATGTCCTAACTGATTTAATATCTATGAACCATATTTCAAATCTGCGCTATATAACAAAACAAATAAACCTGGAGTGATCTCCCCTAAACTTTCTCGAATATTCTTATATAAAATAACAGGGGATGGAAACTCGGGCTATAGACATGATTTTTAATCCATTTTAAATACTTAAAGTTTTAAAAATAGAATAAAATCTCGTAGACAAATTAATTGCACACCAAGTGAACGCAAATAAAAAAAGCGCATAATAGTGCGCAATATTATTAGTACTTTTAAAATTTACATTAGTTTTTTGAGAAATCGGAAGTAGCGTAAATTACTACTTCCAGTCAACGGAAATTACTCAAAATTTAACAGAAGGTAGAGAATTAGATCTTTTACTTACATGTGAAATTTCATTTATCTATCTGAAATAGTACTCAAGTTATAGGCTTTTAAAAAATTCAAAGTAGGAAAAGTACCACTTCCGGTTATCGGAAATCGCTCAAAAGTTGATACGGATCTACGATTTTGATAAAATACTTATATATGAAATTTCATCAACCTAGCTGTAACGGTACTCAAGTTATCGTGTTTACACACGGACAGACAGACAGACACACACACACACAGACATACGGACAAGATTGCAAAATTATGTTTTTCCGTATCAGTGAGGTGTAAAACGTCGAGATTTGTAAAAATCTCGATTTTTTTTTTTGCACGATTACAATACTTTCTCTATACTACGTATATACGAGAAAGTAAAAAAAGACACGAAAAAAATGAAACAGTTTTAACATACGTGTCAGATGCGTTTCAATTTGCCCAACATACTTTCAAACTGTGTAGTTGATTTTATTATTTTTAAAGCGTATTTTTTCTACCAGATAAAAATATGACGATCGCATTTCGTTCTAATCCAATTGTATAAAAAACATTTCTTTATGAGTTTAAATTTTTTTCAGTACTATCAAAATATATCCCCTTCCCCAGCTGCAAGATATTATGTTATCTACTTCCACCCCCACCCCTTCAGTAATGACTTCCCGAGGGAGAACTGGCTTTATAATAGTGGGTGGGGTGAGAGGGAGGAGGAGTTAATCCACTAGGGGTAGAGAGACTATCAATAACAGAGGCTGGGATAATATTTTAATACTAGTTTAGTGGGGGAGGGGGGGGGGGGTGAGGAGTGCTGTGACTATAAAGCCAGACATTTTGAGGAATAAATAAGAGAACTAATTAAGAAACGGAAGTAGAATCTATCCACATGCTTTTCTAAGGCAATTTTTATCGATTTACGACAAGTATAGAATCTAAAAACTGCTCTACTTTTATTAGGGTTCGTCCAACGTTGTTTAGTTCACAATATTTTTTTTTAAGTTTTGAAGTGTCCCCTGTATCTGATAAATAGGTCTTTAGTAGGGTCCTCTACAGCTAATAAATATGTCAATGCTAATCCATACCCAAAAGTTAATCCAGCTCTTGTTTTCACTAGAACACGAGTAAGTCTCAAGTGAGTCATATAAACAACAGTCGTTACAGTAGTTAGATCTCCACTTTGAGGAGGACATTTGGCGAGCTGAAATATGCAACTGCGCGGCCTGTTCTGTCGGCTGCACCAGCTCATGTCACTTCTGCTCGTGGTTAGACTAGCAGACGATGGCGGTGTTTTCACTCATACAGGAAGTCTCAGAAATAAGCGGGAAATGTGAGAGCTATAATTAGGTGAGGAGAAGATGAATGAAGCCCTGTGAGTAGACGAGGGCTAACGACGATGTTTATCACGCACGGTGGGTGTGGGGGAGGGTGTGGGGGAGTATGGGGGGGGAGGAGACTTTAGCAAAACAAGACCATTGATATTTAATAAGTCGGTGAGGCAGATTGTCCTGTCTCTTCTAAAAATGGTCTGTTCCTTGCTGACTTTCTTAAATCAAGTCAATGGTAGTTATTGTTATTTACGTACGTACTGTACTGTTTAACCATAACCAAAACACTAGACCCATTTTGAAAAAGCTACGGTTAGTAACAGTTCTAAGTTAGGAGCGAGGTATAAACATTGCTTAGCTTCGGCTACTTATATAATAAATCAATTCTCTCAGGATTTTTCGCTCAAGATAAAGTACACATTTTTAAAAAAAATTAACAGTATATCATTATCCACGTAACTATTTACCTCTTTCAACTGATTTAAACAAATTTAGCGTATACTATGATCAACATTCTAGAAGATAGAGTGTGGTTTGTGAAGCTAGCGATTAGGCCGCCATAAAACTTGAAGCAGTCATTACGTGTCGGTGAGGATCGCTTTTGAAGTTTTTATTTTTTTTATTTTGAGAGGGCTGTAATCACGGTAATCACATTACTCGTTACGTGACCAATCTTGACGGGCGATAGATTAAAGGGGCCCCTGTTTACAGGGTTCCAAATAAAAAGGACCCAGTTTTAAAGGAAGATGTCCCTCCATCTCAACTCTATCAGTTGAAGATTCAAATGTTGAGACAGTCAGAAGGTTCAAATGTTGGGACAGTCAGAAGGTTCAAATGTTGGGACAGCCAGAAGGTTCAAATGTTGGGACAGTCAGAAGGTTCAAATGTTGGGACAGTCAGAAGGTTCAAATGTTGGGACAGCCAGAAGGTTCAAATGTTGGGACAGTCAGAAGGTTCGAAGGTTCAAATGTTGGGACAGTCAGAAGGTTCAAATGTTTGGACATCCAGAAGGTTCAAATGTTGGGACAGCCAGAAGGTTCAAATGTTGGGACAGTCAGAAGGTTCAAATGTTGGGACAGCCAGAAGGTTTACATGTTGGGACAGCCAGAAGGTTCAAATGTTGGGACAGTCAGAAGGTTCAAATGTTTGGACAGCCAGAAGGTTCAAATGTTGGGACAGCCATAAGGTTCAAATGTTGGGACAGTCAGAAGGTTCAAATGTTGGGACATCCAGAAGGTTCAAATGTTGGGACAGCCAGAAGGTTCAAATGTTGGGACAGTCAGAAGGTTCAAATGTTTGGACAGCCAGAAGGTTCAAATGTTGGGACAGTCAGAAGGTTCAAATGTTGGGACAGCCAGAAGGTTCAAATGTTGGGACAGTCAGAAGGTTCGAAGGTTCAAATGTTGGGACAGCCAGAAGGTTCAAATGTTGGGACAGTCAGAAGGTTCGAAGGTTCAAATGTTGGGACAGCCAGAAGGTTCAAATGTTGGGACATCCAGAAGGTTCAAATGTTGGGACAGCCAGAAGGTTCAAATGTTGGGACAGTCAGAAGGTTCAAATGTTGGGACAGTCAGAAGGTTCAAATGTTGGGACAGTCAGAAGGTTCAAATGTTGGGACAGCCAGAAAGTTCAAATGTTGGGACAGTCAGAAGGTTCAAATGTTGGGACAGTCAGAAGGTTCAAATGTTGGGACAGCCAGAAGCTTCAAATGTTGGGACAGCCAGAAAGTTCAAATGTTGGGACAGTCAGAAGGTTCAAATGTTGGGACAGCCAGAGGGTTCAAATGTTGGGACAGTCAGAAGGTTCAAATGTTGGGACAGCCAGAAGGTTCAAATGTTGGGACAGTCAGAAGGTTCAAATGTTGGGACAGTCAGAAGGTTCAAATGTTGGGACAGCCAGAAGGTTCAAATGTTGGGACAGTCAGAAGGTTCGAAGGTTCAAATGTTGGGACAGTCAGAAGGTTCAAATGTTTGGACATCCAGAAGGTTCAAATGTTGGGACAGCCAGAAGGTTCAAATGTTGGGACAGTCAGAAGGTTCAAATGTTGGGACAGCCAGAAGGTTTACATGTTGGGACAGCCAGAAGGTTCAAATGTTGGGACAGTCAGAAGGTTCAAACGTTTGGACAGCCAGAAGGTTCAAATGTTGGGACAGCCATAAGGTTCAAATGTTGGGACAGTCAGAAGGTTCAAATGTTGGGACATCCAGAAGGTTCAAATGTTGGGACAGCCAGAAGGTTCAAATGTTGGGACAGCCAGAAGGTTCAAATGTTGGGACAGTCAGAAGGTTCAAATGTTTGGACAGCCAGAAGGTTCAAATGTTGGGACAGTCAGAAGGTTCAAATGTTGGGACAGCCAGAAGGTTCAAATGTTGGGACAGTCAGAAGGTTCGAAGGTTCAAATGTCGGGACAGCCAGAAGGTTCAAATGTTGGGACAGTCAGAAGGTTCGAAGGTTCAAATGTTGGGACAGCCAGAAGGTTCAAATGTTGGGACATCCAGAAGGTTCAAATGTTGGGACAGCCAGAAGGTTCAAATGTTGGGACAGTCAGAAGGTTCAAATGTTGGGACAGTCAGAAGGTTCAAATGTTGGGACAGTCAGAAGGTTCAAATGTTGGGACAGTCAGAAGGTTCAAATGTTGGGACAGCCAGAAGCTTCAAATGTTGGGACAGCCAGAAAGTTCAAATGTTGGGACAGTCAGAAGGTTCAAATGTTGGGACAGTCAGAAGGTTCAAATGTTGGGACAGCCAGAAGGTTCAAATGTTGGGACAGTCAGAAGGTTCAAACGTTGGGACAGCCATAAGGTTCAAATGTTTGGACAGCCAGAAGGTTCAAATGTTGGGACAGTCAGAAGGTTCAAATGTTGGGACAGTCAGAAGGTCCAAATGTTGGGACAGCCATAAGGTTCAAATGTTGGGACAGCCAGAAGGTTCAAATGTTGGGACAGTCAGAAGGTTCAAATGTTGGGACAGTCAGAAGGTTCAAATGTTGGGACAGTCAGAAGGTTCAAATGTTGGGACAGTCAGAAGGTTCAAATGTTGGGACAGTCAGAAGGTTCAAATGTTGGGACAGTCAGAAGGTTCGAAGGTTCAAATGTTGGGACAGTCAGAAGGTTCAAATGTTTGGACATCCAGAAGGTTCAAATGTTGGGACAGCCAGAAGGTTCAAATGTTGGGACAGTCAGAAGGTTCAAATGTTGGGACAGCCAGAAGGTTTACATGTTGGGACAGCCAGAAGGTTCAAATGTTGGGACAGTCAGAAGGTTCAAACGTTTGGACAGCCAGAAGGTTCAAATGTTGGCACAGCCATAAGGTTCAAATGTTGGGACAGTCAGAAGGTTCAAATGTTGGGACATCCAGAAGGTTCAAATGTTGGGACAGCCAGAAGGTTCAAATGTTGGGACAGTCAGAAGGTTCAAATGTTTGGACAGCCAGAAGGTTCAAATGTTGGGACAGTCAGAAGGTTCAAATGTTGGGACAGCCAGAAGGTTCAAATGTTGGGACAGTCAGAAGGTTCGAAGGTTCAAATGTCGGGACAGCCAGAAGGTTCAAATGTTGGGACAGCCAGAAGGTTCAAATGTTGGGACAGTCAGAAGGTTCAAATGTTGGGACAGTCAGAAGGTTCAAATGTTGGGACAGTCAGAAGGTTCAAATGTTGGGACAGTCAGAAGGTTCAAATGTTGGGACAGCCAGAAGCTTCAAATGTTGGGACAGCCAGAAAGTTCAAATGTTGGGACAGTCAGAAGGTTCAAATGTTGGGACAGTCAGAAGGTTCAAATGTTGGGACAGCCAGAAGGTTCAAATGTTGGGACAGTCAGAAGGTTCAAACGTTGGGACAGCCATAAGGTTCAAATGTTTGGACAGCCAGAAGGTTCAAATGTTGGGACAGTCAGAAGGTTCAAATGTTGGGACAGTCAGAAGGTCCAAATGTTGGGACAGCCATAAGGTTCAAATGTTGGGACAGCCAGAAGGTTCAAATGTTGGGACAGTCAGAAGGTTCAAATGTTGGGACAGTCAGAAGGTTCAAATGTTGGGACAGTCAGAAGGTTCAAATGTTGGGACAGTCAGAAGGTTCAAATGTTGGGACAGTCAGAAGGTTCAAATGTTGGGACAGTCAGAAGGTTCAAATGTTGGGACAGTCAGAAGGTTCAAATGTTGGGACAGTCAGAAGGTTCAAATGTTGGGACAGCCAGAAGGTTCAAATGTTGGGACAGCCAGAAGGTTCAAATGTTTGGACAGTCAGAAGGTTCAAATGTTGGGACAGTCAGAAGGTTCAAATGTTGGGACAGCTAGAAGGTTCAAATGTTGGGACAGCCAGAAGGTTTACATGTTGGGACAGCCAGAAGGTTCAAATGTTGGGACAGCCAGAAGATTCAAATGTTGGGATAGCCGGAAGGTTCAAATGTTGGGACAGCCAGAAGGTTCAAATGTTGGGACAGCCAGAAGGTTCAAATGTTGGGACAGCCAGAAGGTTCAAATGTTGGGACAGCCAGAAGGTTCAAATGTTGGGACAGTCAGGGTTCAAATGTTGGGACAGCCAGAAGGTTCAAATGTTGGGACAGTCAGAAGGTTCGAAGGTTCAAATGTTGGGACAGCCAGAAGGTTCAAATGTTGGGACAGTCAGAAGGTTCAAATGTTGGGACAGCCAGAAGGTTCAAATGTTGGGACAGTCAGAAGGTTCAAATGTTGGGACAGTCAGAAGGTTCAAATGTTGGGACAGCCAGAAGGTTCAAATGTTGGGACAGTCAGAAGGTTCAAATGTTGGGACAGTCAGAAGGTTCAAATGTTGGGACAGTCAGAAGGTTCAAATGTTGGGACAGCCAGAAGGTTCAAATGTTTGGACAGTCAGAAGGTTCAAATGTTGGGACAGTCAGAAGGTTCAAATGTTGGGACAGCTAGAAGGTTCAAATGTTGGGACAGCCAGAAGGTTTACATGTTGGGACAGCCAGAAGGTTCAAATGTTGGGACAGCCAGAAGATTCAAATGTTGGGATAGCCGGAAGGTTCAAATGTTGGGACAGCCAGAAGCTTCAAATGTTGGGACAGCTAGAAGGTTCAAATGTTGGGACAGTCAGAAGGTTCAAATGTTGGGACAGTCAGAAGGATCAAATGTTGGGACAGTCAGAAGGTTCAAATGTTGGGACAGTCAGAAGGTTCAAATGTTGGGACAGCCAGAAGGTTCAAATGTTGGGACAGCCATAAGGTTCAAATGTTGGGACAGCCAGAAGGTTCAAATGTTGGGACAGCTAGAAGGTTCAAATGTTGGGACAGCTAGAAGGTTCAAATGTTGGGACAGTCAGAAGCTTTACATGTTGGGACAGCCAGAAGGTTCAAATGTTGGGACAGCCAGAAGCTTCAAATGTTGGGACAGCTAGAAGGTTCAAATGTTGGGACAGTCAGAAGGTTCAAATGTTGGGACAGTCAGAAGGTTCAAATGTTGGGACAGTCAGAAGGTTCAAATGTTGGGACAGTCAGAAGGTTCGAAGGTTCAAATGTTGGGACAGCCAGAAGGTTCAAATGTTGGGACATCCAGAAGGTTCAAATGTTGGGACAGCCAGAAGGTTCAAATGTTGGGACAGCCAGAAGGTTCAAATGTTGGGACAGCCAGAAGGTTCAAATGTTGGGACAGCCAGAAAGTTCAAATGTTGGGACAGTCAGAAGATTCAAATGTTGGGACAGCCAGAAGGTTCAAATGTTTGGACAGTCAGAAGGTTCGAAGGTTCAAATGTTGGGACAGCCAGAAGGTTCAAATGTTGGGACAGTCAGAAGGTTCGAAGGTTCAAATGTTGGGACAGCCAGAAGGTTCAAATGTTGGGACAGCCAGAAGGTTCAAATGTTTGGACATCCAGAAGGTTCAAATGTTGGGACAGCCAGAAAGTTCAAATGTTGGGACATCCAGAAGGTTCAAATGTTGGGACAGTCAGAAGGTTCAAATGTTGGGACAGCCAGAAGGTTCAAATGTTGGGACAGTCAGAAGGTTCAAATGTTGGGACAGTCAGAAGGTTCAAATGTTGGGACAGCCAGAAGGTTCGAATGTTGGGACAGTCAGAAAGTTCAAATGTTGGGACAGCCAGAAGGTTCAAATGTTGGGACAGCCAGAAGGTTCAAATGTTGGGACAGCCAGAAGGTTCAAATGTTGGGACAGCCAGAAGGTTCAAATGTTGAGACAGTCAGAAGGTTCGAAGGTTCAAATGTTGGGACAGCCAGAAGGTTCAAATGTTGGGACAGCCAGAAGGTTCAAATGTTGGGACAGCCAGAAGGTTCAAATGTTGGGACAGCCAGAAAGTTCAAATGTTGGGACAGTCAGAAGATTCAAATGTTGGGACAGCCAGAAGGTTCAAATGTTTGGACAGTCAGAAGGTTCGAAGGTTCAAATGTTGGGACAGCCAGAAGGTTCAAATGTTGGGACAGCCAGAAGGTTCAAATGTTGGGACAGCCAGAAGGTTCAAATGTTGGGACAGCCAGAAGGTTCAAATGTTGGGACAGCCAGAAGGTTCAAATGTTGGGACAGCCAGAAGGTTCAAATGTTGGGACAGCCAGAAGGTTCAAATGTTGGGACAGCCAGAAGGTTCAAATGTTGGGACAGCCAGAAGGTTCAAATGTTGGGACAGCCAGAAGGTTCAAATGTTGGGACAGCCAGAAGGTTCAAATGTTGGGACAGCCAGAAGGTTCAAATGTTGGGACAGCCAGAAGGTTCAAATGTTGGGACAGCCAGAAGGTTCAAATGTTGGGACAGCCAGAAGGTTCAAATGTTGGGACAGCCAGAAGGTTCAAATGTTGGGACAGCCAGAAGGTTCAAATGTTGGGACAGCCAGAAGGTTCAAATGTTGGGACAGTCAGAAGGTTCAAATGTTGGGACAGCCAGAAGGTTCAAATATTGGGACAGCCAGAAGGTTCAAATGTTGGGGCAGGCATCTAGTAAAAATCAACACACACACAACCAATTTGCATTCAATTCGAACCAAGCTAAGAAGGAATATCAGCCTTGGCAGAAGGTGTTTACGAAAATATATGACGTATACTTTAATGACAACCAGACAACCTGGAGCTCCCCACACCCCTCGCTATCTACCCCTACCTTTACCGCTGCTACCCACCCCCCTGCAACACTCCTTACCACCCCATTTCTGAACATTATACTCCCAGCCTGCACTGCATGCAAGCAACTTCCTGTTATTCCATGAACTCTAAAAACATATATCCACTCCCCACAGGAAAATGTATACACCACCCCCATCTAATGTCCCCCCACCTCATTTCCCCGTCCCACAATCTATTGTCCCCACCCTCCAATTACTATGTCCACACTCCCCAACCCCACTACTGCGCCCACCCCTATCTCATGTCCACCCTCCACAACCAAAACACCCACCCAATGTCCACATACCCCCACATATATTACCCCCACCCTCCCACCTACTGTCCTCACTCCCTCCTTACCCCCTAATGTTCCCCCCCCCCCACCCTCCCACACAATCAGCATATCAGGGTTCGAGGTATCGATTCCCCCTCCGCCCTTGACCTATACAAACTTGATTAGCCTTGTTTTAATTAAGTAGCGAACAAACTCCCGCATTGCATGCCACTGTGCAGAAAATTAAGCCATGCTAATTACATTAATTATATGCATTTTTAAGCCCACATTTCTTCGTTAATTAACTCTTTAGATATGCATACTAATAATAAACGATTTTTGTTTTGTAGCGACATTCTCGGTGCAAATTGAGCAGCTCTATACAGAGCAGGATTTGGCACGGCGTCTAAATGTGACGCCGAAAGCGTCACAATGTCCGCGTCAGTACATTGTCCGCGTCAGTAGGACGCGAGATGTTTGCTTACTGCGTACAGTTTAGTATTGACGAGGCAAATGTGTTTTTAACTGGGGAAAAGATATTGTGTGGAAAATGAATAAGGTGTGTCGTTGTGTATGTTGTGTCTTGGTTGCAAGACATTATGTCCGTGATGAGACAGATCGTGTCTTGTTAAGACACCCCTTTTCTTAGACACATTCCGTCTTGTCGAGACACACGGCATCTTGTCGAGACACACGGTCTAGGTGAATCTCCGTGTGTCCAAGTTTAATCTCGCTAAGGTGTGATAACCAGATAAATTATTCACGGGCTGGTTGGTGGGGTGAGCTGTTCAAGGCATCACGGTGTACATCGACCCGGGGAAATATGGGACGGGGGAATTATGGGATGGGGGAATTATGGGATGGGGAAATTATTGGATGGGGGAATTATGGGGTGGGGGAATTATGGGGTGGGGGAATTATGGGATGGCGGGATTATGGGGTGGGGGAATTATGGGATGGGGGTGTTATGGGATGGGGGAATTATGGGATGGGGGAATTACGGGATGGGGGAATTATGGGATGGGGGAATTATTGGATGGGGGAATTATGGGGTGGGGGAATTATGGGATGGGGGAATTATGGGGTGATGGCGGGGGGAAGGGGATTGTAAATGGAGCATTGTGGAATGGTGGCAGAAAATGTGTGGTTGTAGCTGGGAATCATGGGATGTTGGAAATGTGAAAAGAAAAAGTATGGATGTATGCTAGTTGAAATTATGGGTTGGCAACGAGCTAAAGCATTAATAAGATGATGTGTAGTCGAAATCATAGGATGGCAGCTAAAAGATGTAAACAAAACATTCCCCCTTTCTAGACTTTTCTAGCGATAAAAACATTGTGTTAATAGACAGGACTAGGTTATCTCCCCGTCTCCTCAACATCAGCCTCCGACAAGCTATGTAACCAGCGGACAACTTGAAAACAAATACAGCAGTAAATAATCGATAAACGGCCTGAATAGTTCTTACTCGGCCTTGAGACCTAATACAGCAGGAAAAAATGGGATCTGGATCTTGTTGTTGACCGGAGGTAGAGTGGAGAATTGTTGCTTCCCTTTTTGTAATAGGAGTTATCTAACTTGGTGGTCTATGGCGGTACATTAGGGTAATATAGATGGTGGACAATCGCGATACAATAGGGCTATACATAGGTGGACCATCGCGATACATTAGGGCAAGACATAGGTGGACCATTGCGATACTTTAAGGTAAAATATAGTAGGTGGGCCATCGCGATACATTAGGTTATTATATAGGTGGACCATCCCGATACCAAAGGGTAACAGAATAAGCGGAGTATCGCGATACACTAGTTTACACTGGACCACCACGATACACCCGGGCAATAAAACGGATGGTTAGCCAAAAGGGACGGTCTGAATCAAGCTAATAAGTCTGGCTGCTGGGGGCGAGAGTTACCTCCCACTCACCCTACACAACAGGCACCCCCACCCACGGCCAAAACTACAGGCACCCCCACCTACGTCCAAAACTACAGGCACCCCCACCTACGTCCAAAACTACAGGTACCCCCACCCTCCTCCTACATTACAGGCATCCCCACCCACGTCCAAAACTACAGGTACCCCCACCCTCCTCCAAAACTACAGGCACCCCCACCCTCCTCCAAAACTACAGGCACCCCCACCCACGTCCAAAACTACAGGCACCCCCACCCACAATTTTCCTCCTACCCTAAAGTCACCCCTACCCTCATCCTATACTAAATGCACACCCACCTTCCCTTCCTCCAACACTACAGCTAACCCCCCCCCCCCACCTTCCTCCTACCCAAACGTACCCCCACCCCCATCCAACCTTAAATTCAACCCCCCCCCCCCACCTTCTACCCTACAGGCACCCTCACCCACCTGCCACTTGCCCACCCACCCATTCAACACACGTGCCCTAAATTAACTGTCTTAATCTAGTGATACAGTTCCATAAATTACCGACACGTGCAATGTTGTGATCAGCATCTACCTCCCAATTTACAACCAACTGCCGCACAAAGGGTACAATTTATTACAGTATAGACTGACGAAGTATGGTAATTTATCTAAAATAAATCTTCAAACGTAGACATTTAATATTGTGTAACAGATGTAATGACTAAATAGATGTGATAAGTTTGGATTACTTGACATTGTATATCACCTACAGGATACTATTTTTGTACTTGACGAATATGTAATAGTAGGTATGTATTCGTGGCAATCGAAGCTTTGATCAAATGTAAACAAAAATTTGGCTAGAAACACCAATGTTTTGGCGATATGTTGCCGGTAAATATGTGTAGCTTTTAAAAGAATTTATGTTTAAGAATGTATATTATAGATTTTTTTACATCGTACATGATTGTCAAAACTCAAGCGTAATAACAGTCGCAATTATATTAGTTGGTATGTCACTTTTTTATATTCTATAGAATCGACATAAGAGCACTCTACATAATCGACATAACAACACTCTACATAGTCGTCCTAACAACACTCTACATAATCGACATAACAACACTCTACATAAGCGACATAACAACACTCTACATAATCGACATCGAAGCCCCCCGAAAAAATTCTACCGCCCCCCCCCCCCCCCGAACGAAATGAATTTTTTATAATTTATATAGAAAATATATACTTTTAACAGTGTCCGCCCCCCCCCCCCCCCCAACCCGAAGAAAGTCTACCCCCCCCCCCCCCCGGAGAAATAAGTCTGGAAGAAACACTGATCGACATAACAACACTACATGATCGTCATAACAATGCCATACAACCATCATGACTACAACACCCCCCAGCTGGACAAGTCAGAGTACCCGAGAACTAAAATCATTTCATGTATTACGCCAACCCACACCCTCCCCCCCTCCCCTCCCCCAACAACTGCACCCCCAACCCCACAGGTATAAAGTTACAACATTAAAGAGTTGTTTTTTTCCCAACCCATTTGACAACAAACAAAAACACGTATTTAAATGACATTATTAACGTATCTATTCCAAATTATGCATGCGCTGTCCACGTTTAAATTGCAGAAATATGTTCCGGCAACTTTACACGGAAGCTGGTCAACAAAAAGGGCAACATTCAAATAATTGTCTCCATTAACTTAAGCTTAGCCTTAAATGACAACATGGAAGTGGGAACAAATGTAAACAATGTTCGTTTTGTTTTCAAAGTGATAACAGCCACAATTGAAAACTACAAGTTTTAATGCCAGTTGTACGTGTGTTGCAATTAGATGTTTAGATGGAAGAAGATAAAAAACATGGCGCAGCAAGAAATCGATTACCTCGTTGGGTTTTTTTTTTTTTTTGTCTTTTCTTTTCCTTCCATTAGAGTCTTCCACCGATGTTTCCTTTTTCGCTTCAAGGTAATTTTAAAGGGCGCGTAACGGCAATACTGAACGTTGGCCTTAGAGAATGCCTAGGATGGTGGCCTAGGAGGATGATGGCCAGCGATAATGACCAAGACTAATGGCCAGTAATGGCGGCTACAATACACCGAACAATATTGATGACCAAAAATATATAAAACCGCACTTCTCAAATTTTTGGGTAACTAAATCTAATGGGTTGACATTTCTGAATTATAGCCTAGAATATAATTTATGTTTACTAAATTATGGGTCTTGCACTTAGTTCTTTAAGTTTTTGAATTAGCTATATATATATATATATATATATATATATATATATATATATATATATATATATATATATATATATATATATATATATATATATATATATATATATATATATGTATGTATAACTTGAATGTGCAATAAACGATGTAGAAAGAAGCCGTCAACTGGCCGCTAGGTTCCAGACCCAGCTAAAATATTCCAGCCGTGATTTCTCCTCAATGACTCTCTGTCACTCGCCTGCCACCGTGACCTACATTTCGACTGACCAGAGAGTGACCATCGACTTCCAGCAGATGGACCATCGATTGACTCGCTGGGTCCACCACTCGCTCCACCCATTAATATATCAAGTGGTCATTTGAACAGACAGCGGCCATTAGAGTTGGGAGCTGACTGGACTGGCCAATGGCCATCGTTAGACCGGGCAGCCATTAGAGCACTCGACGCAACCAGATTTCATTCACAACGTGCATCCTCCAACGTCATCACTAGCATCAGAATAGACGGAGGTGACCTTCAGGTTTTCTATCTTTTTTTTTTCTTTCCTTTTTTCTCTTTTTTTTTCTTTTTTTTCTTCTTTTTTTTCTTTTTTTCTTTTTGTTTTAGTTGAAACGAATAAAATATCGAAATGACAAATGCATTCGTCTACTTCAACTTTAATCATTTAACTCTTACACTAGTGCGTGTTGGCGTGGTGTGCTGATAGAGACCTAGACTACCAGCCCAAAGTTATGGAGTTCGGATTTCGGTCAGGATTCGAAACTTCAGAACGTTCCTGAGTTCACCCAGCTCTGACGGGTACTTGACACACGTTAGGGAAAGTAAAGACCGCTGGATATAGCATTGACCACATAATCCCTTCATATTCCGATGTCAAGAAATACATGTACTCTACTTCTGCCATAAGGGTCTGAAAGAGGAACTTCACTGATTTGTTTATAAACATGCTGCGACTCACACAATGATAAAATGGAACAGTGTGTCTATGCTAGCACTGCTCAATGAACATGGAGGCGAGACCTTGCAAATAGAAGTCGGATGTCTGACTAGAAGTATCTTACAGGCAGACAAAGGAGAAGACACGTAAGACAACGCCAAAGGTAAAGAATGCTGGGATATACTGGGAGATGCCAAATACACAGCCGGGTGGAGGGTTAAAGGTGGAAATAAAACCAAGTCAGTTTAGAAGTATCTAAACGAAATGTGCCACTAGACAAATAGAGATATTTACTTTATTTGAGCGATGGTTTGGGCAATCGTTACACTACATACTTGGATAACAATATTTGGATAATAATATTTTGGTTCAAACTCTAAGCACCTGTCTTTGGACAATATTATCTGGACAACTATCTCTGAACATCTTTAACAACCCTTAGGATGAAATCAGACATATATCTTTTCGCAATAATCAAGTCACATTTTTTGAACAAAATTTTTGGATTTATAGTTTAACTCGACAAGCTACTATAAACAGTCAACATGCCTCCTAAAGAATAAACTCTTAATTAAACCAAATGCATCCTTAAAAATCTTATTAAGAAGACGGTATCACCGAGACGAATATATAGTAAAAAAAAATGTAATGTATTACTTCCGGGTTAAAGAACGGTAACTTGCAACAGCTGCTTTTAAGTAAATGGAGGTTAATTAAGAAATTAGATTGATATCTATACACTTTTAAAACAGTGTCAATACACTGACCTAATTAATTTGTGCACGAGTGAAGTGTGACGTCATGGACTACATACACGAGTGAACTAATTCGTCATAATTACAAACTTTCGTCAACGAATAAATGAACAAATCTGTTATGTTTTTTTAAAGAAACTCAGAAGTATAAATAAACAAATATGTCATTGGCGTCAATATTAAAAACATAATTTAACGGACGAATGAATAAACATGATATAATTTTTTTTTAAACTGGCTCGTGTCTGTAAGACGTACCTGAGTCTACTCAGCTCAGATGGGTACCTGATTCAAGTTGGGGAAATTAAAGTGGCTGGTAATAGTGCTGACTACACTATCTCCTTGTATGGTTAGGTCATTGGAATAGATTAACTCTACTTCATCTGCCCCATGCGTCTTTGGGCACAAACGGAAAAAAGATGATGATGCATTTAGAAAAAAAAACTTCGTAGAATAAATGAACAAATGCGTCCAAATGTAAACATTTTTAAAAAAAAAGAACATAAATAATGGTTAAGTGATGTTACTTAAATTCCCTGTTTGAACTATCGACTATCGATGTACTAGCGAGCCACAGCCCAGCTTCAAACACAACAAGAAATCGTGTGGAGTGGATTCATTAGAGCGGCATTTGTTCTTCAAGAATGGATGTCTAATTTCGTCTCTTTACGTCATGGGGTTTTGTTCAGTTTCGTCCTCTACGTCATTAGGTTGCGTTAATTTCGTCAGGTGACGTCATTAGGTTGTGTTCAATACATAAATGTACGTTCGATTTGTGTACAAATCACTTAAGTGCTACTTACTCCCCTTTTCCACATGTCTAAATTAAAACCCAACTCTTATAACAGTTTGAGGTATATGAACATGAACGAGCCCGTCATTGCTGTCCAGTTGGTCAAGTGTTAAGCTCAGGACAGTGGTCAGCATGACACCAACCTGTCGTTGGAGCCGATAAAAGCAGTTTCTTCCAGGCATCTGCGCCCCACTACCCCCAAAGTAGGTCTACCGCCCCGAACGAAATAGAATTTATATACCAGGAAATATATGGGCGTCATGACATTATAGGAAATATATGCTGCGTCATTAGAAATATATGCGGCGTCATAGAAAATATATGCGGCGTCATAGGAAATATATGCTGCGTCTTAGGAAATATATGTGGCGTCATAGGAAATATATGTGGCGTCATAGGAAATATATGTGGCGTCATAGGAATTATATGCGGCGTCATAACATCATAGGAAATTATGCGAATCAAGTAAAATCGACGTTGAAAGATGAACATGTTTGTATCAACATCAATACGACACAGATGTGTGGAATACAGATATCAACCAACAGATACAGATATCAAACAACAGATACAGATATCAAACAACAAATACAGATATCAACCAACAGACACATATATCAACCAACAGATACATATATCAACCAACAGATACAGATATCAACCAACAGACACATATATCAACCAACAGATACATATATCAACCAACAGATACAGATATCAACCAACAGATACATATATCAACCAACAAATACAGATATCAAACAACAGACAGATATCAAACAACAGACACAGATATTAACCAGCTGAAGGAAAACATGCAAGAGCAACAATGTTTTTACCAACGTTCAACTTTTGAAAAATGTTCCTAAATTATCTAATACTAATGATGGGTCTTATCAAAATCAATTAGGTTGGAGAGTTTAAAGTTTTATGACAGTGTAGGTTCGCACGAGCATAAACCTGTATGTATGTTATAAACCTGTATGTATGTTGGGGAAGAGGTGGGGCTGTGGGGTGTGACTATTAAAAATTTCTAAATAAATAAAAATGAAACCAAGCAGGTGTTTAGCGGGCATAACAAATTGGGTCGATGAGCTCAAGTAATTAATTAGCATTCACCGCAGGTGTGAGTGGACGGTGAGTTATATTGGTTAGTTGTGTGTATTAAAGTATAGGAGTGTGTATGTGTGTATTGACGCTATTTTGTATTGGTTTGTTGTGTGTAAGTGCGAATGTTGGTATGCGTGTATGTGCGTATGGGAGTGTGTGTGTTTATATTGATGCTATCGTGTATTGGTTTGTTTATATATATATATAGATATATATATATATATATAGATATATATATATATAGATATATATATATATATATATATATATATATATATATATATATATATATATATGTGTGTGTGTGTGTGTGTGTGTGTGTAATCTTATGTTTTGTTATATTGGTTTGTGTGCATGTGCGTATGTATGTGAGTACATTTATGAGCGTGTGAGCTGACGGTATGTTGTGTGCATGTACGTAAGCATATGTGAATATGAATGTATGTTGTTTGTGTGCGTGTGTGATTGTGAGTTGACGGGATGTTGTGTCTAAGTACGTAAACTGGTACATGTGTCTATGTGTGTGTATGTGTGTGTTTGTGTGTATGTGTATATATGTGTGTGTCTATGTGTGTTTGTGTGTGTTTGTATGTATGTGTCTATGTGTGTTTGTGTCTATGTGTGTGTGTGTCTATGTGTGTTTGTGTCTGTGTGTTTGTGTGTCTCTGTGTGTTTGTGTGGATGTGTCTATGTGTGTGTCTATGTGTGTGTCTAGGTGTGTGTCTATGTGTGTGTCTATGTGTTTATCTATGCGTGTGTCTATGCGTGTGTCTATGTGTGTGTCTATGTGTGTGTGTCTATGTGTGTATGTGTCTATGTGTGTATGTGTCTATGTGTGTTTGTGTCTATGTGTGTGTGTCTATGTGTGTGTGTGTCTATGTGTGTGTGTGTCTATGTGTGTGTGTGTCTATGTGTGTGTTTGTGTCTATGTGTGTGTTTGTGTCTATGTGTGTGTTTGTGTCTATGTGTGTTTGTGTGTCTCTGTGTGTTTGTGTGGATGTGTCTATGTGTATGTCTATGTGTGTGTCTATGTGTGTGTCTATGTGTGTGTCTATGTGTGTGTTTGTGTGTCTATGTGTGTGTCTATGTGTGTCTATGTGTGTGTCTATGTGTGTCTATGTATGTGTCTATGTGTGTGTGTCTATGTGTGTATGTGTGTATGTATGTGTATGCGACCACCAAATGTTTCACAAACTATCTGTAGTTCAACTAATTTCAACAGTTGATACTGCCCGTTACAACCTATTTTTTTAAATAAATCAGAGATGCGATCTACTTCATCAATCTGTTATGTGTTCCTATCATTTAGCTAAAAAAGTAAATTAAACAAATACAGAGTAGCTTGCATCGTGTCAAATCCTTCTGTCCAGCGTATATTTGATCTCTATACAAAAACCAAAAACACTACAATATTAAATCAAGAGACGACTTACCGTATTGATAAAAAAAGACCAAATCCCGTTTCGTGTTTGAAAACAACAATCGCAATAATTCACGCGAGTCACTGCTCACTTCTCACACCTACCCCCACCGCACATGTCTGCTCCTTCACGTCTGCTATTGTATCCACTAGCAAAGAACAATAACTCCGTATGTAGCCTACACGCTCACCACAGTGTTCACACTGCCGAGGACACACACCCGCAGGACGGGCGAGTATTGACCTCTCGTGTAATCTAATGTATGTGGTATCGATTCCTTAAGCGTGCTCACATTCCATTAGCCCTGGCGAGATCAATACCAGCGCTACCGTGGGCCGTCACGATTACGCACATAGATTTTTTTTTCACCTTTTTCATAACTAGCCCAGTAAAACGTTTTGTTTTTGTTCAACGTTTCTTTTTAGCTGATGTAAAGATTTCACAAATAGAAACAGAAATGTACGTTCATCTACTAGTAATGTTACGTGAAATATAAACGTAAAAAAAAGCTAGAAATAATAGTTGTGAAAATAGACAAGAAACGGTTATGCTACACATAAACATTACAGATGTCGGGTTATTAAAATGTATATACTCACAAGAGCTTCAAGCAAAAAATTACTAATCAATACACAATTTTATTTTATGCTGAAAATTCATTATTTCTAAAACGAAACCAGAATTAGATTTATACAGTAATACCATTAAAGTTAGTTATGTAAAAATAATGTATTAGCCGTTTAACTTTGATGAAAGTAAATTTATTTAAATCACCGCGGATTAGTAAATACGTACGGAAATTTCGCAATGTAAAAATTGGTAATTTGCCAGGTATTAAGCAGAAAAATGAAAATTAGACACGACTTATGTTCTTTCTTTTAAGTCTGGTTGATCTTTCCAAAGTTACATCAACCGACAGTTTTGTTTTGTTCTAGATCAAATTTGATAGTTACAACAATGTATTTGTTTTAGATCAACTTTGATAGTTACAACAATTTATTTGTTCTAGATCAAATTTGATAGTTACAACAATTTATTTGTTCTAGATCAACTTTGATAGTTACAACAATTTATTTGTTCTAGATCAACTTTGATAGTTACAACAATTTATTTGTTCTAGATCAACTTTGATAGTTACAACAATGTATTTCTTCTAGATCAACTTTGATAGTTACAACAATTTATTTGTTCTAGATCAAATTTGATAGTTACAACAATGTATTTCTTCTAGATCAACTTTGATAGTTACAACAATTTATTTGTTCTAGATCAACTTTGATAGTTACAACAATGTATTTGTTCTAGATCAAATTTGATAGTTACAACAATGTATTTGTTCTAGTTCAAATTTGATAGTTACAACAATGTATTTGTTCTAGTTCACGTTAAGAGACCATTTTATTTTCTCCAAGAATTCCTAAATTACAGCACTGCGCTTTTAAAGCATCTCAGCCTACACAAGATACGGAACAGATGCACGTTCCCAATCTAACATGCACCTATCAATACATGCACACACACGAATCACTGCTGGAAGATATTGAACAGTTTATTTGGCCCGTATTCTAGGCTATCGCGGAGTTTTCCCAAAAGCTATTAATAGAATTAGGGGCGGATAATAGTGCACGGATCAGCAGTGAGTAAGGTAGACAACTTGATGGCAAAGTCACTTTGAGGAATTAAAAGAAAAGGATGAGTGCATCATAACCTACTTAACGGATCAGGAATGGAGGTAGACGCTAAAGCCAGACATTAACAACCTCTGCGCCTGCGCAGTACGATTTATGTTGTTTATCGTAAGATTATATATATATATATATATATATATATATATATATATATATATATATATATATATATATATAATGTCTGTGTGTATCAGTATGTATGTCTGTATATGTGTGTATATGTAGAAAACCACCTTTCTTCTGTAAGCTTACCTATTTCATGTCATTTAGACATCCCTAATAGATTGTTTACCAAAGTCACCTCACACCACACATGCATAAACCAACCCTCCAAATCCTGATATTTTAAATCTATGTGTAGGACGTTCAAATTATCGATTTCCGGTTTCTAAGATTCTTCTTACCTCTTAAATTTTTTTTTTCAAACTCGATTTACCTGACAGGGTACAGCAGCGTAGTGTGGGGGTGGGGGGGGGTCTAGCCATTCCTTGTAAAAGTGTAGATGTGTGCCTGTTTCCTTTTACCCAAACACTCGGCTATCTATCAGGCTACCAGACGAAGGCGATTGGAACCCATGTTTTCATTGAGCAAGGTCTGTAGATCGTGGATTAGGCAAACAGATTGCGATGGCAGATCGGGATAACAGATTAAGAGAACTAATTGGGATTAGAGATTAGGAAAACTGATTGGGATAAAAGATTAGGAGAACTAATTGAGATTACAAATTAGGAGAAATAATTGAGATTACAAATTAGGAGAAATAATTGAGATTACAAATTAGTAGAAATAATTGAGATTACAAATTAGAAATGATTGGGATTACAAATTAGAACTAATTTTGATTATAGATTAGAATAACTAATTGGGATTACAGATTAGGACAACTCTTTGGGATAACAGATTTAAAGAACTCATTGGGATAACAGATTTAAAGAACTCATTGGGATAACATATTTAAAGAACTCATTGGGATAACAGAGATTCAAAGTATAATGTGTGATACCATATGTATTTACCATACTAAAGCATCGGACCTAAACTACACTGGACTAGTAGACTGGAGCCAGAAGTCAGAAATGTCATACTGGCATCGTTAAACCGTTAAATGAGGGATATGATTACTCAGCCTCGTTTTCCAAGCCACTCAGTACATGGAACATTATACGGCCAGGTGTGTGACGTATTAAATTATACGTGGTACTCACATACAAACATATGCAAGTCTACAAAATATCGTAGGGTTGGGGGGGGGGGATGTGAGAGACGCAGAGAGAAAGGAAGAGAGATATAGAGAGAGCACTGAAATTTTCATATGATAGTACTTTGTCATTTTACATTAAATATTTTTAGAGACGCCAATAGACGAAAAAAAACAACGTTAGATGTTTTATAGCGAAATGAAGAAATAGTGGACTAGTGCGTACCATTTTTCTTAAATGTAGATTCGTATTCATACATAAAAAGCCATTTACAAAGCCAGGGTTTTGAAAAACAGGAAAAGAAAGCAGGTTTTTAAAAAGCCAGAATTTCCAACCAAGCTAAAAGAAAGCCGGTTAAAAAAGCCGGTTTAAAAAAGCCAGTGTTTCCCACAACTCAAGCTTAAGACGGTGCGTGTAGGCATGTGTTGGTTCATTGATTATTTCAAGTCTCGCGATCTGTGGACGGGCAAGTCAGTTCTACGGGCGCTAGTCAGCTGGCAGGAGGCTACAGGCAGGCTGGCTACACGCAGGCAAGCTACAGGCACGCTGGCTACACGCAGGCAAGCTACAGGCACGCTGGCTACACGCAGGCAAGCTACAGGCACGCTGGCTACACGCAGGTTACAGACAGGCAACATACAGGCAAGCTACAGACAGCATCTACATGTAGGTTACAGGCAGGCAACATACAGGCAGGAAGCTACAGACAAGAATCTACAGGTAGAAAGCTACAGGCAAGCTACAGACAGGTAGTGTGAGAACAAGACAAATACAAGAGAGAATTTACACTTTGGAGAGACATCTATGAACAAGCTAATAGCCTATATATTGTACCTGTAGTCTACGGAGAACTGGACTAATTGGCCACAAGAACTCTAACATAACAACATACACCAGCACATGCGTGTTTTCTTACAACAAACGTGTGTAACATAAGATCAACACTACCCTACACACGCATACACCACTCACATATTTTACCCACCCCCCTACCCTACTTCACACCAACCCTAACATATCAAACTGGGTCATAATCGATCCCCCACAGGAACCAGAGTTCAATAACAAACATCACATGACTAAATCACTCACGCCTAGTTTTGACATTTTTCACTACCAACCCAGCCATAACTTGCCAGTTAATATCTTCATAAAAAACAATAGAAAATTCGAGAACACGAAGTATTTTAAACAACGATAACTCTACTCACCCACAATGGCGATGCTGCTGTTGTTTAGACAATATAAGCTAGCGAGGAGAAGAGTGGCGAATACTTGAGAGAAACACGGGCATATCCAGCAAGGAACACACTCGCGCGCGACCTTAGGTGAGCTACAGACCTACCTTCGAGCAGGGGGAGGGGGAGGGAAGGCGGTTGAGTGAGCGACTCAATAAATGCGCGTGCGAGCGCGTGTATACAAAAAAAAATAACAGCTCACGTAGTTTGGTGAGGTACAGTTAGGTCGTAGATTTACCTGCAGAAAGCGAGGACCAGACGAGAACGATGTGCAGCGCGCGCGGGTTGCCAGAACAATGATCCGATTTCTGGCCAAATTTATTTTATTTCATGTACACATTGAAATTCCACATATTTTTGGGGAGGTTTTCTTCTGCCTCTCCCCTCTATTTGTGGGGTAAATTGTTTACGATTTGTAAATGTTTTTTATCCCGTTGTCTAAACGCGACTTAAAATAGAAACGACAAATAGACGGTCGATGCGGGGTGATTGTAAAATATTAAAAACGTGCGAAGTGGTAACACTTGGTTTAATAGGTCGGAGTAAACTTTGTTGTAATTCGTGTAGTGTTATGTTTTGCTGTGTTGTGCTATATTGTGCTGTGTTATGTTGTATTGTGTTCAGTTGTATAGTGTTGTGTTATGTTGCGTTTTGTTGTGTTAGTGTTGTGTTCAGCTATCTTGTGTTGTGCTATGCTACACCGTGTTGTGTTCAGATGTGTAGTTTAAAAAAAAAACCTCAGACTTGATACATAAACGGGACAAAAAATAATTCTAAGGAATCTGCAATAAACGGTACCAGATATATCTAAATTATACAGCCAATAAAAATTCAATCAAGTATATAATACGGTCCACTGGTATAATAGGCTATTCCAAAACGTATATTTCAAAATTTAATTTTTTATATTTTTATACATATAATCCCATACATCTAGATCTTGATTTATATGTATCGTCATATCGTTACCACAGATAAAATGAAAATAAATGTTATATCTAAACTAGATCGGACTACTTTGAAATCACCTATAAACTAGAATAGACGTAGTAAGCCTATTATTTTTAATTGTTTTTGTTAGGCAGTATTTATTTGAAAGTGAAAATATACCCCACTTGATTTAAAAGGATATTGCAATGCAAACAAAAATATCTATCCAATAATGCTATTCTTATAGGTTTTAAAGGTTGTATATTTTAAAAGCTATATATTTTAAAGTTTATATATTTATT
Organism: Physella acuta; assembly: GCF_028476545.2. Classification (NCBI taxonomy): domain Eukaryota; kingdom Metazoa; phylum Mollusca; class Gastropoda; family Physidae; genus Physella; species Physella acuta. Next base: position 211,018 of record NW_026732866.1, on the reverse strand, counting down.
TAAGTTTATTTATGTTAAAGTTTATATATGGTAAAGTTTATATATTGTAAAGTTTATTTATGTTAAAGTTATTTATGTTAAAGTTTATATATATTTTAAAGGTTATATATATATTAAAGGTTATATATATTTTAAATGTTATATATATATATATATTTTAAAGGTAATATATATTTAAAGGAAATATATATTTTAAAGGTAACATATTTAAAAAGTTATATATTTTAAACAACCAGCATATTAAAATCCCTCAGACGAGGTTAAGTCAATTCAAGTAACATTTTGGTCATATTTTGTACTTTTATCGTCAAATCTTTTCACCTTAATGTCAATTTTTGGCCCTTGTTTGTCACATTTAGTCACAGTTAAATCACTTTTTTTTTTGCTAACTTTGAAAATTTAATTGATCCACTAATGAGGTAACCGAGCTTTATGAATGACATATGACATAACTGTAGCACTCCGCATAAATGACATCCATGCTGAAACAAACGACAGAGGTTTTCTAAAACATCACAGCTACTGTGTCACATCTATACACGTAGTCAAAAAGTAAACGGTTCGTTTAAATTTATAAATGAAGCAAATAAATGTGTCCGTAAAACAACGGACGGAAATAATGAAGTAAATAAATTAGGTTGTGAAATTGCAAACGGACAGAAGATTGAGACGATATTAAATTAAACTGAAGCCAAACTTATGAATGAAGAAAACAGATTTAGTTGTAAAACAACAAACAGGACGGGCGTGTTGGGAGGCGATCGATAAAACACGGTCTCCAGGAGAAGGTTGGGTTTTCTTGGTCCAGTCTAGGGAATTAGGGGGTGGGGGGGGGGGGGGGGTATGTTGGGGTGGGGAGGCGAGTGTGAGGGTGTGAGGGTGTGGGGGAGACAAGTATCGAATAAAGCAAGTAACGAATATATCCGAATACGTTTTGAGTTAAACTTGTTTACAACTTCTCAATGCCTCCCCAGGACCAGCCTCTCCCTAAACCTCCACCCCTGTGTTAAATCATGGTTCGATGAAAACACGACTGTTATGTTAGCGAGAGGGGGGAGATAGGGGTGGCACCAAGAGGCTCGCGGGGGAGGTGGGGAGGGTAGGTCGGTACCCAGCACTCACTAGACCGTAAATTCGTTAACTGAATTTTTCCAGGCTACCGGAAGTTGATTTATTTTTACAAGCCAGGACTTAAGGCGGATGAACTGGCACATCAACAGGTCAATCAGTCCAACACATCAACAGGTCAGTCAGTCCAACACATCAACAGGTCAGTCAGTCCAACACATCAACAGGTCAGTCAGTCCAACACATCAACAGGTCAGTCAGTCCAACACATCAACAGGTCAGTCAGTCAGTCAACACATCAACAGGTCAGTCAGTCCAACACATCAACAGGTCAGTCAGTCAGTCCAACACTTCAACAGGTCAGTCAGTCCAACACATCAACAGGTCAGTCAGTCCAACACATCAACAGGTCAGTCAGTCCAACACATCAACAGGTCAGTCACTCAGTCCAACACATCAACAGGTCAGTCAGTCAGTCCAACACATCAACAGGTCAGTCAGTCAGTCCAACACAACAGGTCAGTCAGTCCAACACATCAACAGGTCAGTCAGTCAGTCCAACACATCAAAAGGTCAGTCAGTCAGTCCAACACATCAACAGGTCAGTCAGTCCAACACAACAGGTCAGTCAGTCCAACACATCAACAGGTCAGTCACTCAGTCCAACACATCAAAAGGTCAGTCAGTCAGTCCAACACATCAACAGGTCAGTCAGTCAGTCCAACACAACAGGTCAGTCAGTCCAACACATCAACAGGTCAGTCAGTCCAACACTTCAACAGGTCAGTCAAACAGTCCAACACATCAACAGGTCAGTCAGTCCAACACATCAACAGGTCAGTCAGTCAGTCCAACACATCAAAAGGTCAGTCAGTCCAACACATCAACAGGTCAGTCAGTCAGTCCAATACATCAACAGGTCAGTCAGTCCAACAAATCAACAGGTCAGTCATTCAGTCCAACACATCAACAGGTCAATCAGTCCAACACATCAACAGGTCAGTCAGTCAGTCCAACACATCAACAGGTCAGTCAGTCCAACACATCAACAGGTCAGTCAGTCCAACACAACAGGTCAGTCAGTCCAACACATCAACAGGTCAGTCAGTCAGTCCAACACATCAACAGGTCAGTCAGTCAGTCAACACAACAGGTCAGTCAGTCAGTCCAACACATCAACAGGTCAGTCAGTCCAACACATCAACAGGTCAGTCAGTCAGTCCAACACATCAACAGGTCAGTCAGTCAGTCCAACACATCAACAGGTCAGTCAGTCAGTCCAACACATCAACAGGTCAGTCAGTCCAACACATCAACAGGTCAGTCAGTCAGTCCAACACATCAACAGGTCAGTCAGTCCAACACATCAACAGGTCAGTCAGTCAGTCAACACAACAGGTCAGTCAGTCAGTCCAACACATCAACAGGTCAGTCAGTCCAACACATCAACAGGTCAGTCAGTCAGTCCAACACATCAACAGGTCAGTCAGTCCAACACATCAACAGGTCAGTCAGTCAGTCCAACACATCAACAGGTCAGTCAGTCCAACACATCAACAGGTCAGTCAGTCAGTCAACACAACAGGTCAGTCAGTCAGTCCAACACATCAACAGGTCAGTCAGTCCAACACATCAACAGGTCAGTCAGTCAGTCCAACACATCAACAGGTCAGTCAGTCAGTCCAACACATCAACAGGTCAGTCAGTCCGACACAACAGGTCAGTCAGTCCAACACATCAACAGGTCAGTCAGTCAGTCCAACACATCAACAGGTCAGTCAGTCAGTCAACACAACAGGTCAGTCAGTCAGTCCAACACATCAACAGGTCAGTCAGTCCAACACATCAACAGGTCAGTCAGTCAGTCCAACACATCAACAGGTCAGTCAGTCAGTCCAACACATCAACAGGTCAGTCAGTCAGTCCAACACATCAACAGGTCAGTCAGTCCAACACATCAACAGGTCAGTCAGTCAGTCCAACACATCAACAGGTCAGTCAGTCCAACACATCAACAGGTCAGTCAGTCAGTCAACACAACAGGTCAGTCAGTCAGTCCAACACATCAACAGGTCAGTCAGTCCAACACATCAACAGGTCAGTCAGTCAGTCCAACACATCAACAGGTCAGTCAGTCAGTCCAACACATCAACAGGTCAGTCAGTCAGTCCAACACATCAACAGGTCAGTCAGTCCAACACATCAACAGGTCAGTCAGTCAGTCAACACAACAGGTCAGTCAGTCAGTCCAACACATCAACAGGTCAGTCAGTCAGTCCAACACATCAACAGGTCAGTCAGTCAGTCCAACACATCAACAGGTCAGTCAGTCAGTCCAACACATCAACAGGTCAGTCAGTCAGTCCAACACATCAACAGGTCAGTCAGTCAGTCCAACACATCAACAGGTCAGTCAGTCAGTCCAACACATCAACAGGTCAGTCAGTCCAACATATCAACAGGTCAGTCAGTCAACACATCAACAGGTCAGTCAGTCCAACACATCAACAGGTCAGTCAGTCAGTCCAACACATCAACAGGTCAGTCAGTCAGTCCAACACATCAACAGGTCAGTCAGTCCAACACATCAACAGGTCAGTCAGTCCAACACATCAACAGGTCAGTCAGTCAGTCCAACACATCAACAGGTCGGTCACTCCAACACATCAACAGGTCAGTCAGTCCAACACATCAACAGGTCAGTCAGTCAGTCCAACACATCAACAGGTCAGTCAGTCCAACACATCAACAGGTCAGTCAGTCAGTCCAACACATCAACAGGTCAGTCAGTCAGTCCAACACATCAACAGGTCAGTCAGTCAGTCCAACACATCAACAGGTCAGTCAGTCAGTCCAACACATCAACAGGTCGGTCAGTCAGTCCAACACATCAACAGGTCAGTCAGTCAGTCCAACACATCAACAGGTCAGTCAGTCAGTCCAACACATTAACAGGTCAGTCAGTCCAACACATCAACAGGTCAGTCAGTCAGTCCAACACATCAACAGGTCAGTCAGTCAGTCCAACACATCAACAGGTCAGTCAGTCAGTCCAACACATCCACAGGTCAGTCAGTCAGTCCAACACATTAACAGGTCAGTCAGTCCAACACATCAACAGGTCAGTCAGTCCAACACATCAACAGGTCAGTCAGTCAGTCCAACACATCAACAGGTCAGTCAGTCAGTCCAACACATCAACAGGTCAGTCAGTCCAACACATCAACAGGTCAGTCAGTCAGTCAACACATCAACAGGTCAGTCAGTCCAACACATCAACAGGTCAGTCAGTCAGTCCAACACATCAACAGGTCAGTCAGTCCAACACATCAACAGGTCAGTCAGTCCAACACATCAACAGGTCAGTCAGTCCAACACATCAACAGGTCAGTCAGTCAGTCCAACAGGTCAGTCAGTCCAACACATCAACAGGTCAGTCAGTCCAACACATCAACAGGTCAGTCAGTCCAACATATCAACAGGTCAGTCAGTCAGTCCAACACATCAACAGGTCAGTCAGTCCAACATATCAACAGGTCAGTCAGTCAGTCCAACACATCAACAGGTCAGTCAGTCCAACACATCAACAGGTCAGTCAGTCCAACACATCAACAGGTCAGTCAGTCCAACACATCAACAGGTCAGTCAGTCCAACATATCAACAGGTCAGTCAGTCAGTCCAACACATCAACAGGTCAGTCAGTCAGTCAACATATCAACAGGTCAGTCAGTCCAACACATCAACAGGTCAGTCAGTCAGTCCAACACATCAACAGGTCAGTCAGTCCAACTCATCAACAGGTCAGTCAGTCAGTCCAACACATCAACAGGTCAGTCAGTCAGTCCAACACATCAACAGGTCAGTCAGTCCAACACATCAACAGGTCAGTCAGTCCAACACATCAACAGGTCAGTCAGTCAGTCCAACACATCAACAGGTCAGTCAGTCAGTCCAACACATCAACAGGTCAGTCAGTCCAACACATCAACAGGTCAGTCAGTCCAACACATCAACAGGTCAGTCAGTCAGTCAACACATCAACAGGTCAGTCAGTCAGTCAACACATCAACAGGTCAGTCAGTCAGTCCAACACATCAACAGGTCAGTCAGTCAGTCCAACACATCAACAGGTCAGTCAGTCCAACACAACAGGTCAGTCAGTCAGTCCAACACATCAAAAGGTCAGTCAGTCAGTCCAACACATCAACAGGTCAGTCAGTCCAACACATCAACAGGTCAGTCAGTCCAACACATCAACAGGTCAGTCAGTCCAACACTTCAACAGGTCAGTCAGTCAGTCCAACACATCAACAGGTCAGTCAGTCCAACACATCAACAGGTCAGTCAGTCAGTCCAACACATCAACAGGTCAGTCAGTCCAACACATCAACAGGTCAGTCAGTCCAACACATCAATAGGTCAGTCAGTCCAACACATCAACAGGTCAGTCAGTCCAACACATCAACAGGTCAGTCAGTCAGCCCAACACATCAACAGGTCAGTCAGTTAGTCCAACACATCAATAGGTCAGTCAGTCAGTCCAATACATCAACAGGTCAGTCAGTCAGTACAACACATCAACAGGTCAGTCAGTCAGTCCAACACATCAACAGGTCAGTCAGTCAGTCCAACACATCAACAGGTCAGTCAGTCAGTCCAACACATCAACAGGTCAGTCAGTCCAACACATCAACAGGTCAGTCAGTCAGTCCAACACATCAACAGGTCAGTCAGTCAGTCCAACACATTAACAGGTCAGTCAGTCCAACACAACAGGTCAGTCAGTCCAACACAACAGGTCAGTCAGTCCAACACATCAACAGGTCAGTCAGTCCAACACATCAACAGGTCAGTCAGCCCAACACATCAACAGGTCAGTCAGTTAGTCCAACACATCAATAGGTCAGTCAGTCAGTCCAACACATCAACAGGTCAGTCAGTCCAACACATCAACAGGTCAGTCAGTCAGTCCAACACATCAACAGGTCAGTCAGTCCAACACATCAACAGGTCAGTCAGTCCAACACATCAACAGGTCAGTCAGTCAGTCCAACACATCAACAGGTCAGTCAGTCAGTCCAACACATCAACAGGTCAGTCAGTCAGTCCAACACATCAACAGGTCAGTCAGTCCAACACATCAACAGGTCAGTCAGTCCAACACATCAACAGGTCAGTCAGTCAGTCCAACACATCAACAGGTCAGTCAGTCAGTCCAACACATCAACAGGTCAGTCAGTCAGTCCAACACATCAACAGGTCAGTCAGTCAGTCCAACACATCAACAGGTCAGTCAGTCAGTCCAACACATCAACAGGTCAGTCAGTCCAACACAACAACATGTCAGTCAGTCAGTCCAACACATCAACAGGTCAGTCAGTCCAACACATCAACAGGTCAGTCAGTCAGTCCAACACATCAACAGGTCAATCAGTCCAACACATCAACAGGTCAGTCAGTCAGTCCAACACATCAACAGGTCAGTCAGTCAGTCAACACATCAACAGGTCAGTCAGTCCAACACATTAACAGGTCAGTCAGTCAGTCCAACACATCAACAGGTCAGTCAGTCAGTCCAACACATCAACAGGTCAGTCAGTCAGTCCAACACATCAACAGGTCAGTCAGTCAGACACTTCACTTTTGACTAAAACAACATTACAATTCGAATTAGATCAAAAACGAAGTTGTTTTCTCGGAAATTAAAAATTTGAATACCATCTGACATTATCAGTTTGACGAACCTCTGACGTGTATCTAACTAGACCCGAGCAGGTACGTTTAATCAAGTTTAATGGCAACAAAATGCTTAAAAAATCTGGCCAACTGGCTGGTTTAAATGATGTTTAGCTCGCGGAGACCCTGTCTGGCAACCCCACTTGTAGAGGTAGACCTTAACACAAACATAAGGTGAACAACACCTCATGCCCCACCACCCCACCCCACCCCCACCCTAGTTCTCATGTGGGCAACTATGTTGTAAAGAAAACGTTGTTAATGACATAAAGAAAAACGTATATAATAAGTATACCGTGAGGTATAAAACTAAACTCTCACAATCTAGATACGTGATGTTTAATGTGATGTGATGTTTGATATGATGTTTGATGTGATGTTTGATGTGATGTTGGTTTCATGTTTGCTATTCAATTTGATGCTGTATGTTATGTTTTGTGTGCTTTTTAAAGTGAGATTTGTGATGATGTTTAATGATTTCTTAAATTTAACGTGATAGTGTGTGATGTGTGCTGTTAAGCGTGACAGTGTGTGATGTGTAATGTTTAGAGTGATAGCGTGTTATGTGTGATGTATGATGTGGGATGTTTAACGTGACTGGGTGATGTGTGATGTTTAGTGTGACAGTATGTGATCCCTAGCGTGGCCGTGTGTTACATATGACGACCGCGGATTTTGTTTTGGCACGTATTTACAGCAAAGCATTAGAAGCAAGAAAAGGGAAGAGGAGGGGTGAGGCGGGTAGTAGGGGGAAGCGGGGAAGGGAATTAACTATGGGAGAAATAAACGAGCAACTCGTACAAGATTAGTAGCATCTATCCGAGGTAAGAAAAAAGATTCGAGATTTCTGTATAGACAGCGGGTATCGTACAATACATCCACAGAATGGAAGGCTATGTCGTAGGCGTCATGGAATCTTTACTTTCTTGGATGTTTTGAACACTTGTTTTTATCTGAGAGGTTGGTGGGTTTATTTACAGAGGATTTCTGGTGAGTTGATGTGTGATAGTGAGGTCATTTTGTGATACACGGTGTTGTGAACACACTGACACACCGGTACCGGTACGGCAGATCAAGTGCGTCGAACAACATAGGAGAGAAACAATCTCAGACGGGTTACAAAACACAAGGCTAAATAGAACAAAAGGTTTGTTACAATGCAAATTAAACGTTTAATGCCTATCTCTACTATTTACACACAGTCTATTCTAAACATAAAAGTAAAATACAAACCTAGGAGCCAGTGGCTACAGAAATAAAGCACACATCACAAACCTACACTACCCTACACTAACATACACTAACCTACAATAACCTACATACACTAACCTGATAGACGTAAAGAACTGGACTGAAGCAAACAAATCATGTTGCTACACATCTTTATACCCGTACACAAACAAGTACAAACCGGACTGTGACCACGTGATTAAAAACAGCTCACAACACGAGTGTGAACACTAGGGGACGGGGCGGGTTACAAGGTACACACAACATTCACCCCTTTCATCCCCTTCACTCTATCACTACAATCACCTAGTAGTACTAGTAGTAGTTTTACAGTTAAGCCTAGTGCGGTGATGGTTGGTGAGTTGACAGTTGGTGATACGACAGTTGGTGAATTGACAGTTGATGAGTTGACGGATAATGATTTGACAGTTGGTGATGTGACATATCATGTTGATGCCTAGCTGTCACTATCACGATGAATTCGTCACGTCTAAAGTGTCACTTAACTGACTGTCACGTATTATCTTGTTATATTGTCACGTGACAGAGAAAGACAAAAATCAAGTTTTCTTGCAGCGTCACACGGTACTGGGGAGGGAAAAATTAAGTTTTCTTGCAGCGTTACAAGGTACTGGGGAGGGAAAAATCAAGTTTTCTTGCGGCGTTACACGGTACTGGGGAGGGAAAAATCAAGTTTTCTTGCAGCGTTACACGGTACTGGGGAGGGGAAAAATCAAGTTTTCTTGCAGCGTCACACTGTACTGGGGAGGGAAAAAAATCAAGTTTTCTTGCAGCCTTACACGGTACTGGGGAGGGAAAAATCAAGTTTTCTTGCAGCGTTACACGGTACTGGGGAGGGGAAAAATCAAGTTTTCTTGCAGCGTCACACTGTACTGGGGAGGGAAAAAAATCAAGTTTTCTTGCAGCCTTACACGGTACTGGGGAGGGAAAAATCAAGTTTTCTTGCAGCGTCACACGGTACTGGGGAGGGGAAAAATCAAGTTTTCTTGCAGCGTCACACTGTACTGGGGAGGGAAAAATCAAGTTTTCTTGCAGCGTCACACTGTACTGGGGAGGGAAAAAAATCAAGTTTTCTTGCAGCCTTACACGGTACTGGGGAGGGAAAAATCAAGTTTTCTTGCAGCGTCACACGGTACTGGGGAGGGGAAAAAATCAAGTTTTCTTGCAGCGTCACACTGTACTGGGGAGGGAAAAATCAAGTTTTCTTGCAGCCTTACACGGTACTGGGGAGGGAAAAATCAAGTTTTCTTGCAGCGTTACACGGTACTGGGGAGGGAAAAAATCAAGTTTTCTTGCAGCGTTACACGGTACTGGGGAGGGAAAAATCAAGTTTTCTTGCAGCGTTACACTGTACTGAAGAGGGAAAAATCAAGTTTTCTTGCAGCGTTACACGGTACTGGGGAGGGGAAAAATCAAGTTTTCTTGCAGCGTTACACGGTACTGGGGAGGGAAAAATCAATTTTCTGCGGGAAGCTGAGCTGGCGACAAGCAATTAGGCGACCATCTTCTGTCACACAATCAGCTCACGCTACGTGATCGTGTCAAGGACAATCACGTGACACGTGATCATGGAACATGACTCGTGACGAGGGGAAGGTGTTGGTGTCGCTATGGGTTGGTGTCATCAGTGATGGAGTGATGTCACCGATAGAGGGTTGGTGTCACTAGTGGTAGAGTGGTGTCATCAATAGAGGGGGTGGAGTCACCAATAGAGGGGGTGGAGTTACCAATAGAGGGGGTGGAGTCACCAATAGAGTGTGTGGAGTCACCAATAGAGGGGGTGGAGTTACCAATAGAGGGGGTGGAGTCACCAATAGAGTGTGTGGAGTCACCAATAGAGGGGGTGGATTCACCAATAGAGGGGGTGGATTCACCAATAGAGGGGGTGGAGTTACCAATAGAGGGGGTGGAGTCACCAATAGAGTGTGTGGAGTCACCAATAGAGGGGGTGGAGTTACCAATAGAGGGGTTGGAGTCACCAGTGGTGGGGTTAATGTCACCACTATTAAAAATACACACGATACTGTAGAGATGAAATTACCGATCTTTTCAAGAATAGAAACTATAAATCAACGGCAATAACATTGCTTTGTATTTTTAAAAATGTTTCTTAAAAATTGTATAAAAAACATTTGTATGAAACGTTATTGTACCATACTTTTTCTATTTGTTAACAGACACGTAAATACAGTGTAATATTTCTAATCATGTTTCTCCATCTGTGCCCAAGACACATGGGGTAGATGTTCTAATGATGTGTTCAGCACTATGCCTTTGCTTCCCTAACGTGAGTTAAGTTCCCATATTCCATCATCTTTCCCCGTCTATGTTTCAATGACCGCGGCATACAGGGGGATAACGCCTTTGTTATTTTGATTCGATCCTGGATTCGAACTCGAGACTTTCGGATAAGCAGTCTAGCATTCTACCGCTAGGCCACAACGTCCCTCACCATATCTTAGCACCAACACAAGACTAACAATAAAACCATCACTTAAGACACGTCAATGTAAAACAATGAGCTGTATATGAGTCACGTAATACTATTCAGTAGACCCATCCTAGAAGGATTCGAACCCCGGCCGTAACATTGCCATTGTCTAGACGCAACTTTAAAAAAAAATCAATTAAAATAACGACAACACAAAAACAACTACAATTTTTGAGTAAAGAAATTTTTTTGACTTACCCAGCGAAGAGGGAACAAGGAGAAGCCGGCCTGATCTAAGTCAGCGGTGCTAAAGAAAGAGGGGAGGATAACTCACGAGGGAAAAATACATCAGGGGGGATAAATTACCAGGGGAGGTAAGCGAGAGAAAGAAAAAGGGAGATAACTTTTTTCTAGAATTTTTTTCCCCTTCTATCACGAGGTGCAGGTAAATGTTTTCATCCTTACCTGCGACCTTTGAGAGCATCTCCCTTATAAGGCAGGGGGAGTGGGGAGCGTGAGGTAACTCACCCCCCCCCCCCCGCCCAGAGTGCTCACCTTTTCGATGTTCGCTATGTTAGACGCTGAGAAATGGAAGGCGCGGTAGTAGATCTCCGACACGACGTTATACGGCATATATCCGACACGACGTTATACGGCGGATATCCGACACGACGTTATACGGCAGATCTCCGACACGACGTTACACGGCAGATATCCGACACGACATTATACGACAGATATCCGACACGACGTTATAGGGCAGATATCCGACACGACGTTATACGGCAGATATCCGACACGACGTTACACGGCAGATATCCGACACGACGTTATACGGCAGATCTCCGACACGACGTTATACGGCAGATATCCGACACGACGTTATACGGCAGATATCCGACACGACGTTATACGGCAGATATCCGACACGACGTTACACGGCAGATATCCGACACGACGTTAAATGGCAGATCTCCGACACGACGTTACACGGCAGATATCCGACACGACGTTACACGGTAGATATCCGACACGACGTTACACGGCAGCAGATATCCGACACGACGTTACACGGCAGCAGATATCCGACACGACGTTATACGGCAGATATCCCACACGACGTTACACGGCAGATATCCGACACGACGTTACACGGCAGATATCCGACACGACGTTACACGGATCACGTGATTCTAGCAACAGGGCACAGCTGGTCTGGTCGCTAGTCGTCCTGACCTTGAAATTGATCGTTGGTTCGGGTTCAAATACTCAGCGCTACACTTAAGTTACAACTGTGACATTCTGATAGGGTGGGCAAGAGGAACCAGCGGTAGAGACAGGACAGCAGAAAAAGCAAGAATCTTTCTAGGATTTAAAAGAAAAATATTTTTTTTTGTTCCCAAGACAAGCAAGTACCGTGATGCGTTCTCGCCTAATCAACATCACATTCACTAGAATTATTTTAACGCATATTGTTTAAAGTCTAGAACATCAAGATTGTCTTTGGCTGTAATGTTGAAATGAAATGAAAATTTAACGAACTGGCTTTCACTTTTATATATTAATAAATACCTAGATTAACCATACCATAAACGCACCCATATGGGGTATTGATATACAAGTAAATTACTTGTAGAAATGCAATACATCAATACCAATTCACAATGTAACCATTTTAAAGTAAATCAATTTTACGTACATAAGATACGTAACTGTTTTAAATATATAACCTAAATAAATGTAAGGTTATCTCCCATTGAATTATTTGTAATGAATTTAAAGCGATTATACCTCAAAATTCTATTAAAAACATATTTTTTATGCATTACATTTTCCATCTTTATATTGCGTGTATTTTCTTATGATCTATTGATGAATATTTTTTTATTTTCTCAACTAAAAATTCCGTTCTACAACCATCGGCCTAATCTGATAACCACGTCATTAATTAAAGCTATTATTTAATTTTATATTAATTCAATTTACCCCCCCCCCCCCCCCATGTCAGTTAGTTAACCTTCCACTTCCCCACAATCACAACACCCCACTTGTCCACTCAATGAGTTGTCTTTCTATATTTCTTCATCGATTTCTTTTTTAAACCCGATGGATTGCTTCCCTTTTTAAACCCTGAGGATCTCTTCCCTTTTTTATACCAACGGGCCCCGTGTCGAATATTGGAAGCAACCCCATGCCTTCTCTTTTAACCTTTTATATGAATAGTATTGAAATAGTTCTTGAATCGATTGCTCAAATTAAAAAATAATTCCGATAACATTTCATACAGTCTGGAGATCTGGAAACGTAATTAGAATTCTCATGAATATGGAGGCAAGCGATCCAATACAGTCGTACCTCGACATACGAGTACCTTAACACACTAGATTCTTCAGATAACGAGCCGATGAGCGAGTGGTATTTTGCTTTGAAATATGCGAGACATCAGAGATCCAAGGGGTCGGCGTGGTTGAGTCGGTAAAGCTCATGGTTGCTAAACTCGAAAGTCACGATATCTGGGGATAGCAATTCTTTTAGGAGAGACAACTCCAAAATCAAACAACTGCTGCCTTGTAGTTTGTTCTTGGTTGGACAAAGGATATGGAAGCAAATCCAAAAAGTAAAGCAGGCTGAAATCGGAGTCAATGGCCTCAATGTCGCATAACTAGTGGACACGTATATTTAATTGTGTTGGAGTGGATTCGTTCCAACACTAGAATTAAGAAAGAAGAAGAAGATATGCGACCCGAAGAAACGGGTCAGTGTATTTGTGAACCGCAAAGACGAAAAGGAAGCGAAAGTAACTTAAACAATTATCGAGTTGCATTTAAGTCTCATTAAGTTCGGTGACGTTATAATTCCCAATTACTTAAGGTGTGAAAATGCAGCGTTAAAATTGTTACGAGTGAGAGTGAAGAGTTTAACCATAACAAAGTAGACTGAACACTACCGACAGCATCTTCAGTCAGCTGAAGACGCGTTTATTCCAAGGTAAATACACTTTATGAAACCAGTTAATTTCTTTGTATTCTCTTTTCTTATCTTTTTACTTTTTCGCATTTGAAGTACTAGCCGTCCTGGCCAGGCCCTGCACTGGCATATATGAAAAGTCTATCTGTATAGAACCGTGACGTGTGTTTTTTAAGCAGTATATACCCGGCTTTGCCTGTGGTTAGGAGATATATAACTTTTTTTCAATTAAATGTCTAAAGGCAAATATGGATGCATAACTCTAAATCTAAGTCTAACTGTAAACGTAACACTAACCACAACCAACAACAACAAAAACTAAACCACAAACATAAACGCAAACTAAGACCCAAACACAAACGCAAAGACAAAAGCAAAAGCAAACACGAACAGAAAAATGAACGCAAAAAAAAAAACGCAAACGTAAACTTAACGCAAATAAAACGCAAACGTGTACATTAACACAAATGCAAACACGACAACGAAAATAAACACAAACACAACCACAAACACAACCGCAAACACAAATGCAAACAGAAAATCAAACACAAACGCAAAAGCAAGCACAAACAAAAACACAAAAGCGAATTTAAACGCAAAAGTAAACATAAACACAAACGCAAACAGGAACACAAACATAAACACAAACGAAAACGAAAACAAAAGAGTAAACACCAACATCAAAACAATTCAAAAGGAAGTTTTTATTTATTTATGTATTGTGTTAGTCACATATTTATTTGATACAAAAAGACGTAATTTGTATACTTTTTTCAAACAAAACTGGAATTTTTTTAATTGTAAAGGGTATATACATTTATTTTAATTAGTATTTTTTTCAGGATATGTAAATGAAAATGATATGTTGAAAAATAAAATTTACTTTAAAAATTATCAATATTGAGTTTTTTAATCATCCTTTTCGATTTTATTTCAAAGGTAAACACTTTAAGAAAACTACGATACGGCGATCAAGTTGATTTTTATACCATATGCATGTGCACTACGGCTCCGTTCGCCACATACAGAGCCACAGAGTCCATTATAGCTGTATATATTAGATAGGGGAGGTTTTGCAATCGTGCAAAAAAATCGACATCAAGATGTTCACAAATCTCGAAGTTTTACACCTACCCTAGTCGGAAAAACAGTTTTGCAATTTTGTTCGTATGTCTGTCTGTGTGTATGTGTGTATCTGAGTACCGTTACAGCTAGGTTGATGAAATATCATATATAAGTATTATGTCAAATGTGTATTTCTGTATCAACTTTTCAGTGATTTTCTATAGCCGGAAGTGGAGCTCATTCTACTTTTGTATTTTCAAAAGCCTAATCCTTGAGTACTGTTTTAGATGGATAGACGAAATATCGTATATCTAATTCTTTGCCTTCTGACAAATTTTGAGTAATTCCTTGATTGGAAGTAGTATTTTCGCTATTTCCGATTTTTAAAAAAAAACGCATATGAATGTATCTATATACTACTAAAACTCAAGTTTGTTTACATGTTTGAATATTTTTAGTTTTTTTTGTTTGTCCATTTGGTGACAGAAGAGAATCTGCACTATGTGTAGAGCTGAAAAATAGTATATAGGTAGAGAATAATTTTCTTTTTTAAAAAGACTGATAATCACAAATTTATTTAAAGACGTTAATTAATGTATTGATTTATTCGTTGGTAGATTAACCACATTAATTATAAAAGTTCAGAACAATGACTTTACTTATAGTGAATAATGACGTCAAATGATTTATTTACTTTTTACAACAATAATCGCGGCTTCCATCGAAGATTGTGTTGCCCATTCAAAACTTTAACGCGCTATAAAGCTAATTTTCTGTCGGCTATAGCTTTAACGATACGTCCGTTTGCTAGTTCTATTACGTTCCAACGCTAATATCAATTTTCAACAGTCCTTTCATTTAAGGATACAATAAATTTATCTAGATCAAGAATCTAAAGATAAGCTGTCAAAGAAAGTTTTTTATAGATCTAGAATCTAGGTCAAACCAAAATTAATTAGTTAAAAATAAAAAATCATTTTAAAATCATAATAATTGATTGCGTTTCTTTATTAAACTATTTTAGTCCTTAAATATTTGATATAAATCTTTGCTTTTTAGCTTCACGGATCATCTAAAAGTGATTTATCTTTAAGCTCTAGAAATAGATCCTAGAGTTACTGCAAAAACTAGACTTAACCAAACCAATCGTAGAATCTAGATAATTCTATTTAGATCTAGATAATAATGTTGTTAGTGTAATAGGCTTCCATGCGGGTGGCACGGGTTCTATACACATCATATCAATGTTTTTAAAAAAATCATTTTTATAGGTGTGAATGATAAACTAACATATCGGAACTTGGCGAGATACAGGGCAGGTGAAGTAGAGTTCACCTGTTTCTTTGTCCTCGGCATATAACGTGGATAGTGTTGTCAGAGCCATGCTCGGTTAGAATTTTTTTTTAAACGATAAAACATGTCTGAGACTTGACGGAACACTGGGCAGGTGCATTCGTCGTGGGTCTTACAACATCTTAAAATAAATTTAAGATAAGAGTTTGATGTCATGCAGATTATAAGACAAGATCGAAATAAATTAAAACCTTTTCAGCGTGTACTTATACAAAGTAAAGATTATCTGGAACAGGTTGTCAATATTACTGCAAATAAAGTACGCATTTGTTGTGGTTGAGCAGTATTTGATGCATCAGCGAGTGCTGTGTCCCAATGGGCATCGTTTTCAAGAAGATGTAGTTTTTGGCAAGCTTCTCGATAGGTCTCACATTCTGCATCATTTACTATTTTCAGTTCTTGAAATGATCTGGGCCCACGTACGTTAACTAACAATAATCTCAAGTAAAAACATTCTTGATTATTTGGGTGGACGGTATAGAGACGGCCTAACGTGTCAGACAAATATAAATTGTGATGTCCTGCAACGGGTTTGCCCTGTGTTCGTCGTTGGAACTTTTTCGCTGATCCATTCCACGTGTAATACTTTGGAACTTCTGAGTAAAGAAGCGTTCTGGCGAACACATCTTCATTGCACAACACAAAGAATGCAGTTAAAGTAGTGTGCGGTGGTGACAATGCTTTAGTTTGTATGTTTTCCATTGTAAAGCAAACACTTTGTCCATCTTTAACATGCACAGCCAAGTGAACAACAGGTGGATGGCGTTCATGAATGGGAAACGATAAAATTCGCCAAACAGCTTCGTCCCAATTGAAATCGTTCAATTTCATCGATTGGTGCAGACGGATTTCCTACTCCGAAAACGGCCATATCACTTCCTTTGTTTACATATTTGCAAATGTATTTGATAGATTTCACTGAATTGCAATACTCTACATTGATGTGAGCTTTGAACGTCTTTGATAGTAACGGTGAATATGGGACAATCCAACGATTATCAATATCAATGTCATTGTTGTGCAATTTTAGAACGATGACGTTGCCACCATCCTCAGTTGCTCGTCGACGGTATTTTGGGTATCCATCATTTCCGGTGATGGTCTTGGCGTGTAAGTCTCTTGGATATCGTTTTGTGCACTTACCATCCTTCATGCACGGAGAAGTTGTTGATCGCGCCACATGGACCATGGATCATGTTGTTTGAAACAACTTCAAACAAACCGGGATCGATGTTGATATCGGGAATCTCTGCTGATATTATTTCGTCAATTTTGTCGGGTGTAATTTTGTTACACAACCAAACCAAAATATGCGAATGAGGCAAGCCTCTTTTCTGCCATTCAATTGAATACATCCAGCAGCGTGTCTCCCCAAAAACATGATGCTTGAAATCCATCAAAGATTTTAATTTTTGTTTGAAGACACGTGCGATGATGTCATGACGATCCGCAGGTGACTGTCCAGGTAAAAGAAGTTCTTTGATTTCATCCCACTTGCGATTGCACGTAAACGTGATGAATAGATCTGGACGGCCGTAGTTGCGAACATAGGTCATCGCATCCTGCGCGTACTCGTGTAAGTGCCGTGGGCATCCTGTGAATGTAGCTGGCAAAATGACCATTCTCCCAATATCATTGGGATTGGCATCGGTAGTAATTGCATCACGCAGATGGATGTACTCTTCTGAGCGCAGTTTGGCTTGATTCAGTCGAATAAACAGAAGTCGTTCGCTCTCAATTTTAGCGTACATGTCGACAATGTACCGATGGAACAGTTGCCGACATTTTAAACCATTTCTGCGATGAAGAATAATATCACGCGAGTTGAAATCTTCGCCGGCTATGACAATCGCGACTTCATTTAAAGTTGGCGCATTTTATTGTCTTTCATGCTGGCCGACTGGTGTTTTGTCAGCTCTAATTACAACAGTATATTCATCAGCTGGCATTCGGTCAAGCGCCGTCCTGAATAGCCGAACCAGTTCATTGTGTTGATCAAACATAGCTTGTAGAGCAGCTATTATTTCTTGGTTGGTACTGGTATTGAATTGACAACGCTTTTTAACTTGCTCAGCAGGGTTTCCCATGAAGTAAATTTGGAGAAATTTGTGATCTGCATCTTCCAGTGGTAAAAGTGATCCAACCCGATAATATATTTTGCCTTGAATTTTGAAGGTTGGCATGTAATTGTCACGAATGATTGCTGATGCACGAATGACGTCATCTGGAAAGATGAATTGTACCTAAGTATGTTTTCCAAGAAATGTTTCGACTGGCTTGTTTCACCTGATTCCAAAGTTGATAACGGTTCGGGTGGTAAATGCAGTTCTGGTAGTTTCACTTTCCACTTGCGCAGCACATTCCAGGCGTTTCATTCTTAAATTTCAACGCATGGCAAAATTCGCACACTTTGTCCATTTTTCCGATAGCGACACCTCGATGAAGACTGTAGTCATAATCAGGATCATAACTGAATGCAGAGAGGTTCAGATCTGCATGCAGTGTCCGTCTGGTTTGAAAATTACGTTCTCGATTGGTTCCCAGTCTTTCTCTCCGTTGATCTACTGTTTCATTTAAGCGGGCTTGAGCAGTGCGTAATCGAACTGTTTCCAATCTTGATTCATGTTGTTGTTCTGTTTCATTTGAGCGGGCTTGAGTAGTGCCTACCCGATTGGATTCTAATCTTGATTCATGTTGCTCTTCTGTTTCATTTGAGCGGGCTTGAGCAGTGCCTACCCGATTGGATTCTAATCATGATTCACGTTGCTCTTCTGTTTCATTTGAGCGGGCTTGAGTAGCACGTAATCGATCTGTTTCCAATCTTGATTCCCGTTGCTCTTTTGTTTCATTTGAGCGGGCTTGAGCAGCATGTAATCGAACTGTTTCCAATCTTGATTCATGTTGCTCTTCTGTTTCATTTGAGCGGGCTTGAGCAGCACGTAATCGAACTGTTTCCAATCTTGATTCTCGCTGTTCGTCTGTTTCAGAAGCTCGCATTGCCCTTTTTTTTGTTTCAGATTTAGATCGACCAATACATTTTCGTTTGGGAGGCATACCTGTAGCGAAAAAAATAAATGGAAAAATTCACTATTCATTTTAAAAATGTGCTTATTAAAATTAATCGTGTAAGTGTATTTAACACCATCCGGAAGTGTACGGCTATTTGATGCATGGTGTACTAAGGCATAAAGGACAAATAGACCGACAGACACATTAGAGAAATGATTTTCACTTTCTACATTTACAAACTAAAGAGCTTAATAATATTCGTGTGGTGAGTTAAGAAGTAGCCTACTTCTTGGTAATATTAAGTTAACATTTTTTAATAGTATAATCAAATTTTGCGTTGTTGCTTTTAAAAAGATGTATTAGTACTATCCTGTGTCTAAAATTTCAATACTTTGTTCTCCTTGCTGGACCCTGAGGGCCATAAATTACATAAGGAGATGCTATCTCTGGTTGGCTGAGATCTAAGAAGTCCATGTTACATATAAAGAGATGAAGTTTTATGGTGGGTTAGATACAGGTGGGGTCTGGCCATCATGGAGGTGAGAAATAGTGAGGGGAGAGCAGTGGTACTGATTCCTCTTTGGTCTCCACCCTGCTAGACCATGAAGGTCTTATATTACATAACATGCCACCCCAGATTGTCTGAGATCTGTAACTGTAATCCATGTTACCTACAAAGAGATGAAAGAAGTGGTCCAGAAACTGGTGGGGGCGGGTATCAGGTGAACGGAAAAAAGTCACAGGAAAAAAAATACAGAAAAAAGTCACAGTTTTTGCTAGGAAAAAAAGTCACAGAAAAAAAGTCACAGTAGAAAAATTTTATCGGAAAAAAAGTCACAGAAATAAAGTCACAGAAAAAAAGCCACAAAAATCTTTTTAGAAATATTTTTATTAATTAGTTAAGAATTGTAAAATTGTGTATGTTTATTGTTGTGGGTTGTATTTTTTTATAGCATAAATTATTTATACACGTTAAAAGCATGATGATTTATAACAATTGTAAGTAAAAGTACTCTAAGATAAAGTAAAAATACTCTAAAGATAATTAACACAACAATCTCAACTTTTGTAAAGTATTTAGTTAAATACACGGTAGAAAAGTTAATCATAAAAGAAATTTAGGCACATTTTGCCGTAGGCTATTCTCTGATCGGCCTCTCCTCAGAAGGCATTGTCCGGACATATTTTGGTTAGTTGACGTTATGTGCTAATGACAGCCTTTGAACCTGGTCGGCTTTCTGCTTTGATCCTAAGTTTTGTTATGTAATGAGCGTGATAAATGTGGGCAGTAAAGGTGGTTAAACTAAAGATGACTATTGTTGCCATGAGTTGAGGGCAGCAAGTCAGATGGCCTTACCATTTCACGGTAATTTAATATTGGTATTTGAAACAAACAAAAAACACGATGAAAAACGTGGACTTGGGAGCATTCTATTAAATGCTACTAATCTTAAGTTTAAAATATTGCTTCATAATAAATATTTTTAGATGAATTGTAAAAATTCCTATGCGTGTACAGCCTACACACATTACATTACATTTAATTAATGCTAAGTTAATTTGCACTCTCTAAATATTTAATACATAAAAGTATTCACAAATATCATGCAAATATATATTTGTGACTTTTTTTCCTGTGACTTTTTTCTGTGTTCTTTTTTCCTGTGTTTTTATTTCCTGTGACTTTTTTTTCCTACAATCGGGATTAAATCCTGTCTCATCCTCTCCCTATTCGACCAAGTGGGAAATAAGCGCAAAGAGAAAAAAGCGCTAACTGGAATAAGCGCAAACAAAAAAAACGCAAAGAGAAAAAAGCGCACACAGAAAAAGCGCAAAGAGAAAAAAGCGCAAAGAGAAAAAAGCGCACACAGAAAAAAGCTCAAACAGAAAAAAGCGCAGACGGTAAAAAACGCAAAGAGAAAAAAGCGCAAACGGAAAAAGCGCAAACAGAAAAAAGCTCAAAGAGAAAAAAGCGCAAAGAGAAAAAAGGGCACACGGAAAAAAGCGCTAAGAGAAAAAAGCGCACACAGAAAAAAGCGCAAAGAGAAATAGCGCAAAGAGAAAAAAGCGCAAAGAGAAAAAAGCACAAAGAGAAAAAAGCGCAAAGAGAAAAAAGTGCAAAAAGAAAAAAGCGCAAAAAGAAAAAAGCGCAAACGGAAAAAAGCGCAAACGGAAAAAAGCGCAAACAGAAAAAAGCGCAAACAGAAAAAAGCGCAAACGGATAAAAGCGCAAACGGAAAAAAGCGCAAGCGGAAAAAAGCGCAAAGAGAAAAAAACGCACATAGAAAAAAGCGCAAACAGAAAAAAGCGCAGACGGAAAAAAGCACAAAGAGAAAAAAGCGCAAACCGAAAAAGCGCAAACAGAAAAAAGCTCAAAGAGAAAAAAGCACAAAGAGAAAAAAGCGCACACGGAAAAAAGCGCAAAGAGAAATAGCGCAAAGAGAAAAAAGCGCAAAGAGAAAAAAGCGCAAAAAGAAAAAAGCGCAAAAAGAAAAAAGCGCAAACGGAAAAAAGCGCAAACGAAAAAAGCGCAAACGGAAAAAAGCGCAAACGGAAAAAAGCGCAAACGAAAAAAGCGCAAACGGAAAAAAGCGCAAACAGAAAAAAGCGCAAACAGAAAAAAGCGCAAACGAAAAAAAGCGCAAACGGAAAAAAGCGCAAAGAGAAAAAAGCGCAAAGAGAAAAAAGCGCAAAGAGAAAAAGCGCAAAAAGAAAAAAGCGCAAAAAGAAAAAAGCGCAAACGGAAAAAGCGCAAACAGAAAAAAGCACAAAGAGAAAAAAGCGCAAACAGAAATAAAGCACACACAGAAAAAAACGCAAACGGAAAAAAGCGCAAACGGAAAAAAGCGCAAACGGAAAAAATCGCAAACTGAAAAAAACGCACACAGACAAAAGCGCAAAGAGAAAAAAGCGCAAACAGAAAAAAAGCGCACACAGAAAAAAGCGCACACGGAAAAAAGCGCAAACGGATAAAGCGCAAACAGAAAAAAAGCGCAAACAGATAAAAACGCAAACGGAAAAAAGCGCAAACGAAAAAAAGCGCAAAGAGAAAAAAGCGCAAATGAAAAAAAGCGCAAACGGAAAAAAGCGCAAAGAGAAAAAAGCGCACACGGAAAAAAGCGCAAAGAGAAAAAAGCGCAAAGAGAAAAAAGCGCAAAGAGAAAAAGCGCAAAAAGAAAAAAGTGCCAAAAGAAAAAAGCGCAAACGGCAAAAAGCGCAAACGGAAAAAAGCGCAAACGGAAAAAAGCGCAAACAGAAAAAAGCGCAAACACAAAAAAGCGCAAACGGATAAAAGCGCACACGGAAAAAAGCGCAAAGAGAAAAAAAGCACACACAGAAAAAAGCGCAAAGAGAAAAAAGCGCAAAGTGATAAAAGCGCAAAGAGAAAAAAGCGCAAAGTGAAAAAAGCGCAAAGAGAAAAAAGCGCACAGAAAAAAGCGCAAAAGGAAAAAAGCGCAAACGGAAAAAGCGCAAACAGAAAAAAGAACAAAGAGAAAAAAGCGCAAACAGAAAAAAATGCAAACGGAAAAAAAGCGCAAACGGAAAAAAGCGCAAACAGAAAAAAGCGCAAACAGAAAAAAGCGCAAATGGATAAAAGCGCAAACGGATAAAAGCGCAAGCGGAAAAAAGCGCAAAGAGAAAAAAACGCACACAGAAAAAAGCGCAAACGGAAAAAAGCGCATAGAGAAAAAAGCGCACACTGAAAAAAGCGCAAAGAGAAAAAAGCGCAAAGAGAAAAAAGCGCAAAAAGAAAAAAGCGCAAACGGAAAAAAGCGCAAACGGAAAAAAGCGCAAACGGAAAAAAGCGCAAACAGAAAAAAGCGCAAACGGAAAAAAGCGCAAACGGATAAAAGCGCAAACGGATAAAAGCGCAAACGGAAAAAAAGAGCAAAAAGAAAAAAAACGCACACAGAAAAAAAAGCGAACGGAAAAAAGCGCAAAGAGAAAAAAGCGCACACGGAAAAAAGCGCAAAGAAAAAAAAGCACACACAGAAAAAAGCGCAAAGAGAAAAAAGCGCAAAGTGATAAAAGCGCAAAGAGAAAAAAGCGCAAAGTGAAAAAAGCGCAAAGAGAAAAAAGCGCACAGAAAAAAGCGCAAAAGGAAAAAAGCGCAAACGGAAAAAGCGCAAACAGAAAAAAGAACAAAGAGAAAAAACCGCAAACAGAAAAAAATGCAAACGGAAAAAAAGCGCAAACGGAAAAAAGCGCAAACAGAAAAAAGCGCAAACAGAAAAAAAGCGCAAATGGATAAAAGCGCAAACGGATAAAAGCGCAAGCGGAAAAAAGCGCAAAGAGAAAAAAACGCACACAGAAAAAAGCGCAAACGGAAAAAGCGCATAGAGAAAAAAGCGCACACGGAAAAAAGCGCAAAGAGAAAAAAGCGCAAAGAGAAAAAAGCGCAAAAAGAAAAAAGCGCAAACGGAAAAAAGCGCAAACGGAAAAAAGCGCAAACGGAAAAAAGCGCAAACAGAAAAAAGCGCAAACGGAAAAAAGCGCAAACGGATAAAAGCGCAAACGGATAAAAGCGCAAACGGAAAAAAAGAGCAAAAAGAAAAAAAACGCACACAGAAAAAAAAGCGAACGGAAAAAAGCGCAAAGAGAAAAAAGCGCACACGGAAAAAAGCGCAAAGAGAAAAAACCGCAAAGTGAAAAAAGCGCAAAGAGAAAAAAGCGCACAGAAAAAAGCGCAAACGGAAAAAGCGCAAACAGAAAAAAGCACAAAGAGAAAAAAGCGCAAACAGAAATAAAGCACACACAGAAAAAAACGCAAACGGAAAAAGCGCAAACGGAAAAAAGCGCAAACGGATAAAGCGCAAACAGAAAAAAAGCGCAAACAGATAAAAACGCAAACGGAAAAAAGCGCAAACGAAAAAAAGCGCAAAGAGAAAAAAGCGCAAACGAAAAAAAGCGCAAACGGAAAAAAGCGCACACAGACAAAAGCGCACACGGAAAAAAGCGCAAACGGATAAAGCGCAAACAGAAAAAAAGCGCAAACAGATAAAAACGCAAACGGAAAAAAGCGCAAACGAAAAAAAGCGCAAAGAGAAAAAAGCGCAAACGAAAAAAAGCGCAAACGGAAAAAAGCGCAAAGAGAAAAAAGCGCACACGGAAAAAAGCGCAAAGAGAAAAAAGCGCAAAGAGAAAAAAGCGCAAAGAGAAAAAGCGCAAAAAGAAAAAAGCGCAAAAAGAAAAAAGCGCAAACGGAAAAAAACGCAAAGAGAAAAAAGCGCAAACGGAAAAAGCGCAAACAGAAGAAAGTTCAAAGAGAAAAAGCGCAAAGAGAAAAAAGGGCACACGGAAAAAAGCGCTAAGAGAAAAAAGCGCACACAGAAAAAAGCGCAAAGAGAAATAGCGCAAAGAGAAAAAAGCGCAACGAGAAAAATCACAAAGAGAAAAAAGCGCAAAGAGAAAAAAGTGCAAAAAGAAAAAAGCGCAAAAAGAAAAAAGCGCAAACAGAAAAAAGCGCAAACAGAAAAAAGCGCAAACGGAAAAAAGCGCAAACGGAAAAAAGTGCAAACAGAAAAAAGCGCAAACAGAAAAAAGCGCAAGCGGATAAAAGCGCAAACGGATAAAAGCGCAAACGGAAAAAAAGCGCAAAGAGAAAAAAAACGCACACAGAAAAAAGAGCAAACGGAAAAAAGCGCAAAGAGAAAAAAGCGCACACGGAAAAAAGCGCAAAGAGAAAAAAGCACACACAGAAAAAAGCGCAAAGAGAAAAAACCGCAAAGTGAAAAAAGCGCAAAGAGAAAAAAGCGCACAGAAAAAAGCGCAAACGGAAAAAGCGCAAACAGAAAAAAGCACAAAGAGAAAAAAGCGCAAACAGAAATAAAGCACACACAGAAAAAAACGCAAACGGAAAAAGCGCAAACGGAAAAAAGCGCAAACGGAAAAAATCGCAAACTGAAAAAAACGCACACAGACAAAAGCGCAAAGAGAAAAAAGCGCAAACAGAAAAAAAGCGCACACAGAAAAAAGCGCACACGGAAAAAAGCGCAAACGGATAAAGCGCAAACAGAAAAAAGCGCAAACAGATAAAAACGCAAACGGAAAAAAGCGCAAACGAAAAAAAGCGCAAAGAGAAAAAAGCGCAAACGAAAAAAAGCGCGAACGGAAAAAAGCGCAAAGAGAAAAAAGCGCACACGGAAAAAAGCGCAACGAGAAAAAAGCGCACACGGAAAAAAGCGCAAAGAGAAAAAAGCGCAAACAGAAAAAAGCGCAAAGAGAAAAAGCGCAAAAGGAAAAAAGCGCAAACGGAAAAAAGCGCAAACAGAAAAAAGCGCAAACACAAAAAAGCGCAAACGGATAAAAGCGCAAACGGATAAAAGCGCAAACGGATTAAAGCGCAAACGGAAAAAAGGGCAAAGAGAAAAAAAACGCACACAGAAAAAAGCGCAAACGGAAAAAAGCAAAAAAGAGAAAAATGCGCACACGGAAAAAAGCGCAAAGAGAAAAAAGCACACACAGAAAAAAGCGCAAAGTGAAAAAAGCGCAGAGAAAAAAGCGCAAAGTGAAAAAAGCGCAAAGAGAAAAAAGCGCACAGAAAAAAGCGCAAAAGGAAAAAAGCGCAAACGGAAAAAGCGCAAACAGAAAAAAGCACAAAGAGAAAAAAGCGCAAACAGAAAAAAACGCAAACGGAAAAAAGCGCAAACGGAAAAAAGCGCAAACGGAAAAAATCGCAAACTGAAAAAAACGCACATAGACAAAAGCGCAAAGAGAAAAAATCGCAAACAGAAAAAAAGCGCACACAGAAAAAAGCGCACACGGAAAAAAGCGCAAACGGATAAAGCGCAAACAGAAAAAAAGCGCAAACAGAAAAAAACGCAAACGGAAAAAAGCGCAAACGAAAAAAAGCGCAAACGGAAAAAATCGCAAACTGAAAAAAACGCACATAGACAAAAGCGCAAAGAGAAAAAATCGCAAACAGAAAAAAAGCGCACACAGAAAAAAGCGCACACGGAAAAAAGCGCAAACGGATAAAGCGCAAACAGAAAAAAAGCGCAAACAGAAAAAAACGCAAACGGAAAAAAGCGCAAACGAAAAAAAGCGCAAAGAGAAAAAAGCGCAAACAGAAAAAAGCGCAAACGGAAAAAAGCGCAAACGGAAAAAAGTGCAAACGGAAAAAATCGCAAAAATTTCTTTTCAGTACTTTACATATTTTATTTACACTAGAGTAGCATGCCTAAAAACCATATGTGTCTAATAGCGTATGATTAGACAGCCTACTAATTTGGACATTTTAAATACGTTAATTAGTTAAAAATAATGCAAATTCAAATGTGCGTACTTCAAGGAGGACTATTCTATCATGCTTTCTTGACTGCTCGTGCAATCGATATAACAAAAGGTAAAAAAAACCGATCGTCACTCACTTCTTCAAAATGACATGCTTTTCTTTTAATTTAAATGGCGGTCCTACTGGAAACATTGTTTTTCATAGGAATTCCCACAATTTTTATTAGAATCCAAAACTTGAATAATGTCAAGATGTTCTAAGATAAACTCTTAGATTTTCTAAAATCAATGCCTAGCTTGACGAAATTCGTTGGCACGAGATCTGTGGTTATCTTCATTTAAACGGCGGTCACTTGTGGAAAGATTTTGTTTTTTAAAGGATTACTCGCCATTGTTAAGCGGCTACAAAACTCGAATACAATCTAGATGTTCTAAGATAAATTCTTAGATTTGTCTAAATATGTTTTGCTAGTTTTCAAAACTTTGACGTGACCTTTTTTTTTACAAATTCGTTGGCACGTGATCTGTGGTTCTCTTCATTTAAACGGCGGTCACTTGTAAAATTTTGTTTTTCATAGGACTACTCGCCATTGTTAAGCGGCTACAAAACTCGAATACAATCTAGATGTTCTAAGATAAATTCTTAGATTTGTCTAAATATGTTTTGCTAGTTTTCTAAACTTTGACGTGGCCTAGCTTGACGAAATTCGTTGGCACGTGATCTGTGGTTCTCTTCATTTAAACGGCGGTCACTTGTGGAAAGATTTTGTTTTTCATAGGACTACTCGCCATTGTTAAGCGGCTACAAAACTCGAATACAATCTAGATGTTCTAAGATAAATTCTTAGATTTGTCTAAATATGTTTTGCTAGTTTTCTAAACTTTGACGTGGCCTAGCTTGACGAAATTCGTTGGCACGTGATCTGTGGTTCTCTTCATTTAAACGGCGGTCACTTGTGGAAAGATTTTGTTTTTTAAAGGATTACTCGCCATTGTTAAGCGGCTACAAAACTCGAATACAATCTAGATGTTCTAAGATAAATTCTTAGATTTGTCTAAATATGTTTTGCTAGTTTTCAAAACTTTGACGTGACCTTTTTTTTACAAATTCGTTGGCACGTGATCTGTGGTTCTCTTCATTTAAACGGCGGTCACTTGTTGTAAAATTTTGTTTTTCATAGGACTACTCGCCATTGTTAAGCGGCTACAAAACTCGAATACAATCTAGATGTTCTAAGATAAATTCTTAGATTTGTCTAAATATGTTTTGCTAGTTTTCTAAACTTTGACGTGGCCTAGCTTGACGAAATTCGTTGGCACGTGATCTGTGGTTCTCTTCATTTAAACGGCGGTCACTTGTGGAAAGATTTTGTTTTTCATAGGACTACTCGCCATTGTTAAGCGGCTACAAAACTCGAATACAATCTAGATGTTCTAAGATAAATTCTTAGATTTGTCTAAATATGTTTTGCTAGTTTTCTAAACTTTGACGTGGCCTAGCTTGACGAAATTCGTTGGCACGTGATCTGTGGTTCTCTTCATTTAAACGGCGGTCACTTGTGGAAAGATTTTGTTTTTTAAAGGATTACTCGCCATTGTTAAGCGGCTACAAAACTCGAATACAATCTAGATGTTCTAAGATAAATTCTTAGATTTGTCTAAATATGTTTTGCTAGTTTTCAAAACTTTGACGTGACCTTTTTTTTACAAATTCGTTGGCACGTGATCTGTGGTTCTCTTCATTTAAACGGCGGTCAATTGTGGAAAGATTTTGTTTTTTATACTGCTTGCGGTACGCAAGGGAGGTAAACATCGTTTAAGAATAACCCAATATAGGCATAAGTAGTAGGTAGTCCAAACTGAAATTAACTATTGATTGCAGACTTCTGGAATGAGTATGTCATGAAAGAACTTTTAATTGTAAGCTCTATGCCACAAATTTTATAAAAATATCTCAATAAATAAAAAAGTTATGCGATTTTTAAAAAAGTAAAATTTGGTAAAAAACTGATTTTCAAAAAGAGCCCTTTTTGAGAACCCATATTTTCTAAACTAAATAGCATAGAATAGTAGAAATTGGTAAAGTTTATAATATATATGCCCAATTTTTTTCAGTCATCTAAAATGAGTCTTTCTAAGGTAAAAATATAATTGAAAATGACAAAAATGCGTTTTGATCACTTTTATTTTCAAAAAAAAAAAAATTTCTAATTTTTTTTTTTGTTTTTTTTTTTTTTTTGCTTTGGACATAGAATAACTCTAAAACTATTGTGTTGGTAACATTAACAGGAAGAATGTGTTCACTATTTTCAAAAATCACATGAGTTAAAATAATATTTTCAAAAAAATGCCACAGTTATCTAGTGCAGGAGAAACAGAATCAAAATTTAGTGGAGTAATATAATGTAATCTAATAAAGACGTGATGCCTACAAGTGATGCAGCAGTTGATGCTACATTCAAACCTATCGGGTTGATAACTGCTTTGGGGGAACAGTTTTTAAAACGACAACTCCACATCTTTGTATGTCTTGTTTCCTTCAACCTTGATCTTGTGGAGCATCAAGAGTAAGTTATATGTTTTAGGAACTGTAGGGGGGGGGGGCTTGGCCTTCTTCCCTTCCCTTGTAAGGAAAGTTCTGGATAGGCCACCATAAATGTCTCCAGCTATGGAATAAATAATTTATTTAGTGATTAATAAAATATAGTTAAATTTACTACTAGCCTATTGTGTAGGCCTACTATTTGCCCTATGACTGTAACTGGAAACATATGAAAAAGCTTGAAAACACCTTTTTGTTAAAAGTAATTTATACTTAATAGTATATTTTTAATATTAATTCTATTGAATGAAATATTCGTTGCTTGTGCCACAATGGTTGAGATATCCAATAATGAAGGTGCCATACTGTGGTTCTCAACATCCTAAAGGACAACTTAACTGTCCTTCATTGTTACTATATGCATATAAAATAAATAAATAATGAGAAATACTACTAGTACTGCTTACACTTACACTTACAACTAATATAACATTTAAAACTAAGTCACAACGTGTACAATCTTAATAAATTGCATCACCATCAAAAAATTGATCTGGTACATTTTATTAAGGAGACTGGCGCAGACCATTTCACATTATTCAGCAGGGGAATCAGAATCATATTGCACAACAGAAAATAAAAAAATTAACCACATTAGTCCTTAAAATTTAGTGTCTTTTGTTTTAAATAATTTGATAAAAATGTATAGTTATTATAGTTATAAATTTCTTTTGTGTTTCATAAAAATTTATAAGTATTTAACCTTCATTCCCTGTAAGTTCGTCCACATAGTAACCAGGATTGTCTGGTGGCCATTTTGAATGTGTCGATTCATAATTTTGACGTGATAGTCCAGATAAACTGTAGTAATACGACCCTATCATTGATCCCATTCGATAGATTTTAAATAATTAGTAAACACTAGCATCTAATAGTTAAGTGCATCCATATTTTAAGTCCCTAGAATGTCCTGAATTAAATAGCTTCACGTCTAAACACACCTTGTGTACAAGCGTAGTTCACACGCTAAAACTGTGGACTAGTAGCGTTCCAATTTACATTAATAACGTGTACTAATTAAACCAAACTGACAATCAAACTTAAAATTCATTTATTAAAATGGAAACGAAACTTTAAAAATGATACTTACAACTTGTTTGAAGGCTCTAGCAAGGGTAAAATCCGTTTAGCATCATCGGTCGTCAACCTTTAAAACCGTTCGGCGAGCTACTCACCCGCGGCTGAAAGTTGACTCGAGGGTTACATGCTTATTGAGGGCACGGCTTCGCGACCGTAAATCAGAAATACTTGAAATTACAACACAAAGTAGTTATAAAAGTGAGCTTTACATCGGTGTAAAAATTGAAACAGAATTAGTTTGTTTTCGTGTATATATTTTCATTTAAATTTTAAAAACTGATTTTTTAAAATGAAATAAGCAAGTTATTTTTTCAATTTATACATCAAACGATAGACTAGAATTCGCTCTTTAGAAGGACATTAAAATTATGCTTCTACGATGCTTCGTCGCGAAGCCGCAACCAAATGAAACAGTGTGGGGTCGAACGGTACGCGCAAAACGGTGAAATTTGTTGACGTAACTGATACTTTTCAAAGAAATATAAAACAAATTCAAACATGTGTTACAGATATAAAAATACCAGATTACGACAGATAAAGACTTAAATTTTATTGACATAATTTTTATTCTTATAGGTCAACTAGAAATAGTGACATTTTGTCTTTGAAAACCGCAAAAACTGACCTTAAAACGCACTTTTTCGCCAGTTTGGACTACCTATAAGTAGATTAAAAAAAAGAAATTGGCAATAGGTGATAACCCTAGACGTTCCAAACTAGGCATTCTAATAGTATATAAGTAATAAGAATGCCTATAAATGTCAGCTCTCTTTCTAGCGTGTGCCAATAGGACAGATTGTGTACAGTAACTCTGTATATAAAGGATTTGTGTAATCAGCACTATATCTAGCCACCTTTTTATCTTATAGTCTTAAATCGGGTATATATCAGAGTTAGGTGAACCGATGAATCTACTAACGTGGCTTTATGTTTAGCAATAGTGTCCTCAACCATTTGACTACTATGTTCCCTATATGAATATGTTAGTAGTGTTGATTAATACATAGGGCTTACTAATAGTACCATCTTAGCGCTGTTGGTCATGAAATTAAGTGTTGCTCTAAAGTCTCCACACTACTATTTACATCTTATTCTCTCACAGGAAACTGTAACAGTAATAGGAATTTGAATGACAATTTTGAATTAATTTACAATTTTAGTTGCCTATGTTTTTTTTAAAATTAATACCTATGAAAATACACTGGTAGTATAACAAGTAGAATTTTTTTTTAAATTCAGTGTTGTTCTATAATGACGTCTACTCTTCCTCCCTTTTTCGGAATTAATATTAAAGACACTTTCAAATCCTTACACTATGAATAGGCATAGTACAATAAAATTAATGTTTTTACTTTTTCGTATATACGAAGTATAGAGAAAGTATTGTAATTGTGCAAAAAAAAAATCGAGATTTTTACAAATCTCGACGTTTTACACCTCACTGATACGGAAAAACATAATTTTGCAATCTTGTCCGTATGTCTGTGTGTCTGTGTGTCTGTGTGTCTGTCTGTCTGTCCGTGTGTAAACACGATAACTTGAGTACCGTTACAGCTAGGTTGATGAAATTTCATATATAAGTATTTTATCAAAATCGTAGATCCGTATCAACTTTTGAGCGATTTCCGATAACCGAAAGTGGGACTTTTCCTACTTTGAATTTTTCAAACGCCTATAACTTGAGTACTATTTCTGATAGATAAATGAAATTTCACATGTAAGTAAAAGATCTAATTCTCTAATTTCTGTTAAATTTTGAGTAATTTCCGTTGACTGGAAGTAGTACTTTACGCTACTTCCGATTTCTCAAGAAACTAATGTAAAATTTTAAAGTACTAATAATATTGCGCACTATTATGCACTTTTTTATTTGGCGTTCTCTTGGTGTGCAATTCTTTTGTGTATGAGATTTTATTCTATTTTTAAAACTTTAAGCATTTAAAGTGGATTCAAAATCATGTCTATAGCCCGAGTTCCCATCCCCTGTTATTTTATATAAGAATATTCGAGAAAGTTTAGGGGAGATCACTCCCGGTTTATTTTAAACAGTGAATGATTTATTAATTTATTAACATTTAAGCTCCTACCCAATGCTAAATATTTGTACCTGAAGATGAAAAACAATAAATACAAATATCAATATCATCCAAAACATACTTGCATACTTTTTAATAAACTGTTAAAATTAACAGACATTTGATTACGATTATTAGCGATTTAGTATTAGAATCTAGTAGACTAGTAAAATAACTAAAATAATTAGCCTAAAATTGACATTTCTGAGTGCCACATAAATTTAATGCTTAAGATATTAAGATTAGATTGGATTTAGTAGTTTAGATAGTTCTTTCCTTAAAAACATAGATCAAGATCCTAAAACTACCAATTTAAAAAAAAGATAAAAAAATAAATGAAAATAAAATAAAATCGATAGACTTGTAACGCGATTTAAGCAACATATGGCCTGGCGTATTTTACTATATAACACGTCTCAACCCACACCCACATGCACCCCGGGAGTATTTGCTCCTGCTCACCCCTCGGCTCCTCCTGCTCCACCAACTCCACCCCGAGGTGGGGGGGGGGGAATATTTTACTATATGTCGTTGCCCCAGGCTGGCCTGGCGGAGGGGTAGTATTTTTCTATATAACATTGTCCCTCCACCACCACCACCATCTCCGCCACCGCCATGCTAAACCGAAATTTTTTGGCAATTACCTCGGAACAAAGTCTCTAAACTTTGACTTCAAAACAATGTGCATAACATGGTTACTTTATATAAATTGATACGTATGACTGGCTTTGTTGCTTGCGCGATGGCAATGTAATGTAATCAAAGCGGTAGAAGGTTATCCGTAGGTGACGTGACGCTATTTCATTCGATCTTGATTCCTAACTGGAGGGGTAAAAAATGTGACATAAAAGTCGCTTAGTGCTAATAAACAATTAAATCATAATTTGGTTTTGTTACAGATGAGTTCATTTTTTTTATCCTTCTAACCTGTTTTTCTGCAGTTACATTATTCCAGGCTTTGCAATCCTGTCCGTATGTCTGTGTGTCTGTCTGTGTGTGTGTGTGTGTGTGTAAACACGATTACTTGAGTACCATTACAGGTTGATGAAATTTCATATATAAGTATTTTATCAAAATCGTAGATCCGTATCAACTTTTGAGCGATTTCCGATAACCGGAAGTGGGACTTTTTCTACTTTGAATTTTTCAAAAGCCTATAACTTGAGTACTATTTCAGATAGATAAATAAAATTTCACATGTGAGTAAAAGATCTAAATCTCTACCTTCTGTTAAATTTTGAGTAATTTCCGACGACCGGGAGTAGTAATTTACGCTACTTCCGATTTCTCAAGAAACTAATGTAAAATTTTAAAGTACTAATAATATTGCGCACTATTATGCACTTTTTTATTTGGCGTTCACTTGGTGTGCAATTCTTTTGTGTATGAGATTTTATTCTATTTTTAAAACTTTAAGTATTTAAAATGGATTAAAAATCATGTCTATAGCCCGAGTTGCCATTCCCTGTTGTTTTATATAAGAATATTCGAGAAAGTTTAGGGGAGATCACTCCCGGTTTATTTTCTGTGACTTTATTTCTGTGACTTTTTTTCCGATAAACTTTTCCACTGTGACTTTTTTTCTGTGACTTTTTTTCCTAGCAAAAACTGTGACTTTTTTCTGTGACTTTTTTTCTGTGTCTTTTTTTTCTGTGTTTTTGTTTTCCTGTGACTTTTTGCCGTTCACCACCCAAGTACGTACTTGGTTCTGTTTGGCTAGGGAGGGTTGGGGGAGGGGGAATTAAAGTTATAGTACAGTTCATACTATGATGTAT
This sequence comes from Physella acuta, assembly GCF_028476545.2. Lineage (NCBI taxonomy): Eukaryota > Metazoa > Mollusca > Gastropoda > Physidae > Physella > Physella acuta. Next base: position 177,372 of record NW_026732866.1, on the reverse strand, counting down.
TAGACTGGGCTACTGTGACCTCACAGTGACCCCTCCACTGTCTCTTATTCTGTGAGGGGGGGGGGGATACCGGTAGTATTTTTTGTAATCATTTTTACTATTTTCGTAATCTAGATTTTTTACTTGGCCTAGCAGCCAGCTAGATCTAGATCTAATTACAATTAATGCAAATTCACTGCAAGCCAAAAACATTTGGCCTAAACAAATTATTACATTTAACTTTATTATTTATATTTTTTTTTTTTTTAAATTTGTAGACCTACTCATTTAAATCTAACATTATATTTAGGCTTATTCATGTTTTCTTTTGTTGATTAAACTTAAAAAATTAAAACATTACTTTACTACAATCGACTTTCACTTTATAAACTTTGTTTATATTTCAATGGTCAAATAAACCATGGTTTACCGTAACTTTAGTAACTGAAACTCAACAAACATTACCCGATAATATCCGACGCTAAACTAAGGTTTTACCCTAAATTAAAAAAAATACTGATAGATTACAATTTACAATGATTAGGGTAAAGGAGGGCGTTAAGAGCCACACTTTTTAGCACCTGCACATTTTTAAAGATTTCTACTAATCTAAGAATTTTTTAGTATTGAAAATATGGCAAAATTATTCTAACATATCTTACACAATATAAAAATAATTACAAAGTCTATTAAATATACTTTAAATGGGTTTAATTGAAAATTTATTGTCATACCCCCGAAATCAGCTTTTGGGGTGAAACTAGCCGGGCAATGGGGCAATAAGTATTATCTCCTAGTTTAGACTAACTCCGCAATAAAAATAATTAATTTCTAACCCCAAAATAGTTAATGCTGTGTACACACACTTTTACTGATACTAGCTATCACTAGGCACCAATGGGCCCAGTCTACAATTGATACAATTACAGGTGTACATAGGGCCTACAGTCTAGTAGTTTACAGTTGGCACAATAGTATGCCTAGTGTGTAGCTAGTATACTAGTGTGTAGCTGTCCAGAGTTAACATTCTTGTATGTAAAAAGGGGTGGTACTAACTAATCTGCCTTAATGCTTTCACCTGATAAGCCATGTGTGCTATACATTACATAACATGACATGGAGGTGAGAAATGTTGAGGGGAGAGCAGTGGTACTGGTTTCCCCTTTGTTCTCCTTGCTGGACCCTGAGGGCCATAAATTACATAAGGAGATGATATCTCTGGTTGGCTGAGATCTAAGAAGTCCATGTTACATATAAAGAGATGAAGTTTTATGGTGGGTTAGATACTGGTGGGGTCTGGCTATCATGGAGGTGAGAAATAGTGAGGGGAGAGCAGTGGTACTGATTCCTCTTTGGTCTCCACCCTGCTAGACCATGAAGGTCTTATATTACATAACATGCCACCCCAGATTGTCTGAGATCTGTAACTGTAATCCATGTTACCTACAAAGAGATGAAAGAAGTGGTCCAGAAACTGGTGGGGGCGGGTATCAGGTGAACGGAAAAAAGTCACAGGAAAAAAAATACAGAAAAAAGTCACAGTTTTTGCTAGGAAAAAAAGTCACAGAAAAAAAGTCACAGTAGAAAAATTTTATCGGAAAAAAAGTCACAGAAATAAAGTCACAGAAAAAAAGCCACAAAAATCTTTTTAGAAATATTTTTATTAATTAGTTAAGAATTGTAAAATTGTGTATGTTTATTGTTATGGGTTGTATTTTTTTATAGCATAAATTATTTATACACGTTAAAAGCATGATGATTTATAACAATTGTAAGTAAAAGTACTCTAAGATAAAGTAAAAATACTCTAAAGATATCACAACAATCTCAACTTTTAGTTAAATACGCGGTAGAAAAGTTAATTATAAAAGAAATTTAGGCACATTTTGCCGTAGGCTATTCTCTGATCGGCCTTTCCTCAGAAGGCATTGTCCGAACATATTTTGGTTAGTTGACGTTATGTGCTAATGACAGCCTTTGAACCTGGTCGGCTTTCTGCTTTGATCCTAAGTTTTGTTATGTAATGAGCGTGATAAATGTGGGCAGTAAAGGTGGTTAAACTAAAGATGACTATTGTTGCCATGAGTTGAGGGCAGCAAGTCAGATGGCCTTACCATTTCACGGTAATTTAATATTGGTATTTGAAACAAACAAAAAACACGATGAAAAACGTGGACTTGGGAGCATTCTATTAAATGCTACTAATCTTAAGTTTAAAATATTGCTTCATAATAAATATTTTTAGATGAATTGTAAAAATTCCTATGCGTGTACAGCCTACACACATTACATTACATTTAATTAATACTAAGTTAATTTGCACTCTCTAAATATTAAATACATAAAAGTATTCACAAATATCATGCAAATATATATTTGTGACTTTTTTTCCTGTGACTTTTTTCTGTGTTCTTTTTTCCTGTGGTTTTTTTTCCTGTGACTTTTTTTTTCCTACAATCGGGATTAAATCCTGTCTCATCCTCTCCCTATTGGACCAAGTGGGTCATAAATTACATAAAATGAATCCTCTGCTTCTCTGTTATCAAAGAACAGCATTGGTTGTTACCTCAGAAGTAGATTAGCAGTGTTATTGGGGGTTTTGTGGGGGTGGGGTGTTGATTGGGGCTTAATACCACACGGCTCCTAACGCCCTCTTTATTTTAGTGATTAGGCCGGTAAACGGAAAAAAGTCACCAAAAAAAAAATAAACACAGAAAAAAGTCACAGTTTTTGCTCGGAAAAAAAGTCACAGAAAAAAAGTCACTGTGGAAAAAAAATTTTGGAAAAAAAATCACAGAAATAAAGTCACAGATAAAAAGTCACATAAATATTTTTAGAAATATTTTTTTTTATTGGTTTAGAATTGTAAAATTTTGTATGTTTATTGTTGTGGGTTGTATTTTTTATAGCATAAATTATTTATAGACGTTAAAAGCGTTATGGTTTATAACAATTGTAAGTAAAAATACTCTAATATAATTTACACAACAATCTCAACTTTTGTTCCGTATTTAGTTAAAAACGCAGTAAAAAATTTAATTATAAAAGAAATTTAGGCAAATTTTGCCGTAGGCTATTCTCTGGTCGGCCTCTCCTCAATAGGCATTTTCCGAACATATTTTGTGTTGTTGACGTCATGCGTCAATGACAGCATTTGAACCTTGTCGGCTTTCTTTTTTGGTCCTAAGTGTTGTTATGTAATGAGCGTGATAAATGTGGGCAGTAAAGGTGGTTGAACTAAACATCTAAACATAACTATTGTGGCCATGAGTTGAGGGCAGCAAGTCAGACGAACTTACCATTTCACGGTAATTTAATGTTGCTAATTAAAAAAAAAAACAGGATTAAAACCGTGGACTTTGGAGCATTCTATTAAACGCTACTAATCTTAAGTTTAAAATAATTACAATCTACATACTTCATACTAAATATTTTTAGATGAATTATAAAAATTCCTATGCGTATACAGCCTACACACATTACATTTAATTAATTAAGTTAATTTGCACTCTCTGAATATTAATACATAAAAGTATTAAAAAGTATCATGCAAATATATATTTGTGAATTTTTTTTCTGTGACTTTTTTCCTGTGACTTTTTTCTGTTTTTTTTTTTCTGTGTTTTTTTTTCCTACAAGCGATTAGGCCTACCCAAAAATTAAAACATCTCCTCTGTCTCTGTTACTAGAAAAATGAGCTGTATGTAAAAATGTTTTGCTATTGGATTGGTAGGTCAAATAGTATTTGATGGTACTATTTTTATTAGGGTAATCTATCGTTTTAGCGTAATCAATTCGGCTGCAGTAGTAATGTGCGGGGGAGGTAACTGATGAATATATTTGTTTAAATAAGTATATTTAAGTAAAATTTTACAAAATATAACAGATAATTGATTTAAAATAACAATCAGTGACCAAAACGATTTAAAATAACATGAAACTAACTTTAAACTAGGTGTTTGAGATAAATATTAGTAGATAAAAACAGCGGCCATCTTTCCAAATAAAATTTAGAGTAGTTTCCCTTTATACAAATGTCTATTCGTATGTATATTGTGTTGACTTTGTTCTTTAATATACATAGTTGTCTTATTTAATATAAGTAGGACAGAGGGCCATCTTCTTATCTTTAAGTTAAGAAGATGGCCCATCCAAGATCTCAAAAACTTTTGGGAGGTCCATGATTTATTAAACCCTTTTGTACTAATGAACTTGTCAATTATTAGGTCGTCCATATTCTTCATAAATGACGTTGGACTCAAAATATGGGACGGGGTAAAATATTTTTTTTAAAAATGATGAAGAATATATTCGTTTTCGTTAGAAATTGTGATTACGCGTTCGGGAATAGTAGAACTGCGAAATGATATTAAATCAACATCTTGCTTTTAGTGACGATTGGGGGAAAGGGAATTCATCGGGAAAAGTATGACGTCATTTATGGACAGGACCGGCGCTACCTATAAGGCGAATTAGGCTGTCACCTAGGGCGCTGTCCGTAGTGGGGGGGGGGGCGCCAAAATGGGTTGGAGAAACAAAATGAAAGTTTGAGGGGGGAGGGGTGCAAATCGTAAGCTTGTCCCCGGGCGCCGGGAAGGGTCGCTATGCCTCTGATAATACGGGGGCATAAAAAAGAGGGGGGCGCTTTTATTAAGTTTTGCCTAGGGCGCTAAATAACCTGGCGCCGGCACTGTTTATGGGTGATCCATTTAAGCCTAGTTGTTTATTTTGTCTGTAGATATTGGTCTTAGGCCTACACTTTTTCTGAATTAAGATTATTGTGTTTATAAAAATAGTTTTAAATTTTAATTAGTTACATCTGAATACCACATCGTTTTTTTTTCTTTGCCTTCTGCTTTCATCAGTTTTTTATTTGTTCAGTAGTCGATGTTTAACCATCCCCACCATCCATTATTACAAAAACAAAAAACACCCACTATATAGTGATATCTCCCTCTAGAAAAAAAACTAGATCAACCTATAGTTCGTAGGAAAATTAGAATCTATCACTTATTCGTCTGTTAAAAAAAAAAAAGAAATACGTCATTTTTCTCAACCCCGCCGTTTCATCCCACACTTAGCACAACGTCACCAAGTTCGCGGCGCGCGTTACGTCATTTGTCATTAGGCTAATGTTAAAGAAAGAGATACCGCGTAATTAAAAAAAAGTCAAATCAGGCACTATGGCGTTGAGACTTTAGCGACGTTTAGTCTGACGAATAGATCTAAATGACTTTAGTACGGTAAATTATATTAGTCCAAAAGTCCATATAACTCTACCCTCGAAAACTATAGAGGTATTTGTTAAATGTGCCTTTGGAATAGTTTGTCTGTGTTTGAAATAAAATAATTGTCCATTAAAATACATTGTATGCAATTATTAGATCATAATCGAGCGAATTGTCTTGTTTTATTTTTTACAAGCTTTTATTTAACATATATTCAGCAGCTCTTCCAGTGTAGGCTTGCAAAATATAACCTAGGCCGATGAGACTTCTTTTGTTTCTTGGTACTAGACTTGTCGCGGTAGAAAATTCGGCTAGGAAATATAATCAACACGAAAGTGGCTCTAAAATATGAACGCTCATAATATTTTTATTTTTTTAAACAAAGAACCGTTACAAAAATTAAGGAAATATTACAAAAACGTTTAAACTTTATAAAATTAATCATAGTACGAAAGCATAATTAGTAAACAAATTGGATGAAACAGAATGAATGATTTTACTGCCTATTTTGTGTCCATAAACACTAGATGTCAAACGTCCACTAAAATATTGAGAACATTAAACTTCATATAACACAAATAAAAATTATTTCAGATAAGGAATTCGTGAAATATTTGTTACTTACTGACACACTGCAGCAAGAAAATCGATAGTAATAGGAAACGCATCATTTTGACCTGTATTTGAACATTAAAAATTATAGATATTTCAGTGCATTGATTTCATGTAGCACAATGTAATATTCGACAAAAAAAAACAGTTTCGTTAATTAACATTTTGGGTACAATAGAAAACTTTTGATTGAGCAAGCAATATGTTGAGGCAGTGTGTGTCATATGATTGATTAATATGATTACTGAAACGTACATACGTTAATGGACGTTTCCATCTATTTTTAGTTATTATTCCTTGTTGTGACTGTGAGATTATAGATTGTACGAAAGTTCAAGATCAGAGTAAAAAGACTTATTTTTTCTTCTTCGTTTTTAATTGTAATATTAAGGGGAATTTCCTACTATTCCTGAAAATCATATTCGAGGTATCGAAATGGTATTGTTTTAATAAACGATACACATATTCACACAAATAAGAGAGTGGTATAATGAGAGATTCAATACATGTTATACTGACCAGCAACTAAGTACGAGACGTACATACAATAGAAACACTGAGTAACTAGATAAATTGACTACATAGCTAAAATAATACGAAAAGTAATACCTGTAACTTTGGCGGACAGTTTTCTTCAAAAACAAAACGCTTTACTTGCTTTTGCATCAACAGGTGAGCCGTGGATTTTGGATTAACATCCAGTAGTTTATATACATAATCCAGGCAACTTGTAGCCAATCAGATTTCCTCTCATCTGCGGACGTGGTATAATCAAAACGTGCACACACTGAGCACCGCCCATTGCGTTTTTAATATATATATATATATATATATATATATATATATATATATATACATATATATTACATATTTTATAGGCAGTAGTCTGCAGAAGCTAGTTTGTGGCTTTATAGGGTCCTAGGGGCTTTGACCACAGGTGCTTTGACCATAGAGGGTTCGGCCATAGAGGCTTTGCCATATGGACTTTGACCACAGGTGCTTTGACTATAGGTGCTTTGACTACAGGTGCTTTGACTATAGGTGCTTAGCCAGGCTCGGGTAGGTGGGCCGCATCACTGTTAGGACAAGTAGGTATGTGGCCCAAATCATTGCTAGACACGGCCATCTAGTATGACCTGACCTGGCCATTGGGTAGATCTCAACACCTGACCTCAACAGGTCTCGCACCTGTTACCTACAGATCTGTTTTGTCATCATTAATTACTGCAATCATCCCCATGCCTGCGCTGTTGCAGAGCTTCTATAGTTAAGTTGTCCGTTGCAATATCGTTATCTTGACGGTGTATCACATCAAATTCCTTTGTAAATAAAACCACAGACTCACGCAATTCAGTCAAATATGTTTAAGTTATTAATAAAGTTATTAATTTAAGTTATTAATTGTGTTAAAAATCTGAAATTACAAATAAATTTGTAACTGTATAAATAGAATCTATTAAAATAGAAATTTTAAAAATTAGATTTACAAAAACCGGTCACTTTAAAAGGCAGCAAATATTTTATCCTGGTCAGCTTATCGTGATAGTGGACTACAGAAACAGACCTTAACACAAAAGTTAGAGAAATGAATATATGACTTAACCCATAAACTCCCGAGTGGAATATTTTGTTGTTTTTTAAAGCGAATAGCTGTTTAATGTACTAGTGAGTCTCTTTCTCTATCTCTCTGATATAAATAAATATACATATATATATATATATATATATATATATATATATATATATATATATATATATATATATATATATATATATATATACATATATATATATATATATATATATATATATATATATTTATTTATTTATTTATTTATATCAGAGAAATAGAGAAAGAGACTCACTGTATTTGTGTATATGTATATGTATATAAATAAATAAAAATAAATATATATATATATATATATATATATATATATATATATATATATATATATATATATATATTATATATATTATATATATAAAGCTCAATTCTGTATGTAATAAGTTTGTCGTTGACATACTTGGATGGATTTAAGTGTTAGACTATTATCGTGCTCATAGTCTAAATTTATGAGTTAAAACAATACTATTGAAAGTGTTGGGAAATAATTTTCATTTTTCAAACTGATAGTAATAATTGTCGGCATGTTCATTAAACACAATTTTAAAAAAATAGCAAAAATTCTAATTATGTCTGAAAATTATTTATATTTAGTCCTTTAGCACTTACCTCCCTTTGATAAATTAGGAAAACACAATTACTTCCTTTTATAAAACATTGCATTAGTGGAAAAAATGTTACTTTTTATTAATTTGTTTTGGTGTTGGGAAAAAAATAATTACATAATTAGCGGGGATTGATCAAGTGCAAATGTTGTAGGTATTTTACGGATAAGCTTGGAGTATTATAATTGTTCATTTGGTTTGGTTTGGCAACTACGTTCGTTTAAGTGAGTGCAAAAGACTATGAATAAGTTGGGGTACTATAGTCGTTTATTAAGCTGAAACAGGCGATTCTGCCCCGGGCTAGACTGTGAGCACTTTGCGTTTATGTTCGCGTTTGTATTTTCATTGTGTTTAGGTTGGGTTTGCGTTAGTGGTTGCGTTTTGATTTGGTTCGTTTTTGTTCTTTCTTTTTTCGTTTTCGTTTGTTTGTTTTTTCTTTGGGTTTGTGTTTGTATTTGTGATTGTGGTTCGTTTGCGTTTGGATTTGGTTTGTTTTCGTTTGCTTCTTTGTTTGTGTTTTTTTTATTTGGGTTTGTGTTTGTGGTTGGTTTTGCGTTTGGATTTGGTTTGTTTTCGTTTGCTTTTTCGTTTTTTTTCTTAGTGTTCGTATTGGTGTTTGTGGTTGTGGTTGGGTTTGTTGTTAGGTTTTTGTTTTCGTTTGCTTTTTTGTTTGTTTTTTCTTTGTGTTTGTATTGGTGTGTGTGGTTGTGTTTGTTGTTAGGTTTTTGTTTTCGTTTGTATTTGTAATTGTGTTAGCGTTATGTTTGCGTTTTGTTGTTTTGGTTTTGGTTGATTGTGGTTTGGGTGGGCAATGCCGGGTTTATGATGATTACTAAACACACAGGTAATGGTCTTTAACAGAAAGGTTTTTCACATAAGCCACAGCAGGGCCTGGCCGGGACGGCTAGTATATATATATATATATATATATATATATATATATATATATATATATATATATATATATATATATATATATATATATATATATATATATATATATATACATATATATATATATATATATATATATATATATATATATATATATATATATATATATATATATATATATATATATAAATATAAATATAAATATAAATATATATATATATATATATATATATATATATATATATGTACTAAACATACTTGTAGATATATTATTATGATGACATGTGAGTTTATCCAAGCATCACCTAGGAGTGAGAGATACCTGAGTTATCTAATTTAATATCGCGGTAATTAAGTTTCGTACAGCAGGTTTATTCGTGTTGGACTGGATTTTGTGTCAACTGGATGACATGTAATGTGGGACTGGATGAAACCAAAATGTGGCACAGGATGACACCAACATGTGGTGTGGCACTGAATGACACCAACATGTGGTGTGGCACTTGATGACATCAACATGTGGCACTGGATGACACCAAAATGTGGCACTGGATGACACCAACATGTAGTGTGGCACTGGATGACACCAACATGTGGCACTGGATGACACCAACATGTGACACCACTGGATGACACCAACATGTGACACCACTGGATGACACCAACATGTGACACCACTGGATGACACCAACATGTAGTGTGGCACTGGATGACACCAACATGTAGTGTGGCACTGGATGACACCAATATGTAGTGTGGCACTGGATGACACCAACATGTAGTGTGGCACTGGGTGACACCAACATGTAGTGTGGCACTGGATGACACCAACATGTAGTGTGGCACTGGATGACACCAACATGTAGTGTGGCACTGGGTGACACCAACATGTAGTGTGGCACTGGATGACACCAACATGTGGCACTGGATGACACCAACATGTAGTGTGGCACTGGATGACACCAACATGTAACACCACTGGATGACACCAACATGTAGTGTGGCACTGGATGACACCAACATGTGACACCACTGGATGACACCAACATGTAGTGTGGCACTGGATGACACCAACATGTGGCACTGGATGACACCAACATGTGGCACTGGATGACACCAACATGTGACACCACTGGATGACACCAACATGTGGTGTGGCACTGGATGACACCAACATGTAGTGTGGCACTGGGTGACACCAACATGTAGTGTGGCACTGGATGACACCAACATGTAGTGTGGCACTGGATGACACCAACATGTAGTATGGCACTGGATGACACCAACATGTGGCACTGGATGACACCAACATGTAGTGTGGCACTGGATGACACCAACATGTAGTGTGGCACTGGATGACACCAACATGTAGTGTGGCACTGGATGACACCACCATGTGGCACTGGATGACACCAACATGTGGCACTGGATGACACCAACATGTAGTGTGACACTGGATGACACCAACATGTGACACGACTGGATGACACCAACATGTGACACCACTGGATGACACCAACATGTGGTGTGGCACTGGATGGCATCAACATGTAGTGTGGCACTGGATGACACCAACATGTAGTGTGGCACTGGATGACACCAACATGTAGTGTGGCACTGGGTGACACCAACATGTAGTGTGGCACTGGATGACACCAACATGTAGTGTGGCACTGGATGACACCAACATGTGGCACTGGATGACACCAACATGTAGTGTGGCACTGGATGACACCAACATGTAGTGTGGCACTGGATGACACCAACATGTGGCACTGGATGACACCAACATGTGACACCACTGGATGACACCAACATGTGGTGTGGCACTGGATGACATCAACATGTAGTGTGGCACTGGATGACACCAACATGTAGTGTGGCACTGGATGACACCAACATGTAGTGTGGCACTGGATGACACCAACATGTAGTGTGGCACTGAATGACACCAACATGTGGCACTGGATGACACCAACATGTGGTGTGGCACTGGATGACATCAACATGTAGTGTGGCACTGGATGACACCAACATGTGGCACTGGATGACACCAACATGTGGCACTGGATGACACCAACATGTAGTGTGGCACTGGATGACACCAACATGTGACACTGGTTGACACCAACATGTAGTGTGGCACTGGATGACACAAACATGTAGTGTGGCACTGGATGACACCAACATATGGCACTGGATGACACCAACATGTAGTGTGGTACTGGATGACACCAACATGTAGTGTGGCACTGGATGACACCAACATGTAGTGTGGCACTGGATGACACCAACATGTGGCACTGGATGACACCAACATGTAGTGTGGCACTGGATGACACCAACATGTAGTGTGGCACTGGATGACACCAACATGTAGTGTGGCACTGGATGACACCAACATGTGGCACTGGATGACACCAACATGTGGCACTGGATGACACCAACATGTGACACCACTGGATGACACCAACATGTGGTGTGGCACTGGATGACATCAACATGTAGTGTGGCACTGGATGACACCAACATGTAGTGTGGCACTGGATGACACCAACATGTAGTGTGGCACTGGATGACACCAACATGTAGTGTGGTACTGGATGACACCAACATGTAGTGTGGCACTGGATGACACCAACATGTAGTGTGGCACTGGATGACACCACCATGTGGCACTGGATGACACCAACATGTGGCACTGGATGACACCAACATGTGACACCACTGGATGACACCAACATGTGGTGTAGCACTGGATGACATCAACATGTAGTGTGGCACTGGATGACACCAACATGTAGTGTGGCACTGGATGACACCAACATGTAGTGTGGCACTGGATGACACCAACATGTAGTGTGGTACTGGATGACACCAACATGTAGTGTGGCACTGGATGACACCAACATGTAGTGTGGCACTGGATGACACCAACATGTGGCACTGGATCACACCAACATGTAGTGTGGCACTGGGTGACACCAACATGTAGTGTGGGACTGGATGACACCAACATGTGGCACTGGATGACACCAACATGTGGCACTGGATGACACCAACATGTAGTGTGGCACTGGATGACACCAACATGTGACACCACTGGATGACACCAACATGTGACACCACTGGATGACACCAACATGTGACACCACTGGATGACACCAACATGTGACACCACTGGATGACACCAACATGTGGTGTGGCACTGGATGACATCAACATGTAGTGTGGCACTGGATGACACTAACATGTAGTGTGGCACTGGATGACACCAACATGTAGTGTGGCACTGGGTGACACCAACATGTAGTGTGGCACTGGATGACACCAACATGTAGTGTGGCACTGGATGACACCAACATGTGGCACTGGATGACACCAACATGTAGTGTGGCACTGGATGACACCAACATGTAGTGTGGCACTGGATGACACCAACATGTGACACTGGATGACACCAACATGTGGTGTGGCACTGGATGACACCAACATGTAGTGTGGCACTGGGTGACACCAACATGTAGTGTGGCACTGGATGACACCAACATGTAGTGTGGCACTGGATGACACCAACATGTGGCACTGGATGACACCAACATGTAGTGTGGCACTGGATGACACCAACATGTAGTGTGGCACTGGATGACACCAAAATGTGGCACTGGATGACACCAACATGTGGCACTGGATGACACCAACATTTGACACCACTGGATGACACCAACATGGTCACCCTGGATGACACCAACATGTGACACCACTGGATGATACCAACATGTGACACCACTGGATGACACCAACATGTGACACCACTGGATGACACCAACATGTGGTGTGGCACTGGATGACATCAACATGTAGTGTGGCACTGGATGACACCAACATGTAGTGTGGCACTGGATGACACCAACATGTAGTGTGGCACTGGGTGACACCAACATGTAGTGTGGCACTGGATGATACCAACATGTAGTGTGGCACTGGATGACACCAACATGTAGTGTGGCACTGGGTGACACCAACATGTAGTGTGGCACTGGATGACACCAACATGTAGTGTGGCACTGGATGACACCAACATGTGGCACTGGATGACACCAACATGTGGCACTGGATGACACCAACATGTGACACCACTGGATGACACCAACATGTGACACCACTGGATGACACCAACATGTAGTGTGGCACTGGATGACACCAACATGTGACACCACTGGATGACACCAACATGTGACACCACTGGATGACACCAACATGTGACACCACTGGATGACACCAACATGTGGTGTGGCACTGGATGACATCAACATGTAGTGTGGCACTGGATGACACCAACATGTAGTGTGGCACTGGATGACACCAACATGTAGTGTGGCACTGGGTGACACCAACATGTAGTGTGGCACTGGATGACACCAACATGTAGTGTGGCACTGGATGACACCAACATGTGGCACTGGATGACACCAACATGTAGTGTGGCACTGGATGACACCAACATGTGGCACTGGATGACACCAACATGTGGCACTGGATGACACCAACATGTGACACCACTGGATGACACCAACATGTGACACCACTGGATGACACCAACATGTGACACCACTGGATGACACCAACATGTGACACCACTGGATGACACCAACATGTGGTGTGGCACTGGATGACATCAACATGTAGTGTGGCACTGGATGACACCAACATGTAGTTTGGCACTGGATGACACCAACATGTGGCACTGGATGACACCAACATGTGGCACTGGATGACACCAACATGTAGTGTAGCACTGGATGACACCAACATGTAGTGTGGCACTGGGTGACACCAACATGTAGTGTGGCACTGGATGACACCAACATGTAGTGTGGCACTGGATGACACCAACATGTAGTGTGGCACTGGGTGACACCAACATGTGGCACTGGATGACACCAACATGTGGTGTGGCACTGGATGACACCAACATGTAGTGTGGCACTGGATGACACCAACATGTAGTGTGGCACTGGGTGACACCAACATGTAGTGTGGCACTGGATGACACCAACATGTGACACCACTGGATGACACCAACATGTGGTGTGGCACTGGATGACATCAACATGTAGTGTGGCACTGGATGACACCAACATGTAGTGTGGCACTGGATGACACCAACATGTAGTGTGGCACTGGATGACACCAACATGTGGCACTGGATGACACCAACATGTGGCACTGGATGACACCAACATGTGACACCACTGGATGACATCAACATGTGACACCACTGGATGACACCAACATGTGACACCAATGGATGACACCAACATGTGGCACTGGATGACACCAACATGTGGCACTGGATGACACCAACATGTGGCACTGGATGACACCAACATGTGACACCACTGGATGACACCAACATGTGACACCACTGGATGACACCAACATGTAGTGTGGCACTGGATGACACCAAAATGTTCCACTGGATGACACAAACATGTGGCACTGGATGACACCAACATGTGGCACTGGATGACACCAACATGTGACACCACTGGATGACATCAACATGTAACACCACTGGATGACACCAACATGTGACACCACTGGATGACACCAACATGTAGTGTGGCACTGGATGACACAAACATGTGGCACTGGATGACACCAACATGTGGCACTGGATGACACCAACATGTGACACCACTGGATGACACCAACATGTAACACCACTGGATGACACCAACATGTGACACCACTGGATGACACCAACATGTAGTGTGGCACTGGATGACACCAACATGTGGCACTGGATGACACCAACATGTGGCACTGGATGACACCAACATGTGGCACTGGATGACACCAACATGTGACACCACTGGATGACACCAACATGTGACACCACTGGATGACACCAACATGTTGCACTGGATGACACACATGTGACACCACTGGATGACACCAACATGTCGCACTGGATGACACCAACATGTGACACCACTGGATGACACCAACATGTGACACCACTGGATGACACCAACATGTAGTGTGGCACTGGATAACACCAACATGTGGCACTGGATGACACCAACATGTGGCACTGGATGACACCAACATGTGGCACTGGATGACACCAACATGTGACACCACTGGATGACACCAACATGTGACACCACTGGATGACACCAACATGTGACACCACTGGATGACACCAACATGTGACACCACTGGATGACACCAACATGTCGCACTGGATGACACCAACATGTGACACCACTGGATGACACCAACATGTGACACCACTGGATGACACCAACATGTAGTGTGGCACTGGATGACACCAACATGTGGCACTGGATGACACCAAGATGTAGTGTGGCACTGGATGACACCAACATGTAGTGTGGCACTGGATGACACCAACATGTGGTGTGGCACTGGATGACATCAACATGTAGTGTGGCACTGGATGACACCAACATGTAGTGTGGCACTGGATGACACCAACATGTGGTGTGGCACTGGATGACACCAACATGTAGTGTGGCACTGGATGACACCAACATGTGGTGTGGCACTGGATGACACCAACATGTGGTGTGGCACTGGATGACATCAACATGTAGTGTGGCACTGGATGACACCAACATGTAGTGTGGCACTGGATGACACCAACATGTAGTGTGGCACTGGATGACACCAACATGTAGTGTGGCACTGGATGACACCAACATGTGGTGTGGCACTGGATGACATCAACATGTAGTGTGGCACTGGATGACACCAACATGTAGTGTGGCACTGGATGACACCAACATGTGGTGTGGCACTGGATGACACCAACATGTGGTGTGGCACTGGATGACACCAACATGTAGTGTGGCACTGGATGACACCAACATGTAGTGTGGCACTGGATGACACCAACATGTAGTGTGGCACTGGATGACACCAACATGTAGTGTGGCACTGGATGACACCAACATGTGGCACTGGATGACACCAACATGTGGCACTGGATGACACCAACATGTGACACCACTGGATGACACCAACATGTGACACCACTGGATGACACCAACATGTGACACCACTGGATGACACCAACATGTGACACCACTGGATGACATCAACTAGATCTATATGATACAATATGTTATGACCATGACTCATTTATGTAGTGTAAAACAGATTGTGTAAAAGTATATATATATTTGTGGATGTAACAATTATAAAAGCAGAACTGATATGTCTATTTTTACACGTTGCAACATACATTAGATTTAGTTGCAACACTAAAGAGTTAATTATGATTACAATACGTATCAATAATGAATATATTATGATGAGATTGGGTTAATTGATGAACCATAGCATCCGTCCATGTCCAAAGAACAATATGACTGAGATGTATCATACACCAGCTGTGTGTAAACAAGTTAGTATAGCTAGTCGTGCTGTTTCTAACAGTGGCAAGACAAGGGCCACCCTTTGTCAACTCTCCATGCTAACACATCAAGATAACATAGACGCGAATAACTTCATCAGAGGCGTAGCGACCCTTCCCGGCGCCCGGGGACATACTTTCAATTTGGCGCCCCCCTCGGGAGCAAAGTTTCGATTTGCACCCCCCTCGAACTTTTTATTTGCACCCCCCCCCCTCAAACTTTCGATTTGCACCCCCCTCGAACTTTTCATTTGCCCCCCCCCCCCATCAAACTTTCGATTTGCACCCCCCCCCCCTCGAACTTTTCATTTGCACCCCCCCCCCCTCAAACTTTCAATTTGGCGCCCCCTCTAAGGTCGGCGCCCGGGGACATATGTCCCCCCCCCCGCCCCCCCCCCCCCCCCCTCGCTACGTCTCTGAACTTCATTAGTTAAGTAATTACAGCATCAATCTAGATGTAAAAGAAATTTGTTTTAAAATTAAAATATCACATGCGTAGATCTGTTTCAGCCTTTTTAATTAACAATACAGATGCCTATGATTTTACCTACTAGTATTTCAATTATTTACTTGCCTGTATTTCTATAGTTTTATCTGCTGGTATATGTATGATTTTACCTGCTGGTATTTTTATGGTTTGAATAAGTTTACACCAATGGCTAAAAATTTATTTCAGTACAACGGATATTGTCATAGTCAATGCCATAATTCTCTTCATGGGGACCATAGAAGGTACCTCGCAGCTTAGCCACCACCCTCATTCCCGCCTGTCAAGTGAGCTGTGATTCACCTCAAATGTTTACAATAGTAGAGCCGGTTCGAATAGGTGATGGCTATTGGGGGCAGATAATTTAGTTTTTAAACGATTTGAAACTAAGGGGAGATAATAAGTTCTGCTTTCTATTTTCATTGTCGTCTGTAAACGGCTGCTTTCAATGGGTCGGGTGGGGTGGGGGAGGCAGGGAGGTGTCGAATTCTCAAATTATGAATTAAGTAGAAGATAAAAGTAGAAAAAAAATAAAAAAGTAGAAAATAAAACAACGTATGCTACGTCGTGGGTCAGCTCGTATATATAATTCTCTACGTGGGGACCATGCAAGACACCACCAAGACGTAAGCTCAACAGACCATATCGCTACCCCCCCCCCCCGCACCCGTCTGGTGAGCTGTTTACCATCGTTGTGACGGCTATTAGGGGCAGATAATTTAGTTTTCAAACGATTTGAAATTAAGGGGATGTAATACTAGGAACATGGCATTACCCCCCCCCCCCCTTCCCGGACATGACCCCTCTTAGTAGTTACCCCCCCCCCCCTGTTCATTACCCACTTGGCAATTACTCCCCGCCAAGAAGGACATTACGGCTACGGCTACGGCTACGGCTACGGCTACGGCTACGGCTACGGCTACGGCTACGGCTATGGCTATGGTTAGGCTTAAACCAATGTCTAGCGTTGGTTTTGGTTTTGTGTTAAGTTTTGGTCTGAGGTGGATGTTTAAATTGTGGTCTTTTTCTTGTGGTTGGCATTAAGGTAATATATAGGCTTAGGTATAGAATTTTAGTTAGTGTTAGGATTCTAGCTTGAAGGGAAGGGGGGGGGGGATTATTGACAGGGGGGTAATTGACATGGGGTAATTGCTCCCAAGGGGGGGGGGGGTAAATACTGGGGGGGGGGAATGACCGGGGGTGTTGACGGGGGGGGGGGGGGTAATGTCCTGTAGTCGTAAAAACATGCTCTGCTTGCTTTTTTCATTGTCGTCTGTAAATTGTCGTCGAATACGGTTGCTTTCACGGAGGCGGGGGGGGGGGGGGGAGGGGAGTGGAAAGTGAGGGTGAGGATAATCATCCTTCACTAGCTACTGATAGTGTTTTAAAGTAAAATATTTTCAGTCACAGCATTGGTAGTGTCGAATTCACAAACTATGAATTACCAAAAAATAGGAATTTAACTAAATAGCGGCCTATGCTACGTCGCGGGTCAGCTCGTTTTGATAAAGGTACACAAATCTGTTTTTCTAATAAATGTTATTCTCATTTTTCCAATAAAACAAAGAAGTTTCAATACGAATCGCATTGTGCTGGGTTTGATGTGGGTAAGGGGGTGGGTGGGGTCCCACAACGGCTATATACAACCAGGCATAACATTAAATGAAGCAAGAGTGAGGTAAACTATACAACTTGTGTTATGTAATATGTGATCGATGCTGAACCACCAGTATGTACGCAAAGTTTAGTAAAATACCCTTTAATACCGTACTGTCCTTGGGGCAGTGGAAGTAGAGTTCACCTGTTCCAGCATACGAAAGGATAGTGTAGTCAGCACTTTTTCCCAGCGGTTTTTACTTTCCGGGTACCCATCAGAGCTGAGTGGACTCAGAGACTGCCAACAGATTTTGGCTCGAAGTAAGGACACCAGCATAAGTTGTATTGCCTCTCGCTTAACTTTAAGGAAT
Source organism: Physella acuta (assembly GCF_028476545.2). Taxonomy (NCBI): domain Eukaryota; kingdom Metazoa; phylum Mollusca; class Gastropoda; family Physidae; genus Physella; species Physella acuta. The sequence goes on along the minus strand of NW_026732866.1, from coordinate 158,526 downwards.
CAAATTTAGAAAAAAATCCACATTCCTAATTTCTACTTCACCTTATAGTCAGCAGTGATTGGGGCTACAGTCTGATACAACTACACTTTCTGCCAAGGTAGCTGTGTTGGGGGAAATTGACTTCACTTCTTATTATTAGTTCTCTTCTTACATACGAACGAAGTTCTATCAGTTTCCACACATATAGTTGAATACTGTGGCGAGGACGAGAATACTCTCAATCTCTATTCCGTGCGTTCAATAAAACTCGAAGATCAGTTTGATACACAACGTTTAATTATTATATATCCGCTGATTGAATATAATAGGCTTCACGTTACTAAACAATATACACTTGTTGCCTACACCTACAGGTCAATGTTCTCTACACTATGGTAACTACACGGTTTCCTAACTCTACACGTGTCTACGTCCTTTCTCTACAAAGTCTCAACCCCGACTGCCTAGATTTGACTGTCTCCTAACCCTCATCGTCCTCAATTCTTTGTCTTGTCCATCCGGTCTAACCTAATTTGCATGTCGCCACAGTTCTGGAGTGCCTGATTAAAATGTCAGACCCTGCTAATAAACTACCCCCATTACGGTCACCAAGGCTAACTAGATACGTGTCTGCTACACCTACCCCCCACAATGATGTCGCCCGTAATTACAATCTAATTCTAACCCGTGCTTCGTCGATCGTCTCCGTCACGTGCATTGTCAATCCTACACCTGCATCTACGCCACCACAGTAGCAGTGATTGAGGCTACTGTGTGGTACACTTACACAACCTGTCCAGGTAGCAGTGATTGGGGCTACAGTGTGGTACACCTACACAACCTACCCAGGTAGCAGTGATTGGGGCTACAGTGTGGTACACCTACACAACCTACCCAGGTAGCAGTGATTGGGGCTGGTACACTTACACAACCTACCCAGGTAGCAGTGATTGGGGTTACCGTGTGGTACACTTACACAACCTACCAAGGTAGCAGTGATTGGGGCTACCGTGTGGTACACTTGCACAACCTACCCAGGTAGCAGTGATTGGGGTTACCGTGTGGTACACTTACACAACATGTCCAGGTAGCAGTGAGTGAGGCTACAGTGTAGTACACTTACACAACCTGTCCAGGTAGCAGTGATTGGGGCTACAGTGTGGTACACTTACACAACCTTTTCAGGTAGCAGTGATTGGGGCTACAGTGTGGTACACTTACACAACCTGTCCAGGTAGCAGTGATTGGGGCTACAGTGTGGTACACTTACACAACCTACCCAGGTAGCAGTGAGTGAGGCTACAGTGGGGTACACTTACACAACCTACCCAGGTAGCAGTGAGTGAGGCTACAGTGTGGTACACTTACACAACCTACCCAGGTAGCAGTGATTGGGGCTTCAGTGTGGTACACATACACATCCTGTCCAGGTAGCAGTGAGTGAGGCTACCGTGTGGTACACTTACACAACCTTTCCAGGTAGCAGTGAGTGAGGCTACAGTGTGGTACACTTACACAACCTGTCAAGGTAGCAGTGATTGGGGCTACAGTGTGGTACACTTACACAACCTACCCAGGTAGCAGTGAGTGAGGCTACAGTGTGATACACTTACACAACCAACCCAGGTAGCAGTGAGTGAGGCTACAGTGTGGTACACTTACACAACCTACCCAGGTAGCAGTGAGTGAGGCTACAGTGTGGTACACTTACACAACCTACCCAGGTAGCAGTGAGTGAGGCTACAGTTTGGTACACTTACACAACCTACCCAGGTAGCAGTGAGTGAGGCTACCGTGTGGTACACTTACACAACCTACCCAGGTAGCAGTGAGTGAGGCTACAGTGTGGTACACTTACACAACCTACCCAGGTAGCAGTGATTGGGGCTACAGTGTGGTACACTTACACAACCTACCCAGGTAGCAGTGATTGGGGCTACAGTGTGGTACACTTACACAACCTACCCAGGTAGCAGTGAGTGAGGCTACAGTGTGGTACACTTACACAACCTCTCCAGGTAGCAGTGATTGGGGCTACAGTGTGGTACACTTACACAAACTACCCAGGTAGCAGTGATTGGGGCTACAGTGTGGTACACTTACACAAACTACCCAGGTAGCAGTGATTGGGGCTACAGTGTGGTACACTTACACAACCTGTCCAGGTAGCAGTGAGTGAGGCTACAGTGTGGTACACTTACACAACCTTTTCCAGGTAGCAGTGAGTGAGGCTACAGTGTGGTACACTTACACAAACTACCCAGGTAGCAGTGATTGGGGCTACAGTGTGGTACACTTACACAACCTACCCAGGTAGCAGTGAGTGAGGCTACAGTGTGGTACACTTACACAACCTACCCAGGTAGCAGTGAGTGAGGCTACAGTGTGGTACACTTACACAAACTACCCAGGTAGCAGTGATTGGGGCTACAGTGTGGTACACTTACACAAACTACCCAGGTAGCAGTGATTGGGGCTACAGTGTGGTACACTTACACAAACTACCCAGGTAGCAGTGATTGGGGCTACAGTGTGGTACACTTACACAACCTACCCAGGTAGCAGTGAGTGAGGCTACAGTGTGGTACACTTACACAACCTACCCAGGTAGCAGTGAGTGAGGCTACCGTGTGGTACACTTACACAAACTACCCAGGTAGCAGTGATTGGGGCTACAGTGTGGTACACTTACACAAACTACCCAGGTAGCAGTGATTGGGGCTACAGTGTGGTACACTTACACAAACTACCCAGGTAGCAGTGATTGGGGCTACAGTGTGGTACACTTACACAACCTACCCAGGTAGCAGTGATTGGGGCTACAGTGTGGTACACTTACACAACCTGTCCAGGTAGCAGTGATTGGGGCTACAGTGTGGTCCACCTACACAACCTACCCAGGTAGCAGTGATTGGGGCTACAGTGTGGTACACTTACACAACCTACCCAGGTAGCAGTGAGTGAGGCTACAGTGTGGTACACCTACACAACCTACCCAGGTAGCAGTGAGTGAGGCGACAGTGTGGTACACATACACAACCTACACATCCTGCCCAGGGCAGGTTCTGTAGGTTGCCCGACTGTATCCTCATTCACTGCTACCTCTGCAGGTTGAGCAGGTTTATGAGACTAGCCTAACTCACTGCTACCTGCGCATGTTGTGTAGATGTAATAACTTTATCCTGCTTTGTTTATCTAGGGGTTGTAATTGCTAATTTTACACCGTAAAGTGAATGAATTTTTAAACAAAATATAAAGCTGTTTATATTGGCATCTTTTAATCTTGAGCTCTTTAGTGTTACAAAGTAAAAAAAATATTTTTTAATTAATGGAACAAATATTCTTGTTTTTATTTTAATGTAAGTAACAACTATTTTCTTTAATGGGAAGAGAAAATTATGCTAAGGCAAATCTTTCAGGATTTAAACTCTCGCATTTATAAACATATACACTATACACTTATACACTATTAACCTTATTAATTCTATTTATTTTTAAATAACACTTAGACTAAACAGTATATTTAAAATATTTCTATGTTTTAGACAACAGATTTTAAGTGTTACATTTCTTTAAGAAAATGAGCAATGCTTCAAGAATCTCGATAATCATATGATAGTAGAAAATTGCTATCAGTATGAGTCCGTTCTTCCATATTTCCCCCTGAAACAAAAACAATATTTTTACATTTCTTGTAATGGAAAGCTGTGCAGTTCATCTATTTAATTTTTTTTTGCTATATTTTTTTTTTACTTTTTCGTATAAAGAGTATGGATGAAGTGTTATAATCGTGCATAAAAATCACATGAAATTTTGACAGTTCTCATCGTTTTACACCTCAGTACTTCATCATATACGGAGCATTGGTGACTTAATTTAAAGGGGGCAAAAATTATAAATGCAGGTTTATCAAAATTTCAGCGTTCTATGCGTAGTCGAGTCAGAAAAAAACTGGGCTTTGCAATTCTGTCGGTATGTCTGTGTGTGTGACTTTCATTTGTTTTTTTTTTTTTTTTTTTTTTGCAATAGCCTACATAAAAGTACGATTAAAAACATGTCATATACTCACATGTAATGGCATGTCACATGCAGTAAAAAGAGCGGTGTGTACAGCTCGGCCACAATGGCAAGTTAGTTCAAGAGTAAGTAAATACATTAGTAGCGTCAGTGGTCGAACCAAATAGTGGCGATGTAAAAATCTCAGATGATCTTCAATTATTAGAGCCTCACAGTCGGCTGAAATAATATTAAAGAAATAATAAAGTAACATTCAAAATAGGTTTGCATTTCAAATTTTTTAACAAAAAAAAAACCTTAGGAAACTATTTACTTAACTAAGTATTTGAATATAGGCCTAGTTAAATAAGTTAAGTTATTCATGGATATACTTACTTAAAAGTAAAACTTGAATCAGCTTCAAATAGAGGTACAAGAAAAAAACGAACGTTTGGAACACCAGGACAGATAGGGCACCAAAGATGGGGTATGACAGCAAAGTCTGGAAAAAATAATCGTTTGTAAATGACTTATGATGACTGAAAGTTGCAAATACAGACAGACTAGCCTTTGGTACCCGTTACACGGGCAATTCTGGTGACTTTTAGCTCTCTTCTCTTTACAAATTGGCTACCCGGTTTTTCTTTTAGATATTTATCTCCGGGAGGGCGGCATTTAGACTGTCCGAAGGAGGGTGTGGGGGATGTGTGTATAAATATCCTAGATTCTAGGATATCTGACAGTAAGAAAGCTGCAGAGTCGGCAGACACATATACATATACAAGAAACCACCAGTATCCAGCAATCGGCTCAACCCAGTAGTTCCCCTCGTTGGCAACAGTCTTCCTGTTGGCCAATTTCAGAAGTCTCTCCAGTCCAAATACCCAGCCAGCCTACCAGTGGTATGCAGATACTGCAAGAAGCCTGGCCACTTCATAAAAAACTGTTATCTGCGGCGACGAGACAACAGAGAGGTTGTGAACACATCAGCGCATAATGCTTTCTCCCCTCAACCAGCAAGTTCACAGTTGAACACTATTCATCGAGATGACGCTATTCTAAGTGTCCACAGGATAAGAATGAATCCACTACCACCTACAATCATCATTTGACTACAGGCTCCACCGTCCAGTTACTTCAGAGCAACCGATTTTCGGGTACAGAAAAAGGTTGGCTTCTCGTCGTTCCTGGCTGATGCTGTCATAAGTAACCCTGGTCATCCGTCATCTAAGCGGAAGATTGTTGTCTTACGAGACACAGAGGCTTCACAGTCGCTTCTATTGAATGACTCAATGGACATTTAATCGGAAACAGACACCGGGAATGTAACCAGCATTCAAGGCGTGGGGTCTGAGCCCCCTTTGATCCCTCTACACAAGTTCCATCTACTACACCAACCTATCCACGGACAACTTATCCTGGGTGTGATAGACGGTATCCCAGTCCCAGGAGTACAGTTACTTCTAGGCAATGATTTAGACGGAGGTAAAATTTTTCCTCGTAAAGTCCAAAACCCTTTGTCTACCTGTCGACGAAGCCAGTTCAAGCTGTTGGCTGCAACAGTTCCTGATCCACTCAAATCAACATCTTCATCGAGGAATACTGTACCCAATCCTGAATGTTCCAGCTGTGGTTTCACTTCTGGAGTTGCCTCTATAAATGTCGAATAACGACATAGTTAAGGCATAGAAATAAGATTCCGAACTCCAGTCGTTTGTCGAGAAGTCTATCTGAAGATGGAGAATATTACATGTCAAATAACCTTGTCTTTCGCCGTTTTCTACTGTTTCACATGCTGAACCATGGTATGAAATCGTTGGTCATGTACACAAATGTTAGAATCTAATATTTAAAAAATAAGATTTTGTTACTACTACAGGGTGCTTGTAATTCAAGTTTTTAGTAAGCCTATGCCTAATAATTTATTCAATTAATAATAGGCCTTATTTGGGTATAGTAAATATAATTTTCATAAGTCTAAATCATGATAAAATACTAATTAAAAAATATATTAAAATGACGAAAAGTCCGAAAATATAATTTGAGGCGTATGACGTCATCAAATTGTGTACTATCATTATCGGAGACACATGTAAGAGGAAAAATAATGGAGGCAGGTTAATCCAAATTTTTTATATACACAAATATTTTAAAATCGAAATATGTTTAAAAAACTTTTGCTAGAAACACACAGTATAAAAAGTAGATCCTGATCTAGTTTCAGTAAAAAAAAATTACGCTTCGATCGCTATCTTTTCCCCCCGAAAATAACGAATTTTCAATTAGAGAGACACAATTTTATTTATTATCCACCAGCTTCCCTCTAAAACATCAACAACAAAAATTGTCAATGAAGATAAAAGATTCCTACCAAGTTTTGGCTGATCCCGCAGGCATGAAGGATATTATGCCACCATATGGTGAGCAACGATCTAATTACGAATAAAAATGTCACCGAACACACTTTAAATAGTGCCACACGGTTGGATTCTAAAAAAGCGGAAAGGCTGGCAATCACCAGATTAAGAAATAGTTTAAACATTACTTATGATGTATTTATTCTAACTGCACTTTAAAAAGTAAACAAGCTTCACTTAGTGTTTAGATGGACGGAAGTATTTCTGGGCAAGTGGGCAAGTTCGTTCATTCTCGGTTCGAAATGGTGCGTCGCCTATTATTATTGCTGAAAGCGGTTCAGATTCAGGTGCTTGATAATGGGACAGCTGTAGAAAAATTAAATGCTACAAAACCGGGAGATACTTAATATAACATATTTGATGAGAGCATACATATATTATGTCCACACAAATAAGTGGTGATAGCCCGGGCTCAAGTCAGTTGACCGTCCCTGAGTTCACCCAGCTCTGATGGGTACCTAACTCACGTTAGGTAAAGTAAAGACGGCTGGGCATAGTGCTGACCACACAGTCCCTTCATATGCCGAGGTCACAGAAACAAGTGAACTCTACTTCACTTGCCCCATAGACCGTAAGGTTTGAAAGAGAAACTTTACTTATATCACACATTTACACTTTTGTGCTCGCTTTTAAGCAACAGATCTTTACTGTTGTAAATTAAACATTATCAAAACTTTAGGATTGGTGGAATTTAGCTGTTATGGGCTCCATTTGTTTGTGAATTGATGTTGGTTCATGAAAAACAATTTCATTCAGGCATTTAAAAGAGTTTATAGTGGTATTGGAGTTAGGACAAAATGGTTACTTTTATGCCAATAGTGGTCATATCATTCATTTGTCTGGAGCCAATATGTCCTGAGTCATTTTGTCGGAAGCCAATATGTCGGGAGCCCAATCGTCGGGAGCCTATATGTCGCGAGTCAATATGACGGAAGCCCATTTGACGGGAGCCAATAAGTCGGGGAACTTTTGACGGGGCTATTTTTACTGGGTCGTTTTGTCGGGGGCCGTTTTGACGGGCCGATTTGTCCCGGGCCGTTTTGACAGGGCACCGGTTTTTTTTTATTAGGCAACATTCCTTCAAAAAGTTTTAGTGTGTATGGACTTAAGATAGCTTGAGAAAAATCCAAATTCGGAATATTGAATGTGCTATGTTCGTGTGTCAGTTCAGACTTTCATGGCAATGTTTAAGTACGAAACTCATATTGCAAATAATAAAAAATAATATAATACTAGAAACTTCAGTTTTATATACGTTTACTTTATTAACACATCCAAGTACCATTTGCATTAGTATTGCACTAAACCTTATCATTTACTTGAGTATCACACACACGTATATCATTCACATTAGTATTACACTACATTTATCATTTACCCTAATATCAAGCAAACATTAATCATTAGTATCATCCAAACGTATATCACTTACATCAGTATCACAAAAGAATGTCATTTCATTTACTTTAGTATCAAACAAACATTAAATTATTTACATTCGTAACATACAAAATTTGAGTGAATAATTATGCACTTAAAGTTACGTCGCATGGATTTAACTACCTGCTTTGTGTGTGTGTATATATATATATATATATATATATATATATATATATATATATATATATATATATATATATATATATCGCTCAGACTACCAGGAAAACTCCATAGCCTCGAAGTGCTAGCAGTGGGGCCGAAGAAATACAGCGACTCACTTCCGTTGTACATAGTCGCCATTTTATTTTCATCTCCGACCGTGTAGACCGTGTAGGGGCCAACTTTCTCTATGTAGTAACATGAAAAATCATCGTCATCTTTTCCCGTGTGTACCCAAGATATGGGGCTGACAAAGTAGAGTTCATCTGTTTCAGATACCTACGCATATGAAGGAATAGTGGTCAGCACTATGCCCAGCCGTGCCAGCTTTCCTTAACGTTAGTTGGGTACCCATCAGAGCTGGGTGGACTCAGAGACGTTCTACTGACATCAACCGAGGATTCGAATCTTATTGTTTTTATTTTAAAACTTCTGGTACCTAATAGTCGAACCACTCCCCGCTAAAATTAAAACCTTCAGAGTTTGCCCCACTGTGGGGGTGGTTAGACTCACACCCCAATCTGTAGACCAGAGCCCCACTGCTACCTGGACAGGTACAAGTTGTGTACGTGTACCTGGTGTAATTATACCTCACCCCCTGCCTCACCACCCACCTACCCACAGAGACCTGCTTACAACAGCCATGAGGATGTGACACTATGATGGTCAGCTTGTCCACATCTCTACGACTTTTATATTTCTTCTTTACTGTCTTGCAAAGACTAACAAACCGTATCAGCATTCCCTCCAGCTTTCCTCCAACATCAACGTCATGCGAGACACAGTTGAACAAACACCAGTCCCTCTCTCTGTGTGCTCCACACATCCTCCACCCATAGATATTGACCACTGGACTGTTTTCCTTATCAAACCACAACCTACACCTCGATTTCTTGGCTTCGCTTTCATCAAAAACCACATGTCGAGATGTGGCAACTTCAAATCTCCACCACTCTCTGCTGGGTGTGTCAGAAAGTTCACATTCAGAACAAGGACATGTCCTGAAGTCCTTCATGTTCTCTGTCATCTTATACACGCTACTCACTTTGCCTGTACCGGTACGCAATGAACTCGTGTCTTTGATGTTGTACCCAGGGTACAAATCCTCTGTACCGGGTACAAATTCTGGTCGATCGCAACCTGTGAAGTTAACGGCTATCCCGACCGTGACGTCACTAAGTGCTTGAATCAAAGAAAAGATGTCATCATCCCAGTAATTCGAAGGCAGGTGATGTTTAGTAAACACGTGAGCAGGTACAAAGTCGACATGGCCGATGTTCTTCTGACAGGAGGCGAGGTGTGTGTGTAAGTTGGACTCACACTCCCCTTCAAAGCATTCCTGTATTCCAAACATATATTTATACATTCTCATAATGCTTAACTGCCCCCCCCCCCCGAACAAAATCGAAATTATTTAGAAAACATACTTTTACCAATGTCCGCCCCCCCCCCCCCCCCCCATGAAAAAGGTTGACCGCCCCCCCCCCCCCCGAAAATATCAAGTGCCCCCCCCCCCCCGAGAGAAAAATTCTGGAAGAAACACTGGTGCCGCACCAGGGGACACCCGACCTCGCTACGCCACTGATAAAAGTGATAAAATAATATCGTGTAAGATCTTCTATTTCCTTTAATGTGAGTAGATGTGATGTATTGAATGGACGTGTGAACTGTACTTTTAATTTTATGACTACCTACCACCCTGGCCCACCAATTGAGCTACTAAATACAATTTAAGTTAACAAAATATATACCACTTTGCTGATTTAGTATCAGAGTTTCTTCCAGGCATCCCCCCCCCCCCCCCCCCGAAGAAAGTCTACCGCCCCCCCCCCTCCCCGCCCTCGAACGAAATGAAATTTATATAGAAAATATACACTTTTAACAGTGATACAGTGTCCGCCCCCCCCCCCCCGCCCCCCGAAGAAAGTCTACCGCCCCCCCCCCCCCCCCGAAGAAAGTCTACCGCCCCCCCCCCGAAAATTTCAAATGCCCCCCCCCCCCCTCCCCCCGAGATAAAAGTCTGGAAGAAACACTGCTTAGTATTTAATTAACCCACTCAACTGGTGATTTAGTGTTTAATTAACTCAATCTACTGGTGAATTAGTGTTTAATTAACTCACAATACTGGTGAATTAATGATTAATTAACCCACTCTACTGGTGAAGTAGTACATGAAAGGAGGACGACGGAATCGGATATTTGACAAATTTTTTTTTACGTAAGATCGGATTTTCCTGTTCCTTTGTCACATAACATTTAGAGACTATTAATAGAAAAGGCGGGCTTTTTGTGTCTGGAATATTTCAATTTGTAGCCTAGGCTTTACATTTCATCCCTGCTCTTCTGTTTCATATTTGACGGTAAATGTAATTAAATGTAATTAACAATTAATTAGAATTAACAACCGTTTTCAAGTAGAAGTAATTACAGATGTTAGTAGATCGAACTGGTAGCATATTCTTTTCTAAAGTTTAATTTCAACTTTAACATGACTCTAGTCGATAGTTAGCTGGGATATTTAATCTATTATCTTCTCATCAAAGAAATAATCACGTTTGGTTCAGTTTAGAAGTGTTTATTTAAATGCTGAGCTTTTGGAGAATTAGAGTTTCATTCAGATCTTATTTTACGGTTTTCTAAAAGGCATAAAAACCTTGGTAATGTTTTGAATTTATGTTTAACTTTATGAATATAATATAAAGCATGATTATGCAATACTAGTGTTATATATATATATATATATATATATATATATATATATATATATATATATATATATATATATATATATATATATATATATATGTATATATTTATATATATATATATAAATATATATATATATGTATATGTATGTATGTATTTATTTATTTATGTGTGTATATATATATTTCAGCGGGGAGCATTAGAAAAGTTCAGCCAGTTTTTCGCCTATCTTCAAACCTTCACTAGAATCTAGACTAGCTTTAGGTATGAAAAACCTGTCTTCTGTCTTATATAACATTTTTGAAAATTGTTGTAATAAATGCAGAAATTTTCAAAAACGTAACTATATATATATATACATACATACATACATACATATATATATATATATATATATATATATATATATATATATATATATATATATATATATATATATATATATATATATATATATATATATATATATATATATATATGTATATATATATATGTATATATATATATATATATATATATATATATATATATATATATATATATATATATATATATATTGCCCTACCCTTCTATCAGGCAGATAGTTACATATTCGGTAACAAACAGAATCTACTGATTTGTGATGATGTGATGATTTCGTTTGCCCCTATTAACAAATAGAACGCCATCTTTTTTTTAAAATATTATCTTCAATTGTTTCTCTTAGTTTTAGGTAAAGTTGTATAAATTATAATATGCAAACATGACAAGCAGTAATGTCTTACAATTAAAAAAAAATGGTATGGGGGGAAAATCTGCATATATTCTATATCACTAGCATGATAAAAACTTATCGAAAATAATATTTTAAGATGGATTCATATTTTCTATTACAGTTTTTAAAATATGTAAAAAAAAAAAAAATTATTAAAATAAATTTTAAAAATAGTAAATTGTGTACATCAAGTTAAAAATAAATAATTACTACCATATGATCCCTTTAAAAATCCATTTTTAAAAATGTAATAAAAAGTGATCAATGGAATTAATATTGAGCCGGATCATTTTGATTATCGTTTTGTTTCCATCTAAAAATAACCTGGATAGCGGTCGCTCACCGGCAGCTATGCAAAGGGAAATAACTCAATTAATATTTTTCGCAAAATCGCATAGGTTTGGTTCTTTCCCCTTATGAAAAATTTGGGGGTGGTCGGTAAATAAATGGAATTATTTTGGTGGGGATGGATATGTTCTTCTGTGACGATGCATGACGACGGTGGATGGCTGGAGTATGGCGAAAAAAAGCGTAACGTCGTTTTTACAAGGCCACAATACCTTTAATAAAAACATACAGTATATATTTTAACACGCTGGTTACAATTTAACGTTAATTTAAAAAATGGCCTTAGAATTCCTTTAAAAGCTTATTACGTAAAAATTGTCTGCCCTTTTTACAATATAAGGTAATTTGTCGAAGGCCGTCCTCTAGAAATTATATATATATATATATATATATATATATATATATATATATATATATATATATATATATATATATATATATATATATATATATATATATATATATCGATAGATAAGTTAGTTAAAGAAGATTCGTAGACCAAAGTTTGTCAGTGAAAGAAATATGTGTTGATTTCATTGTTTGTAACTAAAAGTAGATGGTTAAAAAATGTTTGGTTACAAAAAAATATTCTTGTTAATTAACTAAGTTTTGAGGTTGTGATTTTAATATTTGTAACCGTAGCAGGCTATTGTAAGTAAAAGAGGATATTCCGGTATCCTCTGTGTATTCTCAGTAAAAGAGATGCCATACTACAAAATAAGCTCAGTTCGAATGGTTTCATCAGTATTTTATGTGGTTGCATTTTTGTAACTGTGTGCTTATGACAAGATTTAAATTTCATGACAAAAGTTATACTGTATTTCAGAGTTTCTTCCAGGCATCTCTTCGGGGGGGGGGGCGAACGATATGGATTTTATATAGTAAACCCACATTTTTACTAGTGTCCGCCCCCCCCCCCCCCCCCCGAAAATTTCAAGTGCCCCCACCCCCCCCCCCCCCCCCTCCTCGGAGAAAAAAGTCTGGAAGAAACACTGCTGTATTTTCGATATTTTAATTAAACATTTTTTTACAGGCAACAAGATGAGTTCCTTTTATGACACGGACTCTGATTGGTCAGACCTTTGTGAAGGTTTGTTTATTAGCTAGTTAGTTCTACGAGCAACTAAGGACAAAAAATTAAATGAAGTGCAATCACCCCTCAAAGACAAATCTACGCCGATTCGAACCCGAAAAATAAGTTTGTGAATTTTAATTTTTTTATGCATAAGTATCTTAAAACGGGCATGGTTTAGGGCTTAGATTATTGTAATAGAACTTTTAAATATGTTACTAGTTGTTGGTGAAAATATTTTTAATGTAATACAATTCTCGTGTTTTTTCTATACAGTTACACATGAAGTAGAAGAATGTGGTAAATGTGAAACTGAGGCAGATGGACAGATACGACTGGCAAACTGCAGGAAAAATCCTGGCCATGCTGGGTTTGTTCCTGTGAAACAGTTCACCATAGACCGTTTTCCTTCTGGTTGTCATGACGACGACCTGTTAGACTTGACAAAAGTCCTGGCTGACCTAACTGTCATGATAACAGTCAAGTTGACCAGTCTTGACAGACCAGAGTTTGTAGGAGACAAGAAAGATCCATATCCTTTCTACCACAGCAGGGGGAAGAGCATACATAGGAAGGGGACGGGGAGGGTGACGTGTGTGGACAGAAACACGCAAGTATCCTGGGACGGACCTTGTCGATGTCCTGAATGTGAACAGTCGGACACACCCAGCGAAGTGTGGTGGAAGGTGTGCGTTCTGACATCCAAGCACGTGGTGTTTGACTCGAGTGAGGCAAAACATACCAGCTGTAGGTTGTGGTTTGATGATGCTACAAGTCCAGAAGACCACTTCTATGGGTGGAAGGTGGATTCGACAACCACAGACGAAGATGACGGGTCAATGCTGTTTTGCGTGACGCATGACATAAACGTATTTCTTAAGCTGCATGAGATGTGGGAACGATGTAACAGTCTGTGTAAGACTGTGAGAGAAAAATTCAACAAGACTAGACATATACACAATCTGATTATAATAGTCTCACATCCCCATGGGAGCCCTAAGCAGGTCTCTGTAGGTCGTTGGTTGCTCCTCGAAGAGATATCTAAATTGAAGACCAGGTACACGTACACAAATAGTACCTGCCCTGGGAGCAGTGGGGCTCAGGTGTACAGACTGGGCTGTACCATGTCTCGTCATAATCATATGGGAGCAATCTCTAACAAGTTAAGTCACAGTGGGGTGAACTTCGAAGGTGACTTTTAATCGTCTGCATATCACTTTTGAAGCAAACGTAAACGCAGGCGAAAACGAAATTTAGCAATATGAATGGATTATTGACTATTTCATTACTTAACAATTAAAATTAAAATAATATTTTCAATGTGTTTAACTTCATTACTTCAACCCATTTTTCTCTCACACTCTCTCTCTCTCTCTCTCTTTATATATATATATATATATATATATATATATAAATTCCAATGGCTTTTTAAGGCACTTCATGGTGCAAAAGAAGGTTGAAGTTCGATGAAGAAAATAATACAAGGTTAAATACAGGTTGGCCTCAAAACGGTCAACGAGTGGTGAAAACTGACCACATTTAATGTAAGCCTCTAATTTAACTTAGATCTGCAATAGTGTACAGGCTAGTGATTAAGGTTAGATTTTACGCATCTATTTTTGAAAACCTGATGAAACCGGTCGACAGTAATTTGTACCAAAACGAATTCCGCTAGATAAAAGGGCCAGCACCCACAAGATTTGACGGCAGCTGCTATTCTATTACCCAGAGTGCGAGACAGTCGCGTCGCTAGGTCGGATGTCACCCAGTGCGGCACGTAATGGTGTCACCCCCCCCCCCCCCCCCCGAAAAAATTATACATATATATATATATATAGTGTGTGTGTATACAGATCTACATAGGAATATATATAGTTGCAATTGGTGTCACCCCACTCCCTTTTGCCTAATAGCGTCAATTTGTACGCACATTATATTAATCCAATTCAAGTGGAAAAATCATCGTTTTTATCGTAAATTATTAGATTTTGGTGTCACCCACTCCCCGGTCGTTGATTGTCTAAACAAAACCTTCAATCCTCTGTAAATTTACTATTATTTACTAAAACGATGTTGTCATTGATAACAGCGCCAAAGTTGTGACTGTATTACGAAGAAAATTCCGTGGGTGAAATCACACTCAATCTCTTATTTACTTGTATGATATCGGAACATAAAAGCATTAAGACAAATTATTATACGTGCTTATCTTTTAAAATAATCTATATACTTATCACTGCTTATTTTTCTTATGAAAACCTCAAAAAGGGTTTGGGGGAGGGGGGGGTCCACTTGTTTTATGTCAAGAGGGTGTTTGGTCATATTCCAGGGGATGTTGATTTTATCTGCATTTTATTTTTGTACTTTTCACCACCGGGTCAATTCTAAATAATTAAATTCAATGTAACTTCCCCCCCCCCCCCACACACACATATATTAATTAAACTAGCTTCTAAAAATATGTGCTTGTTGTTTTGCTGTTTTTTTAAATTTCTATAATTCACATTCAAAATTCTAGCTATTTTAACGTGTAAAATGTGTTGAATTATATTCGTAAATATTGCCGTGCAAAATACTGGCAGGAAAAATATTGCGGGGAAAATACTGAACAAGCGCATAACTAAAGAAGCCCGTATTTTAAAATGTATAGGGTCAACAATGCTGCTATGTAGACAGATGAACATCCTCTGGCTAACCACTCGGCCAACCGAACCCAACCACTGGAGAACCGAACCCAACCACTGGAGAACAGTTGTACGTGCTGTATTGCAGGCAACTTAGATGAAACCCGGGTCGTTTAGAAAAAAAAATCTCTTCCGTCAGCATTTTAACCTGGGACCAGCTGTAAATCTCATCAGCCAGTACCGCTAAATGTGAAAAATATAAATAAAAATAAATTTTAGTTGCTCGTAAAACTCTCATCTCAAGTTGTCGACGTAATTAAAACCAATAATTACAGACGCAGTCTTATTGGCGCAGCAAAATAACCGAACCAGCTGATGCCTCATTTTATGACATGCAACAAGCTAATAAATATCTGAAAGTTTGGTTATCATTTTGATCCTGTGCTACGTATTGTAAGTAGGATCAGCATTACATAACTTGCTCTAAATCTCTATCTTTTTAACTTGATTTACTTACATAACTTGCTCTAAATCTCTAGCTTTTTAACTTGATTTACTTACATAACTTGCTCTAAATCTATAGCTTTTTAACTTGATTTATTTATATTTTAACCTAATTTTCTATTTAAAAAAAATAAATTGTGTAAAGTTCATTAATTATATTATAAATTTCCATTCCAGAATAAAGAAGATAGGTATAGTAATCATCGATTTATGAGGAAGATAAAAATAATAATTAAGATCTCAAATACTATATTTTCAGACTTTTTTCCTTGTAATTGTTAAAATGGCCTGTTGTAATTAACCACAGAAATAATTTTACAAATGAACCTAACACAAAGTTATGGTCGACAATTCGTTAAATTGAAGTTTCCTTTTTCAGCCCACAAAAAAAAAATTCCGGCGTAGTACTTTTTAAAAAAAAATTTTGTTCTAACGAGATGGAGTGCCGATACTTACTTCTGATAAGTGCCGTAGCCGCAATTGGTATGTACATCTACTCAGTGGAAGAAGTGAACTTTATTTCTACATATATATATATATATATATATATATATATATATATATATATATATATATATATATATATATATATATATATATATATATATATATATATCCCAACTTTTTATTAATTTCTTTTCTTACATTCATCAAAATGTGAACACATACATGACTAAGTTGACAGAGAAAGAATACAATATCCTGAGACAACAAGGGTTCATTTATTTTCATTAATATAAAGCTGTGTTATGTGTGATGAGAGCTGTTGGCCATGAAGAATTATTTTTTTTAGCTACGAAAAACCTCAAATGTTATCGAGCTACAGGTAAAATACAACATGTTTTTAAATTGTATTTTAAACATGTTTTGTGGAATACATTTTTAGGAATTGCCGCAATAAGTAGCGAGGATGCCGGTCACAGAGAGAAGCGAAACGCAGCTCAACTGTGTCATGTTATCAATGCCTACACGCAAAGATGGTGCACAGACTACCTAGGGTACGGCTGTTTCTGTGGGCCCAGGAGTCAGGGCAGCAGGCCCGTGGACGGATCAGACCGGTGAGGTTTTAACTGTTGAAATCACACCCCCCCCCACACACACACACACAGAAACACACAGGTAGAACCGGGACGTCGTGGAGACAATGTATCTCGCACACAGTACTGGGCACAGTACTGACCACGCTATCTCATTCATATGATGAGGTCACAGAAACAGGTGAACTCTACTCCATCTGCCACATAGACCATCGGTTTCAAAAGGGTTACCTTAAACTCACTAACCCTGGCCCTAACCTAACATCTACCAACTAATCGCTGAGTTTCTTTTTGGATTTGCTTCCATAGCCTTTGTCCAACCAAGAACAAACTACAAGGCAGCAGTTGTTTAATTTTGGAGTTGTCTCTCTTAGAAGAGTGGCTGTCCGCAGCTAACGAGCCTCATCTGCCCGAGGGCTCGAACTCAGTGTTTCTTCCAGACTTTATTCTCCGGGGGGGCACTTGAAATTTTCGGGGGGGGGGGGCGGTAGACTTTCCTCGGGGGGGGGGGCGGACACTGTTAAAAGTATATATTTTCTATATAAATTATATAAATTTTATTTCGTTCGGGGGGGCGGTAAAAAAATTTCGGGGGGGGGGGCGAAGAGATGCCTGGAAGAAACTCTGCTCGAACTCGAGGCTTTTCGGTCCAGCAACCATGAGCTTTACCGACTTGACCTCACCGACCCCATTTTCTTTCTATTAAATCACGCTTGAAAGTCTGACCTAGGTCAATGTACCTATACTCTGCAGCTGTTGTCGGGCACATGACCAATGTTTCAGTCGTCTGGAGTCCCTGGGATGCAAGAACTTGATTTTCCTGTCATACAAGTACACGTGCGCAGGAGGCAGTTGCACGTGCTTAGGTGAGTAGTCAAACGTATACAGCGATGCTACAAGCACTGTAATTTTACTCACCCTCTGCTTCAATCATTCGCTCCTCTCCTGTAGACGCTGACCGCAACTCGTGTGCATATCGCTCGTGCGCGTGTGACGTCACGCTAGCTGCGTGCCTGCGATCAGCATCGTTCAGTCAACGGTACAGGAACTACAACCTCAGGAACTGTCAGTAGAGAGTAGCCTGCACCTGAGTCGGTGCCAGAGTTTTCACCCTTTGATGCCAATATCTAAAATATTAAGTCTTTAAATAAAAAAAATTAAATTTTGAATATACTGTGTTGTGGTAACGACGAATGAATAAGCGAGGTTTTTTTTTAAACCCGTGCACAACAGGGGGGGGGGGGGGGGCGGACACTGTTAAAAGTATATATTTTCTATATAAATTCCATTTTGTTCGGGGGGGGGGGGGAGGCGGTAGACTTTCTTCGGGGGAGCAACCCCTCCCCCCCCCCCCCCCCAGATGAGATGCCTGGTATAAACTCTGGTGCACAATGAGCTAATATCTGCAAGGGTGCGAAAAATACGATTACATACAATTAATATTTATACAAAAACATCCCTATTCAAAAGCTACTGACAGGAGGGCTCACAACAACAAGCCACATTCAGCATTTTGCTGATATGACTTTTTCATCGTTTCAA
Organism: Physella acuta; assembly: GCF_028476545.2. Lineage (NCBI taxonomy): Eukaryota > Metazoa > Mollusca > Gastropoda > Physidae > Physella > Physella acuta. The sequence goes on along the minus strand of NW_026732866.1, from coordinate 139,948 downwards.
CAACGCAGACGAGCATTAACCTAGAGCAATATGTCAAGGTCACAGTTCGCTCTGAATTATTAAAGCAACCATTTTAAAAGTGTATAGTTTTAAAAACTAACTTTGTTAAGGTCGAACTGACTAACCCCAACACCAAACTGCACAATGTTTCTCTGTTATACACATTTGATCAACACGCTTCCCCTAGTCCTCTCTAAACAAGATCCTCGTACCCATCATGCACACTCTTTACACAGCTGCGATCAACGCAGGACTGGCCACTACTCGCTGTTACGTCCCTTACATGTCCCCTGCTTGTGTGTGTGTGTGTGTGTTGTGTGCTGGAACGACAGGTACCCTCCCTTTGGTGTATAGTTGTATCCCTTGGTTGAGTGTGTTTACATGGCGCGAGAAGTGTTCACGTGAGGAGTGTCTGGTGTGTGAAGCAGTTAGTTGTAGTGTGGACGTGGCTGTGACTGGGGTTGTGTTAATATCATCATCTGTGTTAAAGCATATAGTATCTTTTATTGTTTTCATATTATTTATTCTTATATATATATATATATATATATATATATATATATATATATATATATATATATATATATATGTATTAAAGTTATTATTATTGCTTAGTATTGTTATCCAGTGAATTTACTGTGGTGTATGTTGTCAGTTGCTATAATATACCCCTAGACTTAGAGTGAAGAACCCAACACTCACACACTCGCTGTCCCAATGCTCCTAAGCTATTTCTAAGTTAGCCCTAAAAATGATACAACAAACATATTTGACCAACAAAATAACTCCTTACTTTAGCTTGTTACTACAGTTTAATTGAAGCAGGTAAAAAGAACGACGTAAGTAGGAGTTTTTATTTGATATGAGGAATTAATACTATTGGGAAATTACACGAAACACCCACACATAAATAAACAAGCTCATTAACAAGATTTGAATCCACGCTAAAGCCCACTTATAATCACATACACAGCAGGGCAAAAAAATGTCGTGCAAAATACACTACATGGATAATTGTCTTTACAACAAACCTTCAATACAAATGTGAATATAAGTGTGAATATATACATAAATACAAATTTGAATACATAATATGAATACAAACTTGAATTTATATGCGAATACAAATGTGAATATATGTGAATACTAATGTGAATACAAATTTAAATCATAATTTGAATACAAATGTGAATACAAATTTGAATACAAATGTAAATACATATGTGAATACTAATGTGAATACAAATTTACATCATAATGTAAATACAAAAGTGAATACTAATGTGTATACAAATGTGAGTACTAATGTGTTTACAAATGTGATTGATTTCATAATGTGAATACATATATGAATACAAATGTGAATACATACATATATATATATATATATGTATATATACATATATATATATATATATATATCTGTGTGTGTGTATGTGTGTAAACTATATCTTATACATAATCGATATCGAACACCACATAACCTATAAATGGATATCCTCCTTACCAGTAGTCTTTTGTTTGTATGCCACTGATTAGATGTGCTATCCGACACAAACTTACTTCAATGGAATAATAGAAAACACCCTCTGCTTTATTTCGAACGCCGTTAACAAAAACACTGCGCCTTGACAACATACATTAACACATTTGAAAAACAATAAGGTTCACATTTTCCTATAACGTTGTACGTTTTTTTAAATGGTTATTCAATGGTAGTGTCAACATTTGTAAAAAATCAGATTTTATTTCCCAAAGCTAGAACAAACATACATCAATCGTTTTAAATATAACATGGGCGGCCTTTGATTATTATGGTACTGCCTTGTATTTTAAAGTAAAATGATCTCTAAAAATTTTATTTTTTGTAGCGAAGAACGTTAAAACTACATTAATTTTTAGAAAGAGAAGTTAATAGACAAAATAATCTGCTATTAGTAAATCTTTAAAGCATTTTTAATACGAGTCTCCACGTTTTCGGAGGATAGGATCAGGCATCAAAAAATGCGATACGCGAGTACGTTTACGTGTGCGCGTATGTGTAAGTTAAGTGTAGTAGAACGCTCCGGCGATCCTTCGCTAAAATTTCATTGTTTCTACCTCGCTAACCAACAACTTTCTTTTTAAAATCGTTTTTCGGCGATTTTTGTTTTTCCTTATCTATATATATAATTCTCTTCTTGGAGACGATAGAAACACCAAGCTGTAAGCGCGCCTCCTAGCAGCCCCTTCTCTTCCTCTCTAGGCATATCGCTACCACACCCACCCCCACATGGTCTGGTGAGCTGTGGTTCACGCTAAATGTTTACAATCGTAGAGCCGGGTTTAGTGACGGCTATAAGGGGCATATAATTTAGTTTGAAACTATTTTAAACTTAGGGGAGGTAGGTAACTAAGAGGAGGCTGCTTTCACGGGGGGGGGAGGAGGGTTTTAGTGTCTTAAGCAAATATTTTCAGTGACAGCATTCAAATTATGAATTACTGAAAAGTAGAAAAGAAAACAACTAAATAGCGGCGTATTCTTACGTATTCAACTTTGACCTATTTCTGATGTCTAGACTTTCAGTGTTTCTTCCAGACTTCTTCCAGGGGGGGGGGGGGGCACTTGATGTTTCCTGGGCTTATCTGGACATGATCCGTAGTTTTTTTTTTTATTCTGGATCAATTTGTTTTCTTGATTCTGACAATGATTAAACTTGTTTTAAATTTTTAGTTCAATAAATTTACAAAAATTTGCTGAAAATAGGCGTAGTGAGAAGGTGCATGCTCGAATGCCCCTCCCCCTTGCTACTCCCATGCCCCCCCCCCCCCTTGCTACTTCGCGCTGTTCATGTAAAACATATTGTTCTATTCACGCTTGGTATCTTTCCTCCATTGCTGGAACTTGCCGTAGGCCGCGGGTAAGGTGTAGGCGATGGGGTTGGTCGCCGAGTTTAGGGGCAGGACTATGATGGCCAGCCAGCCATGGGTGTCAGGACTGAAGGTCTGACCGGCATACGACATGAGTCCCACCACACAGACCGGCAGCCAGCACAGGATGTTGGACACGACAACCAGCGAGAGATTCTGTGCGACCGTGATCTCACGTCTCCGCTGGAGGCTTGTGTTGATGATGGAGCTAGTCGGGAGTAAGATGCTTTTAAAGATCATAATCTGGCCGACAGTGATGAGCAAGATCAACACAAAGTTAACAATGATGTACAGAGTCAAGGAAAAAATGCGACCTAGTTCATTTTTTATACTGATAGGAAGTCCCAGACACACGGAACTTGATGAAAAAAACTGCCATTCTGGGAAGAGGATGGGAGTCATAGAAACAACTGAAGCACATGCCCATGTTGATGCTACTATCAGCTTCAAGACTTTTGGACGGAACCTGAACTGCTTTAAGGGGTTTCTAAAGATCAAATACCTCTCTAGTGTGATGAGCAGAACAAAAAAATTGGAGCTCTCACTTGAAAGAGTTGCGAGAAATCCAGCGATTGTACAAAGAGCACTGCCTCGCCATTTTGAGTCATACAGCACATAATTATCTTGGTAGAAAACATCCACTCCTGCTATGATCATTAAATAAATGCTCATCAATACATCAGAGAAGGCTAAGTTGATCACAAATAGCTTAAACCCATGTTTGAGAATATTTTTCTCAGAGAGCAGCGTATAGAATAGCACAACAACATTGCTCACGAATCCAACGAGCGCAACTCCCCATATCAGTGTACGTTTGAGCACGTCACCGAGAAGATTTTCACACGATGATATACCATCTTTCGGTGCGAAACAGCTGCCCTCTTCGATACCTGGTCCTCTAAACTTCTCGCAACATAGCTTGTAATTATCACCGTACACTTCCCAAAGTATCTCCAATTGTTTGAAATATTGTGAATTTTCAGGATCGAATGTTATCCGCGTATTTCTCAAGTCTAAAGTTGTAATAAACATTTTATCATTAGACCAGTTGGCTTGGTTAATTTTGGTGAAGCTGACATTTAAAAACAACAAGGCTATCTCTGAATCGTGTTTTATCCTAAGTGACTCTAGCGCCGTGAACGAAAAGTCAATATTGCATAAATCTGGCATCATGTACATCAGAAGGTTGATGCGCATTATAGAAGTATGAGATAAATTTATATACACCAAATGCCTTAAATAATGTGAAAATGATTCAAATCTATCAAATTTGATTTTATTGTAACTAAGATCTAGTACAGTTGTGTGGTAGAGGCTGTTTTTTAAAGACATTAATAGTTGCCAAAGAATCTTATCTTTAAGGTTGCATTTTGACAAAACCAGTTCTATTAGCCGTTTGATCTGCGTTTGATTTCTAACGGTCGCTTTTGACAAGTCTAGACCTGAGGCTATAATTACAGCTGTCCGCGCGTCGAAGGATTCGAACAGAACGCTGGTGTTCACTTCCCAGCGGTTGCTGACGTAGGCGACGCCCCACTGGCACGTGAACCCGGATGGACATGTTTCGTGACACACAGACTCGTCCTCTCCCTGCTCACACTGCTGCTGGCCATCGCACACGTGCACGGGGTGTACGTACTCACCATACTTGCGACACGGGACTAGCTCACTCAGGTCGGCTCTTGTGATAGCTAGAATATAATCGATCTCATCGTCGCCTAAAGGGCAGTCCTTTACGCCGTCATTTACCAGGTATACTGGTATACAGTATGAAAAAGTACACTTGTAGAAGCTCTCGTAACATTGAAAATGTTCACAATTTTCTAAGTGCGATAAATCTTCGCAACCTAAACTTTGTTTTGAAACACGCCCCTTTAGATAGACGCAACGAGCGGTCCAAATTGTTCCACCACTCTGGTGTTCACAAAGGGCTAGAGGCTTACCTGGGTCGTTGTCTAAAACATACATCTTGCCATCGAGACATGTCGCGTTGGTTGTAATCAGAGCGGAACGACTTCTGACCAAGGTGAAGTTTCCCTCATTTAGACCGGAACCGTTGAGGAACCAGATGTTGGGCAGGCAGGTCCCGTCTGTCGCCAGGCTCTCCATGCACTCCCGGCAGTTGTCCTCGTCACTGTTGTCCAGACAGTCCTGCACCCCGTCACACACCTGTTCTTCCTGCAAACACCTGTATCTGAGGTCATTAAACCACGGGGAAGCCTGACAGACATGACCTGTTGCACAACGGAACTGGTCTGCAAGTGGCCCTGTCACCTCGTCGCTAGAGTCCCAACAATCATTCACCTCATCAGACACATAGCTGTAAGGGATGAAGCGTGGTGGATTATCTGATGAAAATTGGTGACAGTCAAACAGTATCGCAAATGGTCGGCCACTATTTCGCATCACAAAAGGCTGTGATCTAGAATCATAAAAAAAGCAAATTATTGGCTCGTCGGCCCTGGTGTTCTCTATAAATGGAGGACTAATCCCAAATATCCTGGATTTTAGTGCATACATTTCACAAAGTCGTTAGTTAAATTCAATTTGATAATTAGCATATATTTTACAATAATAAAGTGCTTGAAAACTTTAGGAAGTTAGCTTATGTGTAGTAGTATCGTGGAAAGGGGGGGGGGGGGGGGGTGGACGTTCATAACAGAGCGTCCGTGTAGAAATATCGGGGGAGGGGGGGGGAGAGATAGGCGTTAAACTTACTTTTTATAACGTACTGTTTATGACTTAATGTTTATGCCTTAGTGTTTATAACTTACTGTTTATGACTTAGTGTTTATAACTTACTGTTTATGACTTAGTGTTTATAACTTACTGTTTATAACTTACTGTTTATGCCTTAGTGTTTATAACTTACTGTTTATGACTTAGTGTTTATAACTTACTGTTTATGACTTAGTGTTTATAACTTACTGTTTATAACTTACTGTTTATGACTTAGTGTGTGTGCCTTACCGTTTGCTTGTAAACGCTGTTGACTTAAAAACGTAAGTGACTTACCCTTTATGACTTGATCTTAATGACTTACCCTTTATGACTTGATCTTGATGACTTACCCTTTGAGACTTAACGTAAATGACGTACACTGTGTGAGTAAAAGTTGGGGACTTCTATAGGTGACTCATGGTTTACTATTACTACTTACTCTACCGTTTGTAACTTGGCGTTTATAACGTTCAACCCTGACTTACAGTTAAAGGAGTAATCTTTTTTTCAATACAAATGAAGCAAATAAAAGATCAGAGCTACCTGACTCTCCACTCCATGTCTGAGAACTTCTTGTAATTCGAGATTACAATTGTCATCTGACGCTCGCACAAAAAGAATTTCGGTTTTTCATCATCAAGAATCACCCAAGATGCGTTGTACTCGGATTCTCTGATTTTCTCGAAGCGTAAATTATACCAGCCCTCTTGTTTCGCCCGATCTAGATGCGGCAACTGAAAGATGTTCGGCCGGCCGTTTGTCCATTGGAATACGGAGGGTTCTTTCTGGCCAATGAACATGTTAGTGTAAACAGAAACCTCCTCAGGTTCGGCATAATATTCCAGCAAAAAATTCGAAATGAAGTGTTTCAAAAATTCGAATTCTCGCTCCGTTTGAACCACAGTTAGGGTAGATCGCATCCTTTCGCACGTCCGCTCTTCAATTTCGTGTGAGGTGGAGTTGGTTGTTAGCCCAATTTTGTAACATGAAGCAATATGTTCTTGCTTGAAGATTGTCCATCCCAAGTAACAACTGCCGCAAATCCCAAAGGAAATATAATGATTGTATGAAAGCGTATCTCTATCAGAGACTTCGTGATAAAGACACGACCATGCATCATAATATTCGTCTTTAGATATTTCTATGATGTACAATAAAAGGTAGCGGTATTCATATCTAAGATGTTTTCGTTTCAATCTATTGGTAACTGTTTTGTTTTTTGAAAACACAATAATCAATTTTGCTTTGTCGGCGACAGTTTTGCGATAGAGTTTGAAGTATGTGGCCGAATAATCCATGACAATATTCATGTCGTTTAACCCAGACTCAGAGTAACTGGACAATTGATCCACCAGATCGAACAGTTCCTTTTGGTTGCGGTAATCATTAAAATTGATCAAGTGTGTGAACGTGTTGTTTTTACTCACGCTGAGAATAACGGCGATGTTGGTTTTCATCGGTTCGTGTTTGGACGACGGCACGAAGAGTTGAACGATGTTCCTCAGCCTGTGCCGATCTTCCAAAGTTGATAAAATGGTGAACATGAGGATGTCCCTCTGTGTTGTTTGACACTCACTCATTGGAAACTTATCGATCGTCTTCATGGGGCCCACTAGATGTGTTCAGAAATGATTATTTGTTCACACATGCAGGTATAGAAATAACAAGTAATATATAAAACTATGTATAAATACCCTTAATATGCCGCTAAGTATAATTATTAGTGGTCTAGCGGTAGAGAGCTGGACTGCTAACCCGTAAGTCTCGAGTTCGAATCCGGGTTCGTCAGTAGACCGTCCCTGAGTTAGGGAAAGTAAAGGCGGCTATGTCTTCATATGCCGAGGTCACAGAAACAACTGAACTCTACTTCACTAGCCCCATAGACCATTAGGTTTGTAAGGGAAACTTTTTTTACTATATAGATATATATAGAGAGAGATACATAGCCTATACTTTTGGGGGGGGTGACACCTTGAGGTTCCGCACCGGGTGATACCCGACCTAGCGACGACACGGAGTAGAGCGTATATGTACAGCTGGCAGCCCCACAACTGTGCTGTGGCCAGCCCCGTAGCAATGGTTCCATGCTTTCATTAGGCCCAGCCCCACAACTGTGCTGTGGCCAGCCCCGTAGCAATGGTTCCATGCTTTCATTAGGCCCAGCCCCACAACTGTGCTGTGGCCAGCCCCGTAGCAATGGTTCCATGCTTTCATTAGGCCCAGCCCCACAACTGTGCTGTGGCCAGCCCCGTGGCAATGGTTCCATGCTTTCATTAGGCCCAGCACCACAACTGTGCTGTGGCCAGCCCCTTGGCAAAGGTTCCATACAAATGTTAATGACTCTAAAAATTTGGAAATTTTGTAGATTATGACTTTCGGCCCATCCGTCTCAAAAGGTTGCCGACCCCTGGGCTAGAACAATTTTCATTTCTGTAACTATTTCATAATAAATAACATTCCAAAAATTAGAGAGAGAGAGAGAATTATTTGTCGCTGATTAAATTGTTAGTTAACTTTTTAATTTGTTTGTGCCTTTAATAACATTGTTTTTGCCAAACGTTCTCGTATACCATCATATTTGTAATGAGTTTTCTTCATCCTGTTTGATTTTTACGGAGACAAAAAAATGGTTGTACCTACTTGTACAGCGTAGCCTTAATGGACGTGCATGAACTGAGCAAATCACTCCCACCACGAGTGCCACCCTCAACATCGTAGTTTTCTGTCAAAAACATACATTGTATAGCTAAGCCAAATATAAATTTAAAAAAAACAGGATTTTATTTTTAAATGTAAACCTTTCAGTGCACGACAATGGTGATTTAAAATATGGTAGTTCAATTAGTGGATTTTGTATATTAAATTGACTAATGCAAATAACTTAATGCAATTAAATTAAATTATATTTAAAATTAAAGCTATTCTCACTGATTGATTAATAAGTAGAAGTAATCAATCTTTGTGACATTTGCATATAACGTTGCACTCTTAGACATCCTCGGATAATAATTCTGGACGTGAACTCAACACTTTCACGTACATTTTTTATAATATAAACCGCCAGGTAGTGTGTCATTCCTTCACTCTGTCCTTCCGTCATTGGTATAGCCACTTTGTCTGAAGAAAGTGTTCGTGCATGGGGAGGGTTCTCTCTTAGCGCGGACCCCCGGGTAAGCATTTTTTTGTCAGTTGTTCTCATTAAACCACGGGTAAGGTTCTTGTCAGACCGAAGTTAATTTTTATTTTAAATACTGGGCACAGCATTTAGTCTGGCCCCTACCCACAGGACACAGCATTTAGTCTGGCCCCTACCCACAGGACACAGCATTTAGTCTGGCCCCTACCCCCAGGACACAGCATTTAGTCTGGCCCCTACCCACAGGACACATCATTTAGTCTGGCCCCTACCCCCAGGACACATCATTTAGTCTGGCCCCTACCCACAGGACACATCATTTAGTCTGGCCCCTACCCCCAGGACCAGGGCACAAGTCTGGCCCTTACCCACAGTACACATCATTTAGTCCGGCCCCTACCCCCAGGATACATCATTTAGTCTGGCCCCTACCCACGCATTGGTCAAACCTGACAGGAATACTAGACTCCAGCCCACTTAAATAGGAGGAGGGGGGGCACACAAGCCATCCCCCGACGCCAAGGTTCTTTGCCATTTCGATGTCCGGAGTGAATCCACTCCGATTTCTAGAGTCCAGCTGTCGATACTTACCACCACTAACAGCACCGATTAGAGAAACTATCCAAGTCCGTTCTACCTAATACAGAGGCAGCCCTAATGTAGTTCAACATTCTCTAAGACTCACACTCGGCAAAAAACTTTCCGTCGTCATGCTAGCACTTAGGGTGGGGGGGGGGGGATGTCGACCGACGAGCATTAAAATGGAATAACATAAAGTAAAACACAAGATGACAAGCAGTTTTATGAAGTTCTATAAGATCTAGTTTTCCGTTGAAAACTGTCGTCTGCAATGTACAAAACAAATCAATATTCCACGACACCAACCCCACCTCTTCACTCCTAATCACCCTTTCATCTCAGCCTCAACACATGTCCACGCCCCAGCCCCTCCCCTGGGTCAAACATTAGTGACGTTCAGGATGAAAAGGTGAATTCTAAAAATGTCTGATTTAGAGGATCTTTGGGGCGGTTACGACGCAGGGCTATTCAGGTATGTATACAAATGCCACTGTCTATAGTTTTATTTTACATCACGACTAAAACAAATGTGACGTCTATTTCCTGAGTCATTTTTACTTTCCCGTATATACGAAGTATAGAGAAAATCTTGTAATCGTGCAAAAAAAAAATCGAGATTTTTGCAAATCTCGACGTTTTACAGCTCACTGAGTCGGAAAAGCATAGTTTTGCAATCTTGTCCGTATGTCTGTGTGTCTGTGTGTGTGTGTAAACACGATAACTTGAGTACCGTTACAGCTAGGTTGATGACATTTCATATTCAAGTATAATATCAAATTTGTAGAACCGTATCAACTTTTCAGCGATTTCCGATAACCGGAAGTGGAACTCATTCTACTTTCAATTTTTCAAAAGCCTATAACTTGAGTACTGTTTCAGATAGATTAATGAAATTCCACATTTCTACGAGATTTTATTTTATTTTAAAAAGTTTAAGTATTTAAAATGGATTTAAAATCACGTCGATAGCCCGAGTTGCCATCCCCGGTTGTTTCATATAAGAATATTCGAGAAAGTTTATGGGAGATCACTCCCGGTTTATTATAGAAGTAAAAGCTTAAAAACTCACCATGGTAAAGTGTAATGTGTAGCTGTACTCACTATTTGAAAAATCACGTTACATCAAACTAGCATTGCAGCACCTGTAGTCAACTATCTCTGTCAAGACAAACGTAAACTTTGTCTTTACTCAAACAAGTCTACGCTGAGCATTTCAATTCGTCTATCTGAATCTGAAGTTATTCGTTGGTTATGTTCTTTACGATCATTGGGTAGACATAAATTATCTTAGCTTGCGATCCCTGTTGCCATATATGAGGGCTGACCACATATGACGTCAAGCGCTCAGCGACAGTGCGGACTGTCTTATTGCTTGAGGAATTCAAAGGGTCAACATTCAGTAACTTATCTTTAGTTGTTTGTTTATAATATATTTAATTACTAGATGTTTTGTTAATAATTTCTTTAATCACTAGATATTTGTTTATAATATCTTTAATCACTAGATGTTTTGTTAATAATCTCTTTAATCACTAGATATTTGTTTGTAATATCTTTAATCACTTGATGTTTTGTTTATAATCTCTTTACTCACCGGATGTTTGTTTGTAATCTTTTTAATCACCAGGTCTTTTTTTACTTTCCCGTATATACGAAGTATAGAGAAAGTCTTGTAATCGTGCAAAAAAAAAATCAAGATTTTTGCAAATCTCGACGTTTTACATCTCACTGATACGGAAAAACATAATTTTGCAATCTTGTCCGTATGTCTGTGTGTGTGTGTGTGTGTCCGTGTGTAAACACGATAACTTTAGTACCGTTACAGCTAGGTTGATGAAATTTCATATATAAGTATTTTATCAAAATCGTAGATCCGTATCAACTTTTGAGCGATTTTCGATAACCGGAAGTGGTACTTTTTTTACTTTGAATTTTTCAAAAGCCTATAACTTGAGTACTATTTCAGATAGATAAATGAAATTTGATATGTAAGTAAAAGATCTAATTCTCTACCATCTGTCACATTTTGAGTAATTTCCGTTGACCGGAAGTACTTTTTTACGCTATTTCCGATTTCTCAAAAAACGCATGTAAATTTATAAAGTACTAGCCGTCCCGGCCAGGCCCTGCTCTGGCTTCTATGAAAAACCTTTCTGTTAAAGACCATTACCTGTGTGTTTAGTAATCATCATAAACCCGGCATTGCCTACCCAAACCACAACCAACCAAAACCAAAACAACAAAACGCAAACATAACGCTAACACAATTACAAATACAAACGAAAACAAAAACTTACAACAAACCAACCACAACCACAAACACCAATACGAACACAAAGAAAAAAGCAAACGAAAACAAACCAAATCCAAACACAAAACCAACCACAAACACAAACCCAAAGAAAAAAACAAACGAAAAAGCAAACGAAAACAAACCAAATACAAACGCAAAACCAACCACAAACCCAAAGAAATAAAAACACAAAAGAAAAAACAAACGAAAACAAACCAAATCCAAACGCAAAACCAACCTCAAACACAAATACAAACACAAACCCAATGAAAATAAAACACAAACGAAAACGAAAAAAGAAAGAACAAAAACGAACCAAATCAAAACGCAACCACTAACGCAAACCCAACCTAAACACAAAGAAAACACTAACGCGAATATAAACGCAAAGTGCTCACGGGGCTGAATCGCCTACTTCAACTTAATAAACGACTATAGTACCCCAACTTATTCATAGTCTTTTGCACTCACTTTAATGAACGTAGGCGCGAAACCGAACACGGGAGGCCCGGGACCCCAAATAGCACCCTGTCTGGGCGCCAGAGGACGCACCATGACGTCACCGCCTGATTGAACTTAGTAAACGACTATAGTACATAACTTATTCATAGTCTTTTGAACTCACGCGAACGTATATACCATAGCGTACACCGGAAGGCCCGGGGCGCCAAATAGCACCCTGTCGGGGTGCCGGAGGACGCCCGGATTTGATTCACTTAAAGACTATAGTAACCTTTCTTACCCATAGTCTATCGCACTGTTAAAAACAAAACTATGCAGCATAGCGCTCACATGATAGCCCAGGGTGCCAAATCGAACCGTGCAAGGGCGCCGGCGGACGCGCCTGTTTCAATTTAGAGAACAAAAATGATAATACTCCAAGAAATAAACATATATGATTTGTAGGACCTGGCTTATTAAATGTTATTGATTTAAAAAAAAATATTGAACAGTATGTTCAGTGTATAGAATAAATAAAAGGCAGTGTTAAAAATACCTAACGACATTGCACTTAATCAATCCCCGCTAATTATGTAATTATTTTTTTTTTCTTAACACCAAAAACAAAGTAATAAAATGTAAATTCTTTCTTCTTAAGAATTTTTTTTTATTAAAGGGAAGTAACTGTGCAGTCAATACATTTCCGACACAATTTTAGAAATTTTATAAACGTCGATACACTTTTTAAAAATTTTATGTCGTGTTCATAATTAAAAATTATTCTTCTAAGTAAATAGAATGAAAATTGTTTTTAAAGACTTTCAATGGTAATTTTTTGACTCGTAAATTTAGACTATGAGCACGATAAAAAATCTAACACTTAAATCCATAGAACTGTCAACGACAAACTTTTTTGCCACGCGTTACAGAACTGAGCTTTATATAATAGACTAATAATATTTCGCACTATTATACACATCTTTATTTAGCGTTCACTTGGTGTGCATTTCTTTTTTCTACGAGATTATATTCTATTTTTTAAAATTTGAGCATTTAAAATGGATTAAAAATTATGTCTAGAAGTCTATATCCCGAGTTGCCATCCCCCGTAGTGTTATATTAGAATATTCGAGAAAATTTAGGGGAGATCACTCCCGGTTTATTTTATAATCTCTTTTATCACCAGATCTTTTGATTATAAGCTCCTTAATCACCAGATGCCTTGTTTATAATCTCTTTAATCACCAGGTCTTTGGATTATAATCTCTTTAATCACTAGATGTGTGTTTATACTCTTTTTAATCACCAGATGCTTTGTTTATAATCTCTTTAATCACGAGATATTATACTTTTTTTAGAATCGTATTTTTATTAGTTGCATAATATAATACTTTCATTCATTATTATTTATACTGCACTGGGCTTTAAAACTTATCATAACAAAATGACCATATCAATTTTTTTTTCAATCACTGATTATGTATGCACTAATGGAATAACTATCTTGATTATTTCGTGTATTTACATACATGCAGTTTTTATATTGTGTCAATCTATTAATATGATGGGAAGTGCTTATTTCCGCCAACAATAAAATAAATACGCAAGTTGCTTATATTCTCTCACGTCGTGTCGAGATTTTTTCTATATTTAGCTTTTATTTATGGGCATAAATATTTTTAGAAATCTTTCAAGCGCTATGTGACATCATCGATAGTAGGGCAACTATTAAGAAAAATTTTCGTTGCGCAACCTATCAGAATTATGGTTTTGTTTAGTTTAATAAAAATAATCTTCAGCGCGTTATTTCTTACTTAAGGTAAGCTTCCGGCGTTACGGTTAGGTTTAAGGATTAGGGTCCAGGGTTTGGTTTAGGGTTTTGTTACAACCCCTGCTTCCACCCCTTACCATGTTCAAGGTAAAGGGACAGTCTAAGAAAATAATGTTGTTTTTTTTTATAAGTAAAGATCCCCTTTAGCGATCAATAGTGTAGATAAGTAGAGTTCATGTTTGTTTAACCTCGGCGTATGAAGGGAAGGTGTAACCTTAACTTTCCCCAACGTGAGCCAGGTACCAATGAGACTCATGGACGCCCTGCAGTTTACTGTCGGAATCTAGATTCGAACTAGAACATTGGGCTAGCACTCGGGCACCCTATCTATCGCTCGACCAGGCTATCCCACCTGGGAAGAAGGTGATATAAATCTCGGCATGTGGTATGATGGGGGGTGTTGTCTTAAGTCTTACGGTCATAATAATAATAATGTATGTACTATCGTACCACTAGTTTCCAGGTCCAAAAGAACTTCGCAAGAAAGAAAATCCAAGCGTAACGCTGAGTGCGTGGATTGGGTTTAACACTCGAATTCTCAGTGGGAGAGAGCATGGGATGCTATAGTACCATCCTTCCTACGGCATGCGTGATGATGTTCACTATTTTATCATGTAAGTATTTAACGGATGTAGCACTGTCTTTTTGATAATTATACGGAGATAGCACTACTCCAACGTATGTAGCTCTACAGTACGCGGAGGTAGCACAACGCTATTTGGATGTAGCACTACAGTACACAAATGTAGCACTACTCCAGTAAATGTAGCACTACAGTACACGGAGGTAGCACTACTCCAGTAAATGTAGCACTACAGTACACGGAGGTAGCACAACTCCATTGGATGTAGCACTACAGTACACGGAGGTAGCACAACTCCATTGGATGTAGCACTACAGTACACGGAGGTAGCACAACGCTATTTGGATGTAGCACTACAGTACACGGAGGTAGCACAACTCCATTGGATGTAGCACTACAGTACACGGAGGTAGCACTACGCTATTTGCGTGTAGTACTGTGTTACTACACGGAAGGGGGGGGGGGGGGTAGGATTACGCTACCTACATATACTTAACACCAGTAAAATTACCATATTACAAGCCGCCAATACAGATCCATGAAATAAAACTATTATCTTATTATGTTGGCCCCTATATTTTTTTACTTTCTCGTATACAGTGTATACGTAATCGTGCAAAAAAAATCGTTTTACACCTCCCTGTGTCGGAAAAACATAATTTTGCAATCTTGTCCGTATGTCTGTGTGTGTGTATGAGTGTATGTGTCTGTGTGTCTGTAAACACGATAACTTGAGTACCGTTACAACTAGGTTGATTAAATTTCATATATAAGTATTAAATGAAATGTGCAGATCTGTATAAACTTTTCAGTGATTTCCGATAACCGGAAGTGGAACTTTTTCTACTTTCAATTTTTTCAAAAGCCTATTAAATGTGTACTATTTCAGATAGATAGATGAAAATTCACATGTAAGTAAAAAATATAATTTTCTGCCTTCTGTCGAATTTTGAGTTACTTCTGTTGACCGGAAGTAGTAATTTAAGCTAATTCCGATTTTTCAAAAAATGCATGTAAATTTATAAAGTACTATTAATATTCCGCACTACTATACACATTTTATTTGGTGTTCACTTGGTGTGCAATTCTTTTTTCTACGAGATTTTATTCTATTTTAAAAAGTTTAAGTAATTAATAATAATCATTAAAAAAGTTTTTAAAAACCCACGTTTTCTGATTGAACTAAAAAGTAGAAAATAAATGCTATACATCACAATAATGCAAGCGATCACTCTACTATAAGCGATCAAAAACGTGGGGCGCCGAAGTAAAAGTTATATTACTATTGATTAGATAATACTATTGACTTTTATTAGGGAGCTTGTAGAGAGTCAACAGTATTAGAAACTGTAAGAAAATCACGGCGCCCCACGTTTTTGATCGCTTATAGTAGAGTGATCGCTTGCATTATTGTGATGTATAGCATTTATTTTCTACTTTTTAGTTCAATCAGAAAACGTGGGTTTTTTAAAACTTTTTTAATGATTATTATTTTCTACTTTTTAGTCTTTGTCTGTTTGTTTGCATTCAAATCTTGCTATCGATGTTATCTTTTCACTTTTTTGTTGGGTAAACGAAGACAACTCGTAAAAAGACAACTCGTAAAAAGACAACTCGTAAAAAACACGTTGTGTGAAATTATCTGCCCCTAAGCCTGTCGCTACGTTGGATCGTTCGCTTCACTGCGCGCGAGGTACGCGTCGCTCGTTTTTTTTCTAATGACTCGCAGAGGAGAATTATATATATATAGATTATATAGCGGTCTAAAATGCTCAATAAAATGTTTCCATTGATCAATTTAGTAATAATAACAATTGAATATTCAATGGTCATCCAAAAGAAAGCTTCCCTGAAAAATTCAGCGCGCTAGCTAACTGGGAAGTGCCAGAAATTTCGATCGCAAGATTTGATTGGAAAGACAAACACAGAAACACAGAAACACACAGAGAAAGCAAGTTAAAGAAAACGTGGGAAAAATGGATTAAAAATATTATCTATTTCCCGAGTTGCCATCGCCCGTAGTGTTATAATAGAATATTCGAGAAAGTTTAGGGGAGATCACTCCCGGTTTATTTTTATCGTCCAACATGGTTTCCTGCTTGTAAAAACCAAGATTACGTAATTAATAAAGCTAGTTTTAATAATATTATGAAATTGTTATCTTGATTGAATTCCAGATCTTATGGCTGGTATGGCGTGTTGGGCCGCAGGATGTGAAAATGGTGAGAATTATGTTTTGATTCACGTACCCAACATAGACCCCACCCAAAAACTTCGACTAAAAGCTGTGGTTAGTCTGTTTATACCTGGCAACAACGATACCCAAATGAAGAGTAGAATTGCTCTGTTTCTAACGACTAACTTGAACAAGCCTTTAATTGCTTTTGATAACTACAACAGCTCAAGGGAATTGTTTAACATGATAGACCAACTCAACACATATAAGAAGGACGAAGTTGAAATATTTGATTGGATTCCTGAGACCTCTTTGAGAAACCTGAACCACATCGAGACTGCGGAAAACACGGTTATAATAATATTTTGTGAGTTGTGTATCATCTCCGTAGACCTGGACGCTATTTCTCACGCTAACTCAAGTTCTATGTATACCATGGTCTTCGCTTTCATCGAAGCTCCGGTCAATCATTGGTATAATTTTAAACAGCTTACGTTTTTATCTCCGAATGTGAAGAATATGATTAAGGAGTTATCTTCTCTGGACATTTGTACTGATGGTAAACCTAACTCAAGGTTTAAAATAGACGTGGCTGATGTACTGGCTAATGACGTCACCCCACACTGTGATGACGTAAATTCTCTACTGGACACTAAGGATGACCTGCTTGACTCGGTTCGTAAAAACTCTTATATTTTATTTCAACTATTGGGGAGATCCCGCCTAGCCTTCTACTTCCTTCATTTACAACTTTGCAATATACCATCCAGGCATATTCGAGTTGTCTACTTGCCCCGTTTTACAAGTGATAGTTCGGGTGTATGCACTGGTTTGGAATTAACTCTGACTCGGTCAAACAATACATTTTGGTTTCAACTATTTACATCGCCAAACGTGAAGAAAATAATATTGTGTGAGTTTGACAGTAATTTTCGTTATCTACGTACCCGCGAGGTAAATGAAAATAAAGTAGGAAAATCGAATATCAATAATATATTTCAAAAGATTAATCTGCAAACTAAAAATGTCAGGTCCTATCCTTGTAAGGACTATTTGAACAATAACCCTTACAAGTTTATTTATAGAACTGTTCCAGGTTGCAGTTCTAGAAGTTTCGAAATTGAAAGCACGACCAGACCAGTGTACTGGTGTTGGCCCCACATGATTTGTGTTTTTAACAGCTATGGATATTATAAGGACTTCAGTGACAGGCAGTGTACTCGGACGTTTTACGAGTTGAGTTCAAAAAAAATTTCAAAATATGCTACAGTATACCACTTTAGTAACGATAAAAGATGTGATGGACTGTCTGATTGCCCAAATGGAGAAGACGAATCAGATTGCAATGAATGTATGGAAACATCTCTGTCTGATGGTACGTGTCTACCCAGTCAGTGGTTTTATGACGAGTCGAGACGGAACTTTTCTTTCTCACGTCGCGATAGACCGCTCGACTCTGAGAAGATCGCATTTGTTGATAAAGTCTTGTCTACATGTAATACGATAGAATGTGTTCATGAGAACTTACCGACTATAGAACTTCTAAAGTGCGGCATGAAAGACGAGGTACAAAATGGTAGTGGGGTATCACCAAACCAAGGAGACAAACCCAGTCCCTGGGCAGCACGCTGTATTCACCTACGCGGACAATACAATAAACGTCACTTGGGTTGCGTGGACCATTCTCATTTGAAAGGATGCGGGATGTTTAACTGTGAAGCTGTTGGATTGTTTAAGTGTCCAAAGTCGTACTGCGTTCCATATTACATGGTCAACGACGGGGTCATCGACTGCCCCAGCGGTGGGGATGAAAATTATGAGCATGTAACCCCGATTTTATCGAACTACATTAGCTGCGGTGAACCTCCAAAAATAATTCACCGAGCGCATCTTTGTGATGGCCATGTCCATTGCCCGAGAGGTGAAGATGAGTTGCCCTGTGTTTCTTCCTGTCCCCGAGGGTTCCGCTGTAAGTGGAATGTAGCGGCAGTCACCCAGCCTGGAGAGGTCTCCTTCCAGGATATCTCAGAGAACATCGACGTGAACACCAAAGTCTTAGATCTCTCGGGCACCGATTTTAATAGGTTCACGTTCAGCTGGGAGCTGAAGTTAAATGAACTCTTAGAGCTTCACTTATCAAGCTGCGGCCTAACTTGTGAGATGTTGGTCGAGTTTATGGACACATTAAACATTTACTACAACAAGTTGATTTTAATTGATCTTAGCTACAATTTCTACATGATGTGTCCATTCGAAGAAATAAGTCACTATTTCAGATTTGTAACATTTCTGAATGTATCGTATACCGGCATTACATCGTTCCTACCGCCTAAAGGCCAGATGAGGTTTTTGGTCGTAGATTTATCCTTCTCGAGAGTCACTGACGTTCTTGTCGAGACTGAGTTCCCTTGGCTTAAGCTGAATGTAAGTAACACGCCTTTTTTTGGTGCATTCTGCGATTCGCGTGGGGATATTCTATCTCTAGATGTGAGAAATACCAAGCTGAAATACACCACTGAAGACCTGGAATGTCTAACAAAGTTTAAATCAACTCTTCGCTACGATCATATTTATACCGCGGAGGAAAAGAGAGCCTTATCGAGCTCTTCAAAGATATATGGGGACAGTTATAAGCTATGTTGTGCGTTTAAAGGCAATATTCCCGCTACATGTTTCGCTCCTACTGACCCTATTTCTTCGTGTTATGGACTATTAGGAGATGTAAACAAACGGTTGTATGTACGTGTTTCAATTCTTATGGGACTCACAGGAAATATTCCTGTAATAATATTCAATCTTTGCAAGAAGAGCCCTGAGTATAAATCACATCTTCGTTTTGTTACTGTGAGCCTCGCCTTGTCAGATACGCTAATGAGCTTTTATTTAATTAATGTGGCAGTTGCTGATTATTATTACGGCGACAAATATGCTTGGTACGATACACTATGGCGGCCCAGCGGTTGGTGTCAAATGGCAGGATTTTTGGCAACGCTCTCACACACAACAACAACAATGTTAATCTTTGTCCTGTCCTTACATCACATCCTTCAACTCTACTCCAAACACAGAATCCCCACTGTGATTTTAGTCAGTGTTTCCTGGCTCTTCAGTTACCTTCTCTCAACTCTACCGCTTCTAATGCCTAACTGGCAGATCTATTCGTCAAACTCCCTGTGTCTAGGACTACCTGGCTACGTCACCCACCTCACAGGATGGCTTGTTTCGGTTTTTATCTTTGTTTTCCTTACGATCCTCGACGTCCATTTTCTCGCCGCGGGAATAATTCTCGCGAGAAAGAAACGCACGGAGCCGAGGGAAATGAAAGACGTCAATGCTACACGCGCTGTGGTTCTGCTCCGTCTGCCGTTGCTGCTACCCCTCTGTGTCTCCGGTCTCCTACCAGACGACATGGACCAGTCCGTTAGCAACCACGTGCTTGGTGTCATTTCTGTCTATTTAATTCCATTGAAATGTATCTTAAGTCCTTTATATTTTTTACTGAATTGTGTAGTAAAGTAAAAATGGCACATGATTACGGGAATTAAATAGCAATAGTAGGAAATGTATAAGAATACAAGGATTTTACATTAAAAGTGAGAAATGTATAGAAGTTCTAGAAATAAATAGAAAAAGTTAAAAGACATCTTGATGCAATGGCCTGAGAAAAGATTCCCAAAAAGAATTCACCTAATTTACAACAACCAATCAAAGCTTTTTTTTAAACACATATTACAAGCACAAAGAAAAGTATGTTTAAAAGGTATTGTTTACAAAATGCTTACAAATATGTTTTTGTGATCAAGTTATACTACTTCGTTCTTTATTTTAATATTTGATGTAATTTACCCCATCACACTCAAAGTATTACATGTCAACTTGCTTTGCACCATCAAGACAATTGATTCCCTTTCAGCCTGCTATTCTTTCTAACAACTAAGATCAAAGAAATGAACTACCGACAT
The DNA here is from genome assembly GCF_028476545.2 of Physella acuta. Lineage (NCBI taxonomy): Eukaryota > Metazoa > Mollusca > Gastropoda > Physidae > Physella > Physella acuta. The sequence goes on along the minus strand of NW_026732866.1, from coordinate 119,316 downwards.
TGTTCACATTTTATTAAACTTTCGGTAAAACATATATATATATATACAGAAAGAGAGAGTCCGAAAACAAATTGTGCAGAGGGGTTTTTTTTCTAGTTCCGCCACTGGCTTCACCAAGTGTTTGCCATTATGTAAATGTTTATTACCTTATCACCTGTGTGTACATTTTGTTGTAAAATTCCTGATTGCTTCTACACAATAAGACATTCACAAACATGTTGTTGTAATTTGTTATATTGAAAATAGAAGTGTTAAAATTAAAAAAGAAATGCACTCTACATAGCCAATTACCAGTTAATTAATAATTCTAATCTCAAATGTTTTTTTTTTTAAACATAAGCAAAGCTAGGCAGTATGCCTAGTGTACTACATATGTTTCCACAACGAATATACAACAAATGTACTAAGATGCTTTCCATAATAAATGTAGACGTATGTGTACGATTAACAAATATATTCATAAATAAACTTTTTTTAACGAGTGTATATTTGTGTATAGAGAAAATGTATTACCAGTAGTGTTTCTCCTCTGTATTAGGTATTGTTTCGGATATTTTTAATATTACAACTACACTAGTTTTTGGGGCTAACAAAATTTACAGCTAAACAAGTTTAGGGGTCGTCCATAAATGATGTCACACACGTAGGGGGGAGGGGGGTCCGTAATTTTGTGACGGTGTGTGATGAGGGGGAGGGGAGAGGATTCAGATGGTGTGACGTCACACTTTTGCATTATAAAAAAAGCAAAATTAGAAAACGAATTTTAGCCGTTATTTCGCTTTTTAGAAAACTGTTGTAATAAATTGTAATAGGAACTGATTAAAATACTCTATGTTGAGAGAGTTCAGACAAGATTTTGGAACAATATCGATGTTTTAAGAAAAATTCAACTGCAATTTTGAGGGGGGTCGTACGCTGAGGTGAGACATCATTTCAGGGGGGGGGGGTCTGGCTTTTTGTGACGAAATGTGACGGAGGGGAGGGGGGTGGTGAAAATCGTCAAAAGAGAGTGATATCATTTATGGATGACCCTTATGGGGTTAACATAATTTACAGTTAAACCAGTTTATGGGGCTAATAGAATTTTCTTATATATTTTTTTTTATTTACCTTATTAGTTCTATAAACATTTGAATAGACATTTCGTATGGACCCGCTTCAGTTATATATTTGTGTTGTCTGGAATTGGTTCATACAAATTCTTTTTTTTAATGCGTCGGTTCTGTGTATTTTATATGTGACATGTATATGGTTTGGTACAAAAATAATTCACCTGTTTGTCCTACGTAATATATGCATGGTAGTTTATTTGGGTAAGAAAATATATTGTGTAAGATTTCATTTTAATTATTCATTGATCAAGACAAACCTGAAACTGCTATGTCTGAACTGGCTGCATTTATTTGAAAGAGAGTCCTGTTCATGTTACTTAAAGCATAAAGAGAATTTCGAAAAACTGGAATTTCGATTACTTTAGTGAGCTTTAGAGGCTACATTCGGAACGGTAACTACTGAATTTGTATGGGCTAAATGGCAATTGTACTGAATTTGTTTGGGCTAAAAGGTAACTCTACTGAATTAGTATGGGCTAAATGGTAACTGTACTAAATTTGTATAGGCTAATTTATAGCTGTACTTGATTTGTATGGGCTAATTTATAACTGTACTTGATTTGTATGGGCTAATTTATAACTTTACTTGATTTGTATGGGCTAATTTATAACTGTACTTGATTTGTATGGGCTAATTTGTAACACTACTGAATTTGTATGGGTTGATTTGCAACTGTACTAAATTTGTATGGACTAATTTGTAACTACTGAATTTGTATGGGCTAAAAGGTAACTGTACTAAATTTGTATGGGCTAATTTGTAACACTACTGAATTTGTATGGGTTGATTTGCAACTGTACTAAATTTGTATGGACTAATTTGTAACTACTGAATTTGTATGGGCTTAAAGGTAACTGTACTAAATTTGTATGGGCTGATTTGTAACACTACTGAATTTGTATGGGTTGATTTGCAACTGTACTAAATTTGTATGGACTAATTTGGTAACTACTAAATTTGTATGGGCTAAAAGGTAACTGTACTAAATTTGTATGGGCTAATTTGTAACACTACTGAATTTGTATGGGTTGATTTGCAACTGTACTAAATTTGTATGGACTAATTTGTAACTACTAAATGTGTATGGGCTAAATGGTAAGACTAGAACAGATGATTTCTAACTTGCAATCGTCGGCGTATATGTTATTGAATAATTCAAAATTAAAAAAAAGACTTCACTTTCTGACAGAGTTTATTCCAGGCATCTCTTCGGGGGGGGGGGGGGGGCTTGAAATGGAATTTATATAGAAAACATATACTTTTACTAGTGTCCGCCCATCCCCCGGAGAAAAAAAGCTGGAAGAAACACTGCTTTCTGAATACGTATTTCTTTGTTATCATTATTTTCTCTTTGACGTCAAACGATGCATTGTCTCAGCTATCGCTTGCTGATGGTTTTCGCCCTAAATATTTAAGTGTGTCTTTAAGTTCTTGAAGATGATGTTTCAATACAGGACTCTTTACAATTATCTTTTGGCTGCTATGTAAAGTAGAACATAGCTAGAACAGTGTCACGTAGAACATAGCTAGAACTGGGTCAAGTAGAACATAGCTAAAACTGGGTCAAGTAGAACATAGCTAAAACTGGGTCAAGTAGAACATAGCTAGAACTGGGTCAAGTAGAACATAGTTAGAACTGGGTCAAGTAGAACATAGCTAAAACTGGGCCAAGTAGAACATAGCTAAAACTGGGTCAAGTAGAACATAGCTAGAACTGGGTCAAGTAGAACATTGCTAGAACTGGGTCAAGTAGACCATAGCTAGAACTGGATCAACTAGAACATAGCTAAAACTGGGTCAAGTAGAATATAGCTAAAACTGGGTCAAGTAGAACATAGCTAGAACTGGGTCAAGTAGAACATAGCTAAAACTGGGTCAAGTAGAACATAGCTAGAACTGGGTCAAGTAGAACATAGCTAGAATTGGATCAAATAGAACATAGCTATAACAGGGTCAAGTATAACATAGCTAGAACAGTGTCAAGTAGAACATAGCTAGAACTGGGTCAAAAAGAACATAGTTAGAACTGGATCAAGTAGAACATAGCTAGAACTGGGTCAAGTAGAACATAGTTAAAACTGGGTCAAGTAGAACATAGTTAGAACTGGGTCAAGTAGAACATAGCTAGAACTGGATCAACTAGAACATAGCTAAAACTGGGTCAAGTAGAACATAGCTAAAACTGGGTCAAGTAGAACATAGCTAGAACTGGGTCAAGTAGAACATAGCTAAAACTGGGTCAAGTAGAACATAGCTAGAACTGGGTCAAGTAGAACATAGCTAGAATTGGATCAAGTAGAACATAGCTAGAACTGGATCAAGTAGAACATAGCTAGAACTGGATCAAGTAGAACATAGCTAGAACTGGATCAAGTAGAACATAGCTAGAACTGGATCAAGCAGAACATAGCTACAACTGTGTTAAATATGATATCACGAGAATTGTGTGAATTAGAACACCACAAGAATTGTGTAAAATAGAACATCTTTTGAATTTCGTTAACTTTTTTAAAAACACGACAATAAATATATATTACATAACGGTAGTCGTTAAATATTCATGTTTAAAATGTTTGCATTGCATTTTCTTGGCGATATACATTACCCTTTGATAGGGCTGATCGATATCTTGACGATATTTACCTCCCCTCTCCCCTCCATCACACCTCGCCACAAAAAGCCAGACCCCCCCCCCCCTAAAATGACGTTACACTTCAGCCTACAACCCCTCCCCCCCCCCTCAAAATTGCAGTTGAATTTTTCTTAAAACATTGATATTGTTCCAAAATCTTGTCTGAACTCTCTCAACATGGAGTATTTTAATCAGTTCCTACTACAATTTATTAAAACCGTTTTCTAAAACGTAAAATATCGGCTAAAACTCGTTTTTTCTAACTTTTTTATAATGCAAAAAAGTGACGTCACACCATCTGAACACCCCCCTCCCCCCCTCATCACACATCGTCACAAATTAATGAACGACCCCAGAGACCCATGACATAGACTCCAATATAACCCCACGGACAGAGACCCATGACATAGACTCCAATATAACCCCACGGACAGAGACCCATGACATAGACCCCAATATAACCCCACGGACAGAGACCCATGACATAGACTCCAATATAACCCCACGGACAGAGACCCATGACATAGACCCCAATATAACCCCACGGACAGAGACCCATGACATAGACTCCAATATAACCCCACGGACAGAGACCCATGACATAGACTCCAATATAACCCCACGGACAGAGACCCATGACATAGACTCCAATATAACCCCACGGACAGAGACCCATGACATAGAACCCAATATAACCCCACGGACAGAGACCCATGACATAGACTCTAATTAACCCCACTGCATGCGACAGCTTACATCCCCCACCCCTCCCACTCACATCCCCGAACGAAATAAAAAAAATTCATAAAAAACGTTTTAATAACAAGCTTTTATGTAATGATGCACTAAAAAGTAGAAAATAAATTATAGACTACTATGTAAATAACTATAAAGAAAAGCATGGGTCACTTTAGTATCTATTGGATACCTTTACTAATGTTAAGGAAGACACCCACGCTTTTCTTTATAGTTATTTAAATAGTAGTCTATAATTTATTTTCTACTTTTTAGTGCATCATTACATAAAAGCTTGTTATTAAAACGTTTTTTAGGAATTTTTTTTCAGTACTTTACATGTTTTATCTACAATAGAGTTACATGACTAAAAACCATTGCGCGCCTACTGAATATCACGTTCAGTAGGCGCGCAATGGTTTTTGAACGCAGCCATTACGTGGTCGTGATGGCGCAGCTATTGATGACGCGTGTGGTGTGGTTGGCTAGACATGCCTACTAATTCGGTCCAAATTTTAATTAATTCATAAAAAATCAATTAGGCATCCAATTAAGTCAAATTTAGTTTCAGATTGCATTGTCTTCATGTCTTGACCCACGTGCCAACTGTGAATCGTGTCGGTCAAGTAGAACTGTCCGAATTTTCACTCCTGCGTTTCCGTCTAGACAGACTGACGACTGACGAGGAAGTGAGTTAAATAAAAGCTTGTAAAAAATAAACCGGGAGTGATCTCCAATAAACTTTCTTGGATATTCTTATATAAAACAACAAGGGGATTTGAACTCTATTTTAAATACTTAAAGTTTTTAAATAGAACTAGAATACCCGTCATCCGTTGGATAACTGTGGGTTTCGGGGGTCATCCATCAAAAAACATCACGTCTGTCACTCAGAGGCATAGCGACCCTTCCCGGCGCCCGGGGACAAAGTTTTCGATTTGAACCCCCCCCCCCCCCCGCAAGATTTCGATTTGACCCCCCCCCCTCAAACTTTTGATGTGCACCCCCCCCCCCCCCCCCACTCAAACTTTCGATTTGAACCCCCCTCAACCTTTCAATTTATTTTTCCAAAACATTTTGGCGCCCCAACATATGTCCCCCCCCCACCCCCCCCCTTCCCCCATCCACCTCCCCCCGCCTCCCTTTCCCCCCCCCCCCCCCGCCTCCCCTCCCCTACCGTCCCCCCCCCCCCCTCCTCGCTACGCTACTGCAGTGTCACTTATCGTAACAAAAAACAGACCCCACATTCAAAAATATGTTTTTTATCTTTTAAAAACACAGAAAACAACGATTTCGGACTATCCCTTCATATACTGACGTCACATGTGACCTACTCAACTCTACTTCACCTGCCCAGTGTCCCGCCAAGTCTCAGACAACATGTATTTATCGTTTAAAAAAACGATTCCAGCCGAGCATGTCTCTGACCACACTATCCTTTCATATGCTTAGGACAAAAAAACAGATGAACTCTACTTCACCTGCCCTGCATCTTGCCAAGTTCAGATAGGCAACTTTATCATTCACATCTAAAAAAAAAATTGAAAAAAAAAATTTCATCGACATATTGGTCTAGAACCCGTGCCACCTCCATGAGAGCCGACTACACTACCAGCTTAGCTATTTACTCGTGACGTCACAAGTGAATTTTTATACTACACTATGTGTCTCCTTATGCAAATTGATTTACGCTTATAGATTCTAGATCTAGATCTAAGTCTAGTAGTACTAACTTTCAAATTAAATTTTATCTTAAATTAGCCAAACAAAGATTTATATAAAATAATTAAGGCCTGAAATAGATTCTAGATGTAGAATTTACATTAAGTCTAGATCTAGAATTTACATTGAGTCTAGTGACCTACATCTAGGCTAGATCTAGATCTAGATCTAGGCTAGATTCATAACTTTCCTTTGATAGCTAATCTTTAGATCTAGAGAACTTTATCGTAAAACTAAATGAAAAAGACAGTTGAAAATTGATATAAGTGTTGGAACGTAATAAATACAGCAAACGGACGTATTGTTTAAGTTATAGCCGGCAGAAAATTAGCTTTGTAACGCGTTAAACTTTTGAATGGGCCACAAAGTCTATGATGGAGTCCGCCATTTTTATTGTACAAATAAGTTAATACTCCAAGGGACGTCACTATCCCCACAAAGTTTATTCAAAGTATTAACATTTTAAAAAAAAATACGGTTAATTTAACTATGAATAAATCAATAAATTAATTAACGTCTTTAAATAAATTTGTGATTAACAGTCTGTCTGCATTAAAAAATTATTCTCTACCTACATACTATTTTACAGCTCTCCACGATGAGTTCAAGCATGCGCAATAATCAATCAGGCAAACAAACAAACAAACAAAAAAACAAAAAAAATAAATATTCAAACATGTAAACAAACTTGACTTTTAGTAGTATTAAAGATAGATAAAATCTCGTAGAAAAAAGAATTGCACACCAGGTGAACGCCAAATGAAATGTGCATAATAGTGCGCAATATTATTAGTACTTTACTTCTTCTTCTTCGTTCTTAATTATTAGTGTTGAGGCGGATCGAGATTTATCTGTCAGTGGGTTTTAACTCGAGACTTTGTTCGAATTTATCAACCAGGAGCTTTTTGCCGACTCCACCACGCCTCCAACACAATTAATGATTACGTGTCAACTGGTTATGCGCCATTGAAGCCATTGACTCCGATTTCAGCCTGTTTTTCGTTTTGGATTTGCTTCCATAGCCTTTGTCCAACCAAGAACAAACTACAAGGCAGCAGTTGTTTAATTTTGAAGTTGTCTCTCCTAGAAGAGTGGCTGTCCCCAGTTAACGAGCCTCATCTGCCCGAGGGTTCGAACTCGAGACTTTTCGGTTTAGCAACCATGAGCTTTACCGACTCGACCACGCAGAGAAAATAAAAAATAGCGTAAATTACTACTTCCGGTCAACGGAAATTACTCAAAATTTGACAGAAGGTAGAGAATTAGATTTTTTTTACTTACATATGAAATTTCATTTATCTATCTGAAATAGTACTCAAGTTATAGGCTTTTGAAAAATTCAAAGTAGAAAAAGTGCCACTTCCGGTTACCAGAAATCGCTCAAAAGTTAATACGGATCTACGATTTTGATAAAATACTTATAAATGAAATTTCATCAAGTCGTGTTTACACACACACACACAGACAGACACACAGACATACGGACAAGATTGCACAATTATGTTTTTCCGTATCAGTGAGGTGTAAAACGTCGAGATTTTTTATTTTATTTTTTTGCACGATTGCAAGACTTTCTCTATACTTTGTATGTACGAGAAAGTAAAAATGTATAATTTATATAGATAATGATATACTTTACCCAGTGTCCGCTATTCTCCCCCTATACATTTTATTAGCCCGCAGAAGCTTCACCAGCCCCCCCCCCCCCCCCATCCCCCACCCCCTGCCCCGGAGAAAACATTGTATGGTATGAAAGAAACCCTGACGAAGCCGCGAGCTGATAGTTAGACCCGACTACTCACTGACATTGGGGACGATTCTTCAATGAGCAGGTATCGATACCACGGCTAGAATTCATACGACATAATCAACGCACTTTTTTTTTTACCTCCTTACTGAAAACGGTCGTCGTTACTCTCGTAGCAACGCCCACAAAACATATTCTCTACTTTTATTTTTTCACAGCAGAGCTTTTAAGTTTCCGTAGTCAGTATCAGTAGAAGAAATGGTACTGTAATGATTTGAGATAGGACCAGGAATTCGTTTACTATATGAAAACAGTCTGGTTTTTAAGAAGCTAGGCCCTATATGCACAGTATCGAAAGTGTAGGCCTACTCAGCATGCAGATTAGCGGAATAGTGTTTGTTTTTATTCTGGCACCATGTAAGTAATTTAATGTACTCAGTCTTTTATAAAATAAATTACATGCTACGGCAAAACTATTGTTGATTTTGTACATTGGCCAGCCAAGCCAGTTCGCAAACTGGCTTATGGACGACAGCCAAAATCCGAAACCCAACATTATGAGCAGTTGTTGCCTTTACCGTTATAATACTGAAATTAAGCCTGGATTGGTTATTAATGTAAGAATATGTCCAAAAAAACAGTCAAATAATTAACCATATACCACCAGCACAAATAATTAAGTAGAAATACCAGTAGATAGGATATTTTAATAAAACAACACATTCCATTCGAAAAACTCTTGGTATTTAGAAATAAGTTCAACAATAGAAAAGTTAAGACATACCGTGGAGCAAAACTCAGGCCAACTTCAGACTTCCCAAATTCCCACGTATACACGCACGCACACACGCACGCACGCACACACACACACGCACGCACACACGCACGCACACACGCACGTACACACGCGCTTCTCCCTTCGGCACCCACACATTTGTACAAAAATAAAAAGTTGACGGTTTTCTTACCTAGTTAGCACAGAGCAGACATTCACATTCAGTGGTAGGGTCGGTAAAGCTCATGGTTGCTAAGTCCCGAGTTCGAAACCCCGGGCAGATAGCGGCTCAATAGCTATACATCTAGGGGAGACAACTCCAAAATCAAACAACAGCAGCCTTGTAGTTTGTTCCTGAATGGACAAAGGCTATGGTAGCAAATCCAGTGGGAAAAGTAGGCTGAAATCAGTCAACTATCTATCTGGTGCATTGACATGACGTAATACTTAATTGTGTTGGGGGAAATACGTTCGACCATTACAATTAAGAACGATGACGTTGAACTATTTTGTATCGTATACATCAACGAGCTTGTTGTTTTCTTTTCTACTTTTCAGTAATTCATAATTTGTGAATTCAACACTACCAATGTTGCGACTGAAAATATTTTCCTTTACACCACTATCAGTAGCTAGTGAAGGACGATTATCCTCACCCTCCCTTTCAACCTCCCCCCACCCCGTGACTGCAGTTTACAGACAACAATGAAAAGATCAAGCAGAACTTGTTGTTATCTCCCCTTAGTTTCAAATTGCTTAAAAACTAAATTATCTGCCCCTTATATCGTTCACTAATTTGACCCGGCTCCCTGATTGTAAACATTCGGCGTGAACCACAGCTTACCAGATTGGTGGGGGTGGGGTGGTAGCGATATTGTCTGTTGAGCATGCCTGGAGAGCGTGCGTGCGTATACGTCTTGTCCCACATAGTCCCTCCATTAAGAGAATTATATATATATATATATATATATATATATATATATATATATATATATATATATATATATATATATATTCTTCTTTATACACTTTATAAACTTCTGGTGATACATATAAGAGAGCGCTATAAATTACTTTGAAAATTATTAACTTTTTTTCTGTGGTCGTTTGAAAGTTGTAAACATCAATAATTAACAGTGGCCAGTTTGAAATTGAGCTACATTACACCTTTACGCAAGTTTTCAAACGACAAACGGGCATAAGAGTTTAAAACATCACAGGCACTGTAAAAAAATCTTGTTCAAAATAAACCCCATCCCAAAAATAAAAATTAACTTAAGCCACATTTTCCTCTATTCGCGTTACATCACCAAAAAAAAAAACATTTTATAATTGTTTCCAAATTTGAATTTAAATTCATATTTGGTTGAGTCAGACAACCATGATTCAATCTGCTGGTAAATAATGAAAGAGTTAGCAAATAATTAGTTGAAATTAATTTAAAATTTGATTGAAACATACTTTTGCAGACGTGCAAGCCATGGGAACATTCCCGCTCAAAAACTGCACTTCCGGGGATGTTGATGCCGTGCTGCACATTGCAAGCGTCAACCCTCTACAAAAGGCGAGGCTGACGTTTCTGATCAAACTCTTTACCCAGGGCAGTGAATCTCAAAGCATCAACAATAGACTAGCTCTGTTTTTGTCACGAAATCTATCCGAGCCCTACGTTGGTTTCAATATCTTCAAAAACACTAGAGACCTGTTGAATACGTTGGACCATCTACCGGACCTCACTGAAGACAACATACAAGAGACGGACGTCATTTTAGCACGCTCTGCTGATTACTTGAAAACAAACAACTTACAGAACAAGTCTCGAACCCAAGTTGTCGTCATTTTATGTGAATCTTGTATCTTTCCAAAAAACAAACAAGTTCTGCCTCAAAATAATTCAGACGAATTAAATGTTTTTTTCATCGCAATCACAGATTTACAAACTATTCATTTCCAGTTTCAGAGGTACTCCAACTTTATATTTATTTCACAAACAGATGATTTGACAAACAACCAGTTTTTGTCTATGGCTTTATGTGGCCAGTGCAGTCCAGGTTGGGTGCCTGCCTCAGCTGGAGAAGAGACGAGACTACACTCATGCTACAAACTTGATTTGCTTGACCCTAGAGTGAGCCACAGCACCGCCAGCCAGCACTGTAAGACATTAGGTGCTCACATCCTGACCACAGAAACCAAGACTGAGCTAGATTATGTTACGGAACACTTTGCATCTTTTGTGAACCAAAGTTTGACGGATCTAAATGTCGGACCCCACCTGTTGGCAGTTGGCCTTTGCAACGTAAGAAAAAGCTTTCAACCGCTGATGTTTACCCGGATGTTGAAAGGGCAGACAAGGAAACAAGAAACTTGCTACAGTTTAGGAATATTTTTAAACCACACACGCCCACACTCCGCTTGGTATCCTGCTGACGCGGTCAAAGAGGTGACACGTTTAGTTATGTGTGAATTTGATATGACATTTCGTTTTCCAAGGCCATACCAAACATTCCCTCACAATTTAAACAACATTAATGTTGCTGCAGAGAAATACGCCTATGGAAATGGATTTAGAACTGATAATGTAAAATTTAAGTGTGGTGGGGCCTCAGGGGCGGTGGTTCCATACAGTTTTGTTGATGATGGGTACCCTGATTGTAAATTCGACAAAGATGAGCCATCGTTTTCACCTCTCAGCCAATACTTTCCATGTTCCAGTACCTTTTTTTGTTCTGTTAAAGGTTATAATAATGTAAAGCTTAGGGCATGTATTAAAAAGAAACTATGTGACGGCGTTATTGATTGCCCAAATGGAGAAGACGAATCAGATTGCGATGAATGTATGGAAACATCTCTGTCTGATGGGACGTGTCTACCCAGTCAGTGGTTTTATGACGAGTCGAGGCGGAAATTTTCTTTCTCACGTCGTGATAAACCGCTCGACTCTGAGAAGATTGCGTTTGTTGATAAAGTCTTGTCTACATGTAATACGATAGAATGTGTTCATGAGAACTTTCCGACTATAGAACTTCTAAAGTGCGGCATGAAAGACGAGGTACAAAATGGTAGTGGGGTATCACCAAACCAAGGAGACAAACCCAGTCCCTGGGCAGCACGCTGTATTCACCTACGCGGACAATACAATAAACGTCACTTGGGTTGCGTGGACCATTCTCATTTGAAAGGATGCGGGATGTTTAACTGTGAAGCTGTTGGATTGTTAAAGTGTCCAAAGTCGTACTGCGTTCCATATTACATGGTCAACGACGGGGTCATCGACTGTCCGAGTGGTCAGGATGAAACCGACGAAAGCCAAATCCTTAGCCGGAGACTTTTTCAATGTCGTGCCGCCCTAGCAAAAATTCACCCAGTGCATGTTTGTGATGGTAAGGAGCATTGTCCTACTGGTGACGATGAGAGCTTATGTTATGATCATTGCCCAGCTGGTTTTATGTGTGACGCGGGTGTTCTTTCAGTTGCTGATCCCCAAAAAGTTATTTTCACTGACTTCTTTAGTAACATAGATTTTAGCACTAAAGCTATTAATTTGGAAAATTTCGATTGCCGAAAATTTGAAAAAGTACATGAAGCCCTTCAGGCACCCAGAAGTGACGTTTTATTTTTCTGGCTATCCAATAGCAACATAACGAACGCTATATTTGCTAAACTGTCAAATGCTATAAATATGTACAAACCATATCAGGAAGTCGTTGACATAAGTCGCAACCCAATTTCAGATGGTGTTGTCTTTAGATACCCGGTTAAGTTTTTAAATCTATCACACACCCAGGTCAAATCATTTACATTTAGAGGTAAAATTAGATCTCTAGATATATCTTACTCTCCTCTAAAATTATTTAAGATATCTGATCATAAGCATTCTGACATCGTCAACCTCGTCAACTTAAGCAACACAAATCTCAACACCGTCATCCTGGAGCGGGACTTTACTTTATCTACCTTAGATCTACGAAACACCCAGCTAACATACGACCATACACTTTACCAAACGTTTCAGAAACTTACGGTCACATATGAGCTCTATGGAGATTACTTTGCTCTGGGTTGCGGAGTTTTCAGCAGCGATACTGACACCTCTGTCAAATACTTTGTCCCGGATGACCCCATATCATCTTGTTATGGGTTATTCGGTAATGTATACAAACGTGTCGTATTTATACTGTTTACTTTAATGGGAGTTACAGGGAATATTTTTCTTCTTTACTTTAACACATTTTGTGTAGAGGATATACTCCGCCAAACTGGGTTCAGTCTTTGCCACATAAATCTCTTAGTGTCCGACATTTTAATGGGTGTCTATCAGTTCATCCTTGCCGTGGCCGATCTGCACTACGGTCAGGATTACGCTGTGCATGACTTTGAATGGTTCGAGAATCCGTTGTGTCGAACAGCCGGGTATCTCGCCACGCTCTCCTCTGTGACTTCCGCATTCTTCCTGCTGTTGATGGCGTTCAACCAGTTGGTTTTTACACGTCGAACCCACGAAAGTACCGCATCACGTAAGACCTTAGATCACGAAGGTACCGCATCACGCAAGGCCTTAGACCACGAAAGTACCGCATCACGTAAGGCCTTAGACCACGAAAGTACCGCATCACGTAAGGCTTCTGTCCACGAAAGTACCGCATCACGTAAGGCTTCTGTCCACAAAAGTACCGCATCACGTAAGGCCTTAGACCACGAAAGTACCCCATCACGTAAGGCTTCTGTCCACGAAAGTACCGCACCACGTAAGGCTTCTGTCCACGAAAGTACCCCATCACGTAAGGCTTCTGTCCACGAAAGTACCGCATCACGTAAGGCCTTAGACCACGAAAGTACCCCATCACGTAAGGCTTCTGTCCACGAAAGTACCGCATCACGTAAGGCCTTAGACCACGAAAGTACCCCATCACGTAAGGCTTCTGTCCACGAAAGTACCGCACCACGTAAGGCTTCTGTCCACGAAAGTACCCCATCACGTAAGGCTTCTGTCCACGAAAGTACCGCATCACGTAAGGCCTTAGACCACGAAAGTACCCCATCACGTAAGGCTTCTGACCACGAAAGTACCGCATCACATATGACTTTACTCACAGCCAGCACTGCTATTTGGACCTTTGGTCTAATCATAATTTTACCGCCATTGTTCGAACCCAAGTGGAGGATCTACTCCGCCAACTCCATGTGTCTGGGTCTACCTCATTACATCAGCCATCCCTACGGTTGGGTGTATTCTCTCTTGATATTTTTCACGTTCATTTCTTTATCCCTGATAGTTTCAATAGCTTTTTTGATTAAACTGGCCCTATCTGCAGACGTTGGTAAATCATTTGAGAAAGAAAACCACCTGACTAGCGTCCAATGTTTACTTCTGATCACGGTACTGTGTTGGGTGCCGGTCTGTGTCACGTCTTTCCTATCAATCAAACATCGAACAGTCGATCCATCGGTCATTGGCTTTGTGTCAGTTTTTATTGTGCCGATGGCGTCCACGATACATCCGTATATCTTTATCTTCTCACTTGCCTACAACAAATGGATTAAATTTAAAAGCGGTGAAGCAAAATGAAACATTTTTTTAAAACACCTGTATCAGGGGCAGACTTGCTGTGTCCAAGGGGTCAAGTCAGAGAAGCCCCCCCCCCCCCCCTCCTCCCATCCTAAGATAAAACATTTATATTTTGCATTTTCTCCATCAAAACCCGATCATCATCCTCAACTTGATAGAAATTCACGCGAAAATTATTTTTTTTAATCAAAGCACTAAAAGGTTGGGGGAAAAATAACCTTAGAAGAATGCTTTGCATCGGAAGAACTAGTATTGGTTATTATGATTTTTAATGCATAAAAAACGCTTTAATAAGAAGCGTTTAAATAATAATGCACTAAAAAGTAGAATACAAATTATTTTCTTTAAATATATTATAATACAGCACTATTTAAATAACTATGAAGAAAAGCGTGGGTCGCTATAATATGTATTGAATACTTTTACGAGAATTTTAGAAGAGATCCACGCCTTTCTTTATACACTGCTATTTAAATAACTGTAAAGAAAAGTGTGGGTCGCTTCTTAAATTTGAGTAAAGTCATTCAATATTTAATATAGTTACCCACGCTTTTCATTACAGTTATTTAAATAGTAGTGTATTATTATATATTTATATAAAATCTTTTATTATCCCTTTTTAGTACATTAAAAGCTTGTTGTTAAAACGGTTTTATGCACTTTTTTTACACTCAGTTAGCCGTAAGTCTTGATAATAATAAAACCTAAAATAACTCAAGTCAGGCTTATTTGCAAGCCCTGCTAGGGGGGGATACCTTAAAATCTATCTACCCTTCCCTAGGCTTATCTATTACTACTGTCCGGTCAGTGCAAGCCCAGCTAAACCCAGGCTGGTTAATAACCTAACCTTAGTCTAAATTAAAAACAAAAAAACTTTTAACAATTTAATAAAATTTATTGCATGGAACCAAAATTATATAAATAAAAAATAGACTAACAAAATAGAACTTTAACGTAACAAAACACTGTAACAAAACAAACTTTTTACAGCAAAGAAAACATTACGTTTGACCATTTGCTGGTGTTGCACCGACTTATGATGTCTAGGATAGTCCAGGCCCTGACACACAGAAACCTCCCTTTATCCATTCTCGACATCCAAAAGTCCACACCAAACAAAACACTACGTAAAACCACTATGTACAATACGTTACGTACAATACATTACGTAGAAAACAATACGTACACAACAAACTTTTTACACCAAACAAAACAATTCATATATAACAAAACACCCAGCCAAGTTGCCCAAGCAACCTCACTGGAAGGGGGGGGAGGGCAGAGAAAAAGAAAAGGAAAACATAAGAAAAGTGCATGGTAATGGCAGATATATACATAAATATATACACAAGTTCAAAATGCTACCTACTACTTCTATCTAGCTAAAGCCTCGAGTAAAACTAATCCTTACTATACAATTCTAAAAGCAATTCTCAAAAACAACTAACCACTGTCTAAAGAAGAACTAGCAACTTAAAAATAACGTGTAAACAAATTCATTGTAGAACCAATCTTTCCTACACAAGGAAGCCCGAAGCCATTGGTCTACATAAACAATATCCATATTGATAACATTAAAGTTAACACACTCCGCTAGGGCCTCAATGAAGGCAGACACCAAGCAAGCGATACTCAACATGACGTTGCACAAAACAGCACACACATTAGTTTTAAACAACCTAAAACTCGAGGCAACTAAAATATGCTAATCTAATTACTGTCTAAAACAACCGACTATTGACTAAGCCAATCCTAGTCAATAACACATCATAAAACAATCAGGTAAATGCACACACGCATTCACACTAGTTTAGGAAACACTCCTAAACACACTGACCTAAACCACGTGGTCCGAAACACACGCCACGGGTTTAGAAAACACAATAATACATTTTAAAAAATAACAAAATAACACACCACGTGCATACCAGACATGCCGATGTTCACTACCTCGTTTTAGACGAAAATGAAAGAAAACGAGAAACATCGGCAGTCGCATTCATACAAAGCACATAAAGATAAAGTATAAAAAAACAAATACCTCCACGCGTGCGGTGCGCCACGCGCCCACACAGAAACCTGACCCGACCTGCATCTCGCCGCGGGTCAAAAAAAGGAAGAAAATCGTCCAACCGGTCAATTTATACTGACCGCTTCGGACGGAAGGGGACCCCGTGGCTGTTCCCCATTGGACCACCACGCACTCACAGATTCGCAACAAATAAAATAATACAAAATAAATAATCCATTCACCCGCTCACATATTTAAATGTATTCGCTAGCTAGTTATTCTTATAGCACAGATGATTATACATGACGGGTAACCAATAGACAGAGCTTTTCTAATAGAAGAGGCCCTCCAGAAGGTGAGCCACTTTATGCAGATGTACCACACCCCCCAATCCAAACACCACCGCCTCCAGGTCTGTCTTGGGCGCCCTCTCTTCAGCTTTTCCTGGGATTTCCCATGTTTACAACACACTTCTGCCGTCAAATCCTAATTACACTATTTGGCTGTTTTCTATATCGACCCATTGGAGGTTATTTACTTTGTTATATACGTTGTTGAGAAATTAAATATTTTAAATGGTGTACCCCAAATTGTAGATTGTACTTTTTAAATACTTGTTAGTATAAAATTGTTTATTTTTTAATTCTTTGATGTTAGTAACGTGTGCTTAAAAATTAAACTCTTTTATTTTAAAAAAAAACAGTGTTTCTTTCACTAACTTATACTGTGTGTTTTTATCTATTTAAAAAATATTTTTAAAAATTTTCTTGTTATTGTCAAAATAATTTTCTTCTAAAACGCGATAGCAATAGCCACATTTCTCTCAAAGTAGACGAAGAACATGACCAGACTTGGTCTAAAATTTGGCCCAGAATAGTGAATCTTGTCACAGAGGCCAATTTGTTGGTGGCCAGCCTAGTGCATGACAGAGACCTATGGGAATAGGCAAACTACAGGACAGATACATTTTGGGAATTGACTAACTACATGACAGAGACATTTTGGGAACTGACTAACTACATGAATGAAACCTTTGGGAATTGGTAACTACATGATTGAAACCTATGGAAACTGGCTAACTACATGATTAAAATCTTTGGGAACTGGCTAACTATATGTCAGAGACCATCTTTGCTTGTTACATCCACATGTTTACTGGTTAGATCAATACCATAATTTAGCATAATTTAGTACAGCATCATAGATAATCAATATAAAGTATTCATCATTTCGCATTATAACATTGGCGTCTTTCACCTACAACGCACCCATTCGTATTTGTACACCCCATCAACAATAGTATTCATTCATAAACAGCCACGCCCATAAATCAGTAGCTTCATGTTGCATACTTAATCACTTACTAGATAACAATTAACCATTAGTATTGACATCAGGTGCATTTCGCAGGCGGTGGATTAAAAAAAAATGAATATACCACATTATTTTGTTTTTTTTTCCTACTATTACAACCACAGAAAGCACATTGATAGAAGTAATCACAAATCTGCTAGAAAAATTCGAAGAATGAAAACTTTCTGTTCAATGACATACAATGAACAGATCCTTGGTTTGTGCCGCACAGAGTTTCTTCCAGGCATCTCTTGGGGGGGGGGGGGGGTCAGGCCCCGAAGAAAGTCTACCGCCCCCCTCCCCCGAACAAAATGGAATTTATTTAGAAAACATACTTTTACCAGTGTCCGCCCCCCCCCCCCCCATGAAAAAGGCCGACCGCCCCCCCTCCCCTAAAATATCAAGTGCCCCCCCCCCCCCCGGAGAAAAAAAGTCTGGAAGAAAAACTGGTGCCGCACCGGGTGACACCCGTCCTCGCTACGCCACTGATAAAAGTGATAAACTAATATCGTGTAAGATCTTCTATTTCCTTTAATGTGAGTAGATGTGATGTATTGAATAGACGTATGAACTGTACTTTTAATTTTATGACTACCTACCACCCTGGCCCACCAATTGAGCTACTAAATACAATTTAAGTTAACAAAATATATACCACTTTGCTGATTTATTTTCAGTTTCTTCCAGGCATCCCCCCCCCCCCCCCGAAGAAAGTCTACCCCCCCCCCCCCCCGCCTCGAACGATATGAAATTTATATAGAAAATATACACTTTTAACAGTGATACAATGTCCGCCCCCCCCCCCCCCAGAAGTAAGTATACCGCCCCCCCCCCCCCCGAAAATTTCAAGTGCCCCCCCAACCCGGAGTTAAAAGTCTGGAAGAAACACTGCTTAGTATTTAATTAACCCACTCAACTGGTGAATTAATGATTAATTAACCCACTCTACTAGTGAAGTAGTACATGAAAGGAGGACGACGGAATCGGATATTTGACAACTTTTTTTACGTAAGATCGGATTTTCCTGTTCCTTTGTCACATAACATTTAGAGACTAATAATAGAAAAAGCGGGCTTTTTGTGTCTGGAATATTTCAAGTTGTAGCCTAGGCTTTACATTTCATCCCTGCTCTTCTGCTCCATATTTGACGGTAAATGTAATTAAATGTAATTAACAATTAGTTAGAATTTACAACCGTTTTCTAGTGGAAGTAATTACAGATATTAGTAGATCGTACTGGTAGCATATTTTTTCTAAAGTTCAATTTCAACTTTAACATGACTTTAGTCGATAGTTAGCTGGGATATTTAATCTATTATCTTCTCATCAAAGAAATAATGACGTTTGGTTCAGTTTAGAAGTGTTTATTTAATTGCTGAGCTTTTGGAGAATTAAGTTTCATAACCACAGTCATAAGGTTTACAGATCTTATTTTACGGTTTTCTAAAAGGCATGAAAACCTTGGTAATGTTTTGAATTTATTTAACTTTATGAATATAATATAAAGCATGATTATGCAATACTAGTGTTATATATATATATATATATATATATATATATATATATATATATATATATATATATATATATATATATATATATATATATATATATAATATATATAACATATATATATATATATATATATATATATATATATATATATATATATATATATATATATATATATGGTAATCTATCGTTTTGGGTACGTAAAATCGCCCGCGGCTATTTATGTACGAAAACGTTACCTCATTGTCAAGGCTTTAATAGAAGTATTTTGTCATACTTTTGTGTCAAATATTATAGATAAATGAATAATAAACCTAAATCAATGGCCAAATATATCGATATAGGCCAGAAATTAACTTTAAACAGCAGTGTCTGAGAGCAAGATTTGCTATATATTATATAAACAGCAGCCATTTGTAAAATAGAGTGGCTTCCCCCTGAATCTGGCGCTAAAAGCTTATAAAAATAAAACTTAGACAAGATGGCTGCTATAGTAAATGAGCATGTTTGCATCTGTTGGAAACATTGCTAGTCTTCATTTATTACAGAAAAGTTTTAATTCAATTGTTTAAAAACAGGTACATAAATGAATCAAGGAAACATTTTTGAATTTTTTAAAACATAAATCCTCCTCAAAATGTGAAATAATTATTAAAATTTAAGGAGTCACCTGTTTTTCACATTACAAATCGCGGGCGATTTTACGTACCCAAAACGATAGATTACCATATATATATATATATATATATATATATATATATATATATATATATATATATATATTGGCCTACCCTTATATCAGCAGATAGTTACATATTCGGTAACAAACAGAATCTACTGATTTTTGATGATTTCGCTTGCCCCTACTAACAAGTAGAACGCAATCTATTTTGTTTAATATTATCTGGAATTGTTTTCCTTAGTATTAGGTAAAGTTGTATAAATTGTAATATGCAACCACGAACAGCAGTGATGTGTTGCTATAAAAACAATGTGATATAAAAACATGCATTTATCCTATATCGCTAGCATGATAAAAACTTATCGAAAAGAATATTTTGAGATGGATTCATATTTTCTATTATAGTTAAAAAATGTAAAATAAAATAACATAAAATTCTAAAAATGTAAAAAATAAGAAAATAAATAAATTATTGAATGAATTTTAAAAATAGTATTTTGTGTTTATCAGGTTAAAAATAAATAAATAATTCCAACTTTATGATCCTTTTGAAAATCTTTTTTTTAAATGTAATAAAAAGTGATCAACAAATTTAATATTGAGCCGGATTATTTTGATTGTCCTTTTGTTTCCAGTTAAAAATAACCTGGATAGCACTAGCAGTCGCTCATGGGTAACTGAGCAAAGGGAAATAACTCAATTAATATTTTTCACAAACTTGCATTGGCTTGGTTCTTTCCCCTTATGAAAATCGGGGTGGTCGGTAAATGTGTGGAATTATTTTGGTGGAAGTGGATATGATTTTTTGTGACGACAGTGGATGAAAGGAGTGTGGCTAAATAGCGTAACGTCATTTTTACAAGGCCATAAAACCTTTAATAAAAAACTATAAAGTACTATTACAAAACGCTGGTTATAATTTGACGTAAATAAAAATAATGCCTTTAGAATTCCTTTAAAGACTTACTACGTAAAAATTGTCTGCTCTTTAGTAGTCAGTCATGTCAGGGGTCGGCAACCTGCGGCTCGCGAGCCGCATGCGGCTCTTTTGATATCAAGATGCGGCTCTCCAGCTCCTTGAACAAATACTAATAATCTTAATAAAAAAATAGAATATTTGAAACAAAAATAATGTTTGTGGCTCTTTAAACCCAGAGAAATTTTGAAAATTGTAACTTTTGGCTCTTCCGCTTCAAAAGGTTGCCGACCCCTGAGTCATGTGACTGGTCAGAAAATCAAGTAATTGGAAACACGTGGAGATTTTTTTTTTAAACATAGTAACATAAAAATTGAGATGGGGGGGGGGGGGTACAATAGACATGAATTTGAAGAAGGCGTAATTCGCTAGTTAAAAATAAACCGGGAGTGATCTCCGCTAAACTTTCTCGAATATTCTTATATAAAACAACATGGCATGGGAACTCGGGATATAGACATGATTTTTAATCCATTTTAAATACTTAACCTTACATTAGAATAAAAATCTCGTGTAAAAAGAAGTGCATAACAAGTGAACGCCAAATAAATATGTGCATAATAGTGCGCAATATAATACTTTATAAATTTACATGCGTTTTTTTTTTAGAAATTGGAAATAGCGTAAATTACTACTTCCGCTCAACGGAAATTACTCAAAATTTGAAAGAATGTAGAGAATTAGATCATTTACTTACACGTGAAATTTTATTTATCTATCTGAAATAGTACTCAAGTTATAGGCTTTTGAAACATTCAAAGTAAAAAAGTACAACTTCCGGTTATCGGAAATCGCTCAAAAGTTGATACGGATCTACGATTTTGATAAAATACTTATATATAAAATTTCATCAACCTAGCTGTAACGGTACTCAAGTTATCGTGTTTACACACAGACACACACACACACACACACACACACACACATACGGACAAGATTGCAAAATTATGTTTTTCCGTATCAGTGAGGTGTAAAACGTCGAGATTTGTGAAAATTTCGGTTTTTTTTTTGCACGATTACAAGACTTTCTCTATACTTCTTATATACGAGAAAGTAAAAATATCTCAAGCTTTTATTTACTTCACAGATACCAAGATGAGTTCAATTGATGACGCAGATCATTCATCAGATGATGTGTCGGACTTACTTACTGGTATGCAGAGTTTCTTTCAGGCATCTTTTCTGGGGGGGGGGGGGGGCAAATTTTGAAAAGATCTTACATACAGATACATCATATAGTTTTATATATAGGTATACGTTTACATAAACTTAGACATGGGCATAGACAGACTTAGGCATGGACATGGACAAAGGGTACACAGGCATAGGCATATATGAATGCGTATGCGTACACTTCTATGTACACGTACACTCAAGCGCAGACACAGAATTAGTACATATAGATTTATAGATCTACATAAAATATTCTCTCAAGGGGATCTGTAAATTTATGTTTTTCTTTTCTCTAGTCTGTCACATTAGCTTTGATTGTTATCAAAATAGTTTGTTTTCACCTGTACAGGTACACATGAAGTACAAGAATGCCTTGAAGGTCAAAGTGAAGCAGATTTACACTCTCACATGGCTAACTGTAAGAAAAATCCTGGCCACTCTGAGTTTGTACCGATTAATAAGTTTACCATGCAACACATTCCTTCTGGGTACCAAGACAAGGAACTCTTTAATTTCATCCAAATTTTCGCTAAACGAACTGTCCAGATAGCCGTTAAGTTCACCAGTCCAGACAGACCAGAGTTTGTACCAGGAACCAAAAATCCATATCCTTGCTTCCACACCAGGGGAAAGAACTCACTGCATACTGGGACAGGAAGGGTGACGTGTGTGGACACGTACACACAGCTAACATGCAACAGAACTTGTCCATGTCCTGAATGTGAACACTCGGACACACCCAGTAAAAAATGGTGGAAAGTCTGTGTTCTGACCGCCAAACATGTGGTGTTTGATGACAGTGAGGCTAAACACACCAGCTGTCGTCTACATTTTGATGATGATACAAGTCCAGTGGTCAAATTTCATGCGTGGAAGGTGGATCAAACATCAACTGATAACGACAGGTCGATGTTGTTTTGTTTGACCCATGACTTTGATTTATTTAATAAGTTGTATGAGAGCTGGAAAAAGTGCGAACGTCGATGGAAAGAGCTTATGGGTAAATACGCCAGTTGTAGAAATAAGGACAAGGTGGCCATTATAGTCTCCCATCCTCATGGCTGTTCTAAGCAGGTCTCTGTAGGTCACTGGGTGGACAGGCAGGCTGAGCCAAAATATCACACCTGGTATAGGTATACAGCTTGCACCTGCCCAGGTAGCAGCGGAGCTTCAGTCTACAGAGTGGGCTATCCGCTGACAGAACATCCACACAGCAAGGCTAACAGCGCAGACGGGCTAAATCACAGTGGAAAGATTGTCCAAATAGAATTTTCAGATTATACTGAGAATTAAACACGAGTATAATCTTAAAATTCAATGGAAAAAACACTTTACTTTATAAATCTGTACCGAGTTCAGTGACAGTCTCAGAAATGTGTAGTGTTAGTATTTTCTTTTGTTCTTAATGGGAACTGGCTACATACATGACTTACACCTCTGGGAACTGGCTAACTACATGACTAAAATCTTTGGGAACTGGCTAAATACATGACTGAAATCTTTGGGAACTGGCTAACTACATGTCAGAGACCATCTTTGCTTGTTACATCCACATCTTTGCTGGTTCGATCAATACCATAATTTAGCATAATTTAGTACAGCATCATCTATAGTTAATTTAAAATATTCATCATTTCGCCTTATAACATTGGGGTCATTCACCTACAACGCACCCATTCGTATTTTTTGTACAACCCATCAACAGTTACATTCATTCATAAACAGCCACGCCCTTAAATCCATAGCTTCATGATGAATACTTAATCGGTAAAGTCGGTAAAGCTCATGGTTGCTAAACCGAAAAAGTCTCGAGTTCGAACCCTCGGGCAGATGGGGCTCGTTAGCTGGGGACAGCCACTCTTCTAGGAGAGACAACTCCAAAATTAAACAACTGCTGCCTTGTAGTTAGTTTGTTCTTGGTTGGACAAAGGCTATGGAAGCAAATCCAAAAAGAAAAGCAGGCTGAAATCGGAGTCAATGGCCTCAATGGCGCATAACCAGTTGACACGTAACGCTTAATTGTGTTGGAGGCGTGGTCGAGTCGGCAAAAAAAGCTCATGGTTGATAAATTCGAACTAAGTCTCGAGTTCAAACCCACTGGCAGATAAATCTCCGCCCCCTTCAACACTAATAATTAAGAACGAAGAAGAAGAAGAAAGACTTACTAGATAACAATTAACCATTAGTATTGACTTGACAACAGCAGTGTATGTGTTGATTTGAAAATTTATTTTTTAACTTAAGGGCCTGTAGTAGCATTCATTAAAATCCAAACAAAACTGAATGAACTATCATGTGTTGTTATTCTTTTGAAAGGGATTCTGCTAGCACTTGTTCTTTTTGTCATAACTCTTGTAAGCAGGGTTGTATTTTTTGCTGGCCACACATTTAGAAAAGTCAAGGTCACACTGACACGACTTCTTTCCACAGATGGTGTTTTGTCCTGGAATTTAAATTTAAAAAGATTTGTCTCTTCAAACTATGAAATAATATTTAAAAATTGTTAAACAACCATCACTCGTTTTTTACATAATGTTTTTTTATACTTAGAGAAAGTATTGTAATCGTGCAAAAAAAAAAAGAGATTTTTAGAAATCTCGACGTTTTACAACTCCCTGAGTCGGAAAAAAACATAGTTTTGCAATTTTGTCCGAATGTCTGTGTGTATGTGAACACGATAACTTGAGTACCGTTATAGCTAGGTGGATGAAATTTCATATATAAGTATTATATCAAATTTGTAGTTCTGTATCAACTTTTCAGCGATTTCCGATAGCCTGAAGTGGAACTCATTCTACGGTGAATTAAAAAATGAATATACCACATTACGTGTGGGTTTTTTTTATCCTACTATTACAACCACAGAAAGCACAAATCTGCTAGAAAAATTCCGAGAATGAAAACTTTCTGTTCAATGACATACAATGAACCGATCCTTGAATAAGGTCTTATTATCAAAAGATTTGATTTCAACTTATTTCGTGATATTAAAAATAACACGTAGATTTATAGTCTATAGTATTTCTCGATAACAAAAATTTGTTATAGTTCTGACTAAAGAGTGGCTGATTTGGGAAAAAAAACGGACCGATTTTAAAACATTAGCAGCATAGCAGGTTAATATTTCTCACTGATTTGTTTTAATCTTGTTTGTATTTGTATTTTTTGTAAACAATAATGTATCTATTATTTTATAATACGGTGGACAGTTTTCTACGTCTTAACTTCAAACTTTAATTTTCTTTAAATTTATTTAATATGTATGATGAATGGGTATGTTTGTGAAGGGATGAGTGTGTGTGTGGCGTGTGGGTGAGTGAATGTGTGTGTGGTTTTATTATAGCATCTATTATATTCTTTTTTTTATCTCATTTTGTATTATAACTATGTAACATTATTTCTTTATTCCACATTTTTAGTGCTATGTTACTGCTATGTGTTGTTTTTTTTTTAATGCTGTTATTGAATTGTTGTTTTATTTGTTTAAACGGCCATTGTGAAAAAAGGCCTTCATGCCTACAATTGTTACCGTTTTTTGAATAAATTTGAATTTGAATTTGATCTTCGACCACAGCTGATTTGATCATAGATGTGTTGTCCAGAATGGGCCTTTGATGCCGATACATACACATAGTTACTATGGTAACCACAGGACTAGTTAATTGTTAACGTTGCTCACCACATGTGCATGTCGTTCCACTGCAGGAAAAATCGTAGTTGGAGACGTGAGGAAAGCAGTAAGTTATATTGCCGTAGCACTGGTCGTGTATCTGGCAACACCTGGTATTTGACGAGATTTAAAACAGATGAAGTTAAAGGAGAGTGGGTTTTTTTTTTATTTAACGCCAATCAGTTTTCTGTATTAACCAACTTGGTTTACACATATTTCATACTAAATGTTTCAAATCATTATATGGGGTATATATATATATATATATATATATATATATATATATATATATATATATATATATATATATATATATATATATATATATATATGTTGGTGTGTGTGTGTAAACTTAGAGTGTGGATGTCTACATTTTTGTAATGATATGAGGTAATTTTTAAAATTCATGTGACATTTATGGACTATTTTATTTCAATTTGCTATTTCATTTTTTTATTTAATGTTTAAGGGGTTAGGCTCAGAAAGAAACGAACAAAAAATTCTTAATAAATAAGCCTTTTTTTTTACTTACTTGTGTGTATCTAAGTTAGGATACTTCTTGGAAAAAATTTCTGTATCTATGACTCTTCTTAACATATGGTTGCCATGGAAACGCCGGCCATATTGAAAAACTACCTTTTGTGGAGGTCTCAAGGATCACCATACCAAATTTTTAAACCATCGATACACACAAATAAATTAATAAGGCCTATTAATTAAGGAGTGTTTTTCGAGAGCTTTCCCACTTAACTTTTATTGCACAAAACTGCATAAAGCATTTATATGTAACTAGCTGCATACCCGTGCCTCGCCACGGTGAATCTTTTTTTTTAATTTAACAACTTTGGAACTAAACTAAACCAAACACAAAAACAAACACAAAAACAAGCGCAAATGAAAATACAAACGCAGGCGCAACATACAAATGCAAACACAAACGCAAGCACAAACGCAAACCCAAATGCAATCGCTAAAGGAAAAAAAACACAACGCAAACACAAACGCAAATACAAACGCAAAAGCAACACACTAAAGCAAACACAAAACAAAAACGCTTTATCAAATGGCTTGATCAAACAACCGGCCTTGTATTCCAACAAAAATGCTCTCACAAACGTCCTTGCAATTTGCCCATATCTTAATAGCAATATTAAGTGTGAGTTGATTTTTTTTTCATTACCTCCCCTGGCATAATTATTAAACATGTAGCCTGCTACTGTTATTAAAATGTATACATTTTTTAGGAATCTTTGAGGAAATATATTTGACATTGATCCGATTACTATGTAATATGTTTTAGCAATGTCGGTGTATTTAATATTTACCTTACGTTCTTTTGTTAACCAATGCAAAAGAGTAGAAACTTTGCCGAATATCAAGAAAACTCCATAACGTATAATAAGACAATGGGATGCAAGTAAATTCACGGCATGTGATGTTTACCTTTATGCTTCCAGAATCTATATATATATAAATCTCTTCTTGGAGACGCTAGAAAACAAGCTGTAAGCGCGCTCCCTATCACCCCACCCCTACATGGTCTGGTGAGCTGTAGTTCACGCTAAATATTTACATTAATCATAGAGACGGGTTTAGTGACGGCTATTAGGGGCAGATAATTTAGTTTGAAACGATTTTAAACTTAGGGGAGGTGACTAAGAGGAGGCTGCTTTCACGGGGGGAGTGGGTGTTGGGTAGGGGTTGGGGGAAAGGAGGGTGGGGGTAGTATCGTCCTTAACGATCTACTGATAGTGTTTTAAAGCAAATATTTTCAGTGGCAGCATTGGTACTGTCGAATTGACAAATTATGAATTACTGAAAAGTAGAAAATAAAACAACTAAATAGCGGCGTATGTTACGCCTCGGGTCGACTCGTCTATTATAGATGACCTCGCGGGAACGACCAGTTGTATTACACATTCGTGCCTTATGTCACGACGTAGCAAAACTTACTTGTCTACGTCATCTACAGGCGTTCCCGAGCCGCCAAGCCCACAATAACAGCCGTAGCCGTTGTAGTTGATCAGGGTTCCCAAGAGAGATAATTTGGTCATTGATGAAAGCATCATCCCCAGATTTAAAGCACTTCTTTTGTTGGTGTTAATCTCCTCGTTGGATGCACCTGGGCAGAACAAAAGGTCAAGCTAACCTAAGAAATAATTTAAATGTAGTGTAGTTTTCGTTTAGCTATGGACTTTAATCCCCAGGGAAGAAGGAAAGTGTGACGGCCTTAGGGATCGTTGAAAAGAACAGTAGAAGAAGACGCAAGGTCTGCCAGAGTTAATTTTTAGCTTAATTTTTATTTTATTTATTTTATTTCATTCTCTACTATTTTTTTTGGTATAAATATTGTTTTATTCTAATCATTTTATTTATTTTATTTTTATTTTATTTATTGTATTTATTTATTTCATGTATTCGTTTTTTTATTGTAGTAGGCCTAAATATTCGTTTAATTAATTTTACAAACTTTTATTTTAACTTGCTTTCTCTGTCTGTCGTTCGTCGTGCATCGTAATGGATCAGAAATGGCGAGCGAAATTTCGACTTCTTTTAAAAGAACAATTTCTTTTAAACTTGGCACGTGGGTCAGGATTCAATGACAACCCATGTGACATCAAATTTGATGCTTAGGCCCTAATTTGTTTATGAAGCAATTAATGTTTTCTATTTTTAAAAATTATTATTTTCCGCGCTTGTTTGTATTTATTTTGTGCGCAATTGTTTCTAGTAAAGCAAGTTTTGTATTTAAACATTGTAAGAATTGACAAGAAAATAAAAAGTTGACTAAAATCCTCCTAAATTCAATAAATATTTTGCTGTGAGATATTTTGCCTGAGATATTTTGTCTGAGATCATTTGTCCATGGTATCGTTTGTCCTGATATATTTTGTCCTGAGATCTTTTGTCCGTGAGATCATTTGTCCTGGGATCATTTGTCTGTGAGATATTTTATCTGAGATCGTTTGTCCTGGGATCATTTGTCTGTGAGATATTTTGTCTGAGATCATTTGTCCTGTCACCGTATACGTTTATGTATACATATAGGTATAGGTAAACGTAAACGTATAGGTATATGTATACGTATATGTATAAGTATTTGTTTATGTACCTTCCATGATTGGAGCATCTATTTGCTCCCCTGTTGTGTATACCACAAGGAGCAGGACGATTAGTTGCAGTGAGAAAGTCATCTTCTACCTAGTTAAACAACAAAAAAACGCTTTGTGATTAGGACTTAGAAAAAGCACACATGCATATACACAAACACAGGGACGGCACGGGACTAGGCGTAGGTGCAGGCACAGTTTTTCAAACAAACTTTGAAATTTAATTTAAAAAATGTAGGGTCAAATAATATTACTCACCCTCGTAAAAACAGTGGTGGGCCGTATTAGACGAAGTTTTCTTTCTCACGAAGATATTTGAATGAAAGTGGCATAGTGTCTGCTTCCATGGCCTTATGTAAGGTTTTGTACTGAGGCGAAAATGCATTGCATCAGTGCTCATTAATTCAATTGGCACCTTCTTCGCCACTTTCGAAACTCCCGCCATCATGCCTTATCTATCAATGTAAAAATCAACATACATCTACATAAAAATTACCACAACAAACTGAAGGCCACAATTTGAACAATATTGAATTGTTGTGTCATTTATTATCTGTTTGGAGATCTGATTCAGTGATAGGATAAACTCTAGAATTCAACTCAAGCAGCAACAACAGCTGTCTACATAGTACAAAGTGGTGAGACAGCAACATCCTGTCTACATAGTACAAAAGGGTGAGACAGCAACATCCTGTCTACATAGTACAAAGTGGTTAGACAGCAACATCCTGTCTACATAGTACAAAGTGGTGAGACAGCAACATCCTGTCTACATAGTACAAAGTGGTGAGACAGCAACATCCTGTCTACATAGTACAAAGTGGTTAGACAGCAACATCCTGTCTACATAGTACAAAGTGGTGAGACAGCAACATCCTGTCTACATAGTACAAAGTGGTTAGACAGCAACATCCTGTCTACATAGTACAAAGTGGTTAGACAGCAACATCCTGTCTACATAGTACAAAGTGGTGAGACAGCAACATCCTGTCTACATAGTACAAAGTGGTTAGACAGCAACATCCTGTCTACATAGTACAAAGTGGTTAGACAGCAACATCCTGTCTACATAGTACAAAGTGGTGAGACAGCAACATCCTGTCTACATAGTACAAAGTACAAAGAAAACTTATTCCTCTATATAGAGGCTCTAGTAAACAATTTTTTAGAGGTTCTAAATAACAATTTTCTGAGAACTTATTCCTCTATATATAGGCTCTAGTAAACAATTTTCATGGAACGTATTCCTCTATATAGATGTTTCAGTAAGCAATTTTAAGGAAACTGTGTCCTCTATATAGAGGATCAAGTAAACAATTTTCAGGAAAGTTCTTCGTCTTTATATCATAGAGGATCTAGTAAATAATTTTCAGGAATGTTCATTGTCTTTATATCTTAGAGGATCTAGTAAACAATTTTTAGGAAAGTTAATTGTCTATATATCTTAGAGAAGGTTTCTAGTCATCAATGTTCAGAGTACTTCATCCTCTATATCAGGAGTATTGAAAAGGACATAACAATATAAAATTAAAATAAATAAAAAGACTTTGTATATCTTTATTTCAAACAAATAAAGTCACATCATCTTATTATCTTGATATCACCCTCTTACACTGAAATTTACATTGGGATTTAATTATTTTTTTAAATGAAATGATGTATACACATTTTCAAACAGCCACTACTATTTGTATGCATAATGTTTATTTTTTACCTTAACTCAAATTGAAGTTTCACTAATTACCTACAGATATGTTCCCAAAGTGGGTGATATGCCACCTATATCCGGGTGCAGGGGGGGGGGGGGTGATGGTTGGGGGGATAGAAAACTCAGGTGGATAAAAAAAATTACCACACATAATCTTAAGTTATTTTTTTATTCTTCGATTACAACCACAAAATATAGATCTTCCCCAAAACTTCAAAACACATTAATAGAAGTAGTCACAAATCTGGTACAAATCACATTAATAGAAGTAGTCACAAATCTGGTACAAAACACATTAATAGAAGTAGTCACAAATCTGGTACAAAACACATTAATAGAAGTAGTCACAAATCTGGTGTAAAACACATTAATAGAAGTAGTCACAAATCTGGTACAAAACACATTAATAGAAGTAGTCACAAATCTGGTACAAAACACATTAATAGAAGTAGTCACAAATCTGGTACAAAACACATTAATAGAAGTAGTCACAAATCTGGTACAAAACACATTAATAGAAGTAGTCACAAATCTGGTACAAAACACATTAATAGAAGTAGTCACAAATCTGGTGTAAAACACATTAATAGAAGTAGTCACAAATCTGGTACAAAACACATAAATAGAAGTAGTCACAAATCTGGTACAAAACACATAAATAGAAGTAGTCACAAATCTGGTACAAAACACATAAATAGAAGTAGTCACAAATCTGGTACAAAACACATAAATAGAAGTAGTCACAAATCTGGTACAAAACACATAAATAGAAGTTGTAACAAATCTGGTTCAAAACACATCCATTCCTGGGTGTGGACTTAAAACAAAAGATTTGATTTGAATAGCTTTCGTAACATTAAAGTAGTTTTTATGCGTTGTATAGTCTTTATCATTTCTTGACAGCAAAAAATTTTTATGGTTGTGATTAAAATAGCAGTTGATTGGAAACGAAAACGGAACGATAATAATTTTATAACAATAGCAGCATAGCAAGTTAATACTTTTCATTGTTTTGTTTTAATGTTATTCAAATGTATTTTCTTTGTAAACAAAGAATACTTTTTTTCATTTTGCTATACTGTAGACCGTTGGCATTGTCTTAACGTCAAGTTTTAATTTTCTTTAAAGCTATTTAATACTAGCGTGCCCGTCCCCACGCGTTGCTGCGGGGATAGAAGAAAGTATGACGTAATATTTTAAGAGGGTTTCATCATTGCGTTACTAATATTATATTCTTAGAAGTTGACCTTGTTTTCTAAAACTGAGGTATTTAAATGTAAACAATACCTGCGCTTGGATCATATATATCAGGGCACGGGTTTACCTATCGCATGAAAGCCTTGAGAGCACGTTTTATTCTCATTTGCTCCAAAGTTTCATGGCACTTGAATGAACGGTGTCGAACCGCATCTGATTTTTATTGTGTGTATACCTTATATATATAAAAAAACGCACCCTCCCGGGGTGCCTCCTTGCGGAATTAAACTTTTTTTTTGCAGAAATCTCCCCAGGAGTATTCTCAACAACTTCCCAAAGTTTCATGGCGATCGAATGAAAGGTGTAATAATTCATAAAAGACACACACACTCACACACATACATACACACACATAAATTGCTCTTTATAGAAAAGATGTATGATGAGTCGGTTTGTGTGTTAACTGGGGTGTGTGTTTGGCGTGTGTGGGTGAGTGAGTGTGTGTGTATGGTTTTTAGGAGCTTTGACCACAGCTTCTTTGGCCATATATGTGTTGTCCAGTGTGGGGCTTTGACCCCACCCCCATGCAACAAAAAGCAGCTGGTTTGTTAACTGCATACTTATCAATGTGAAAATTAACATAAATTTATTTAAAATAATTGAAGGCCACCATTTGAAAATGAATAAATTGTGCTTCTTATTATCTGCTCGGGGATCTGATTCGATAAAAGGGAAAACTCTGTGCAGGCGTCGAGAATTAAACAGAAGCAGCCTATAAATTTATTATATAGCGTGGGAGACACCAAACAAGCTGTCTACATAGTGGGGAGACACTAAACAAGCTGTCTATGGAGACACTAAATAGGCTGTCTATGGAGACACTAAACAAGCTGTCTATGGAGACACTAAACAGGCTGTCTATGGAGACACTAAACAGGCTGTCTATGGAGACACTAAATAGGCTGTCTATGGAGACACTAAACAAGCTGTCTATGGAGACACTAAATAGGCTGTCTATGGAGACACTAAACAAGCTGTCTATGGAGACACTAAACAGGCTGTCTATGGAGACACTAAATAGGCTGTCTATGGAGACACTAAACAAGCTGTCTATGGAGACACTAAACAGGCTGTCTATGGAGACACTAAACAGGCTGTCTATGAAGACACTAAACAAGCTGTCTACATAGTGGGGAGACACTAAACAAGCTGTCTACATAGTGGGGAGGCACTAAACAGGCTGTCTATGGAGACACTAAACAAGCAGTCTATGGAGACACTAAACAAGCTGTCTATGGAGACACTAAACAGGCTGTCTACATAGTGGGGAGACACTAAACAAGCTGTCTACATAGTGGGGAGACACTAAACAAGCTGTCAATGGAGACACTAAACAGGCTGTCTATGGAGACACTAAACAGGCTGTCTATGGAGACACTAAACAGGCTGTCTACATAGTGGGGAGACACTAAACAAGCTGTCTACATAGTGGGGAGACACTAAACAAGCTGTCTACATAGTGGGGAGACACTAAACAAGCTGTCAATGGAGACACTAAACAAGCTGTCTACATAGTGGGGAGACACTAAACAAGCTGTCTACATAGTGGGGAGACACTTAACAAGCTGTCTATGGAGACACTAAACAAGCTGTCTATGAAGACACTAAACAAGCTGTCTATGGAGACACTAAACAGGCTGTCTATGGAGACACTAAACAAGCTGTCTACATAGTGGGGAGATACTTAACAGGCTGTCTACATAGTGGGGAGACACTAAACAAGCTGTCAATGGAGACACTAAACAAGCTGTCTATGGAGACACTAAACAGGCTGTCTATGGAGACACTAAACAGGCTGTCTACATAGTGGGGAGACACTAAACAAGCTGTCTATGGAGACACTAAACAGGCTGTCTATGGAGACACTAAACAAGCTGTCTACATAGTGGGGAGACACTAAACAAGCTGTCTACATAGTGGGGAGATACTAAACAAGCTGTCTATGGAGACACTAAACAGGCTGTCTACATAGTGGGGAGACACTAAACAAGCTGTCTACATAGTGGGGAGATACTTAACAGGCTGTCTGTGGAGACACTAAACAAGCTGTCTGTGGAGACACTAAATAGGCTGTCAATAGAGACACTAAACAAGCTGTCTACATAGTGGGGAGATACTTAACAGGCTGTCTATGAAGACACTAAACAGGCTGTCTATATAGTGGGGAGACACTAAACAAGCTGTCTATGGAGACACTAAACAAGCTGTCAATGGAGACACTAAACAAGCTGTCTATATAGTGGTGAGACACTAAACATGCTGTCTACATAGTGGGGAGAAACTAAACAGGCTGTCTATGGAGACCATTAACAGGCTGTCTATGGAGACACTAAACAGGCTGTCTATGGAGACACTAAACAGGCTGTCTACATAGCGGGGAGACACTATAGTCAGGTTGTGTAATGCTTCTCTGGCTAACAATGTATATCATGTGATTACACGTGTATGTCTATGTGTGTTATTTATTTTCTGTGTATTGTATCAATTGATGATGGACCTTCATCCTCTATATATCTTATATGTCCTAGACAACAATCTTCCTAAAATAAAAATCATCATTCTTATGTTGGCTATTGGAAATAAAAACAATTAAAGACACTTTGGATATCTTTATTAACAACATTAAAATTCACATCATAGGTCTATGATCTAACAAATATTTTATTTAATTTTCTGAAAGTTAAAAAAAAAACATGATGATAGTTCAAACTAGGTAAGTTAAAATATTTTAGTGAACAGAGTATGTTAGCTTCAGCACAGTTTAAACAGGTCCACCAAATAACAAGCAAGAAAATTGATAATATAGGCATGTGTTTTAATGATACAACTACATAAAACTTTCACCTCACATAACAAGGTAATGATAGAATAATCATGATTAACAATGTACAGAATAAAAACACTTTGTATTTAGTCAAATTGGATTCTCAACCACAGGGACTGGTGAGAACAAAAATAACTCATTCTATATCAACATCTTCGATGAGAGTCTCAACAAGACTGTTGTTGAGGCCAACACTGTCGATGAGCAACTCAACGACAGTGTCGTTAAGAAAAGTGTAGGATCGGCTGTTTATAGTAACACAGTCAACAAGAATGTGAACATAACATGAGAGGATTCAAACCAGCACAGTTACATTTACTTCAAAAACATTTTGTTCATAAATACATTGGTTTTAAGTTTAAGGGCCATGATAAATTCAGAATTAAATTTAGTTTGTATAAAATTTGAACAAAACAATTGAGGCTAGGAAACTGCTTACATATAACATAAAAAAACAACTTTCCCTAATTTTAGTTTGAATAAAATTTGAATACAACAATTGATTCTAGAAAACTGCTTACATATAACATTAAAAACTATACTTAAATTTAGTTTGTATAACACAACAATTGATTCTTCTCATTTCAACCAACTAAACAAACTGGTTTAAGATCTGAAAATGTCCAGGTATTAGTAGGGCTAGTAGTATTTCATTTTTTGAGATATAAAGATATGATGTCTTCAAGAGAATGATTTGATGTCAAGACAAAAGGATGTCATGCCTTAGAAGCATTTGATGTCTTGACATATAAAGATTTGATGTCTTGAGATAGAAAGATTTGATGTCTTGACATAGAAAGATTTGATGTCTTGACATATAAAGATTTGATGTCTTGAGATAGAAAGATTTGATGTCTTGACATAGAAAGATTTGATGTCTTGACATAGAAAGATTTGATGTCTTGAGATAGAAAGATTTGATGTTTATAAACAAGAGGATTAAGTGTTTTCAGAGATTGTTCACAACGTGTATATGTCCAGGTAGTAGTAGAGCTAGTGTCTACACATATCCCATAATAGGGTTAGTGTCTAAAGACATTATAATAAAGTTAACACTTAATGTGGTTAAGAAATTAAAGATTTCTAATCTTTGAAGGATTTTTCTTTAGACATAATTATTATTGTTATAAGATATTTTACACAACGTGTATATGTCCAGGTAGTAGTAGAGCTAGTGTCTACACATATCCCATTATAGGGTTAGTGTCTAAAGACATTATAACAATTTTAATCTTTAATTGTAATGGAGAAGTGAAAAATTTTATATTTTTATTTAGACAGAATTATTATTGTAATAAGATATTTTACACAACTTGTATATGTCCAGGTAGTAGTAGAGCTAGTGTCTACACATATCCCATTATAGGGTTAGTGTCTAAATAAATTATATCAATTTTAATCTTTAATTGTAATGAAGAAGTGAAAATTTTTATATTTTTCTTTAGACAGAATTATTATTGTAATAAGATATTTTACACAATGTGTATATGCCCAGGTAGTAGTAGAGCTAATGTCTACACATATCCCATAATAGGGTTAGGGTACAGACATTATAACAATTTTGAGACTTAATTGTAATGAAGAAGTGAAAGATTTTTAAATTTTCTTTAGACAGAATTATTATTGTAATGAGAGATTATTATAATAGGCATATAATTTAAATATATGCCCCATACATATGCTTTTATCAATTTATGCCTTGGTGTCAACTCCCTAAATGGTGTCACCCAGTGCGGTCCGCACCCCCCGCCCCGCCCTCACTACATCTCTGATTTAAGATCAGAAAATTCAGATTTTATTACTGTTGAGATTAGTTTAAGGGAATGTAGAACCAGCTATGATATCTTAAGACAAGATTTTTGCCTTAAGACAGACATCTTAAGAAAGAATGATAATATGATGTCTTTAGACAAAAGGATTTGATGTCCAAAGATAGTAAAATTAAATTTCTTAAAAGATTTTACACAACGTGCATCTGCCCAGGTAGTAGTAGGTCTAGTGTCTACACTCTCAGGATGTAAAATATGTATTTAAACATCCCATAATAGGCTTTGATGATAGATAGGGAATATTTTTTCAGTCCATTTTTTTCATCACTTGAATGAAATGTTTAGGATATGTGGTGGTCATTATAACAACATTACCACCAAATACACTTAATTAATTAAGGAAGGTTGTTTTTTTATATGTTAACATCATGTTGTCTAAGTTATTCAAAAAGGATGTGTTGATTTTAGACAGATGACTTTGTTAATGTAGAATTAGTGATTTACACAACGTGTATATGTCCAGGTAGTAGTAGAGCTAGTGTCTACACATATCCCATAATAGGGTTAGTGTCTAAAGACATTATAATAAAGTTAACATTTAATTCTGGTTAAAAAGTGAAAGATTTCTGATCATAGAAGGATTTTTCTTTAATAAGGGATTGTTCACAACGTGTATATGTCCAGGTAGTAGTAGAGCTAGAGTCTACACATATCCCATAATAGGGTTAGTGTCTAAAGATATAACAATTTTAACACTTAATTGTAATGAAGAAGTGAAAGATTTTATATTTTTCTTTAGACAGAATTATTATTGTAATAAGAGATTTTACACAACGTGTACATGTCCAGGTAGTAGTAGAGCTAGTGTCTACACACTAGGTAGAAAAGAAATTATTTAAATATCCCATAATAGGGATAGTCTTTTCGCTAAAGGATAAAGGATTAGATGACTAAAGGCTAATATATTTGTTCAATAAGGATTGTGATTTACACAATACACAACATGTACATTTCCAGGCAGTAGGGTTAATGTCTACACACTAGAGGGTGAAGATATTATTTAAACATCCCATAATAGGGAGAATAATTGTCAGGAGGAAGTTAAAGATTTTATTTCTGATGTGATGTAACAAGGGAGTGAGTAAAATTATACTTCTATCATAATGTTTCTATCTCCAGAACGATTTGATATTTTAAGACAGGGTGGTGTGTCTTTTTAAGCAGAAGGATTTGATGTCTTAAGACAGGGTTGTGTGTCTTAAGACAGAAGGATTTGATGCCTTAAGACAGGGTTGTGTGTCTTAAGACAGAAGGATTTGATGTCTTAAGACAGGGTTGTGTGTCTTAAGACAGAAGATTTGATGTCTTAAGACAGGGTTGTGTGTCTTAAGACAGAAGGATTTTATGTCTTAAGACAGGGTTGTGTGTCTTAAGACAAAAGGATTTGATGTCTTAAGACAGGGTTGTGTGCCTTAAGACAGAAGGATTTGATGCCTTAAGACAGGGTTGAGTGTCTTAAGACAGAAGGATTTGATGTCTTAAGACAGGGTTGTGTGTCTTAAGACAGAAGATTTGATGTCTTAAGACAGGGTTGTGTGTCTTAAGACAGAAGGATTTTATGTCTTAAGACAGGGTTGTGTGTCTTAAGACAAAAGGATTTGATGTCTTAAGACAGGGTTGTGTGCCTTAAGACAGAAGGATTTGATGTCTTAAGACAGGGTTGTGTGCCTTAAGACAGAAGGATTTGATATGTTAAGACAGGGTTGTGTCTTAAGACAGAAGTATTTGATATCTTAAGACAGGATTGTGTGTCTTAAGACAGGGTTGTGTGTCTTAAGACAGAAGGATTTGATGTCTTAAGACAGGGTTGTGAGTCTTAAGACAGAAGGATTTGATATTTTAAGACAGGTTTTGTGTCTTTTTAAGCAGAAGGATTTGATGTCTTAAGACAGGGTTGTGTGTCTTAAGACAGAAGGATTTGATGTCTTAAGACAGGGTTGTGTGTCTTAAGACAGAAGGATTTGATGTCTTAAGACAGGGTTGTGTGTCTTAAGACAGAAGGATTTGATGTCTTAAGATAGAAGAATTAAATGTTTTGAGCAATGTTCACAACGTGTATATGCCCAGGTAGTAGTAGAGCTAATGTCTACACACTAGGAAGTAAAGTCGTTAAACATTAACATCCCATGGTAGGGATAGAAGATAGAGGAGTGAAGATTTTTCACATCACTGTCTCCATCAGTTGAATGAAAAGATGATTAAGAGACATAGCGGTTGTTACCACGACTGGTGGTGCCACTACATCACCACCACAAACACACCAAAGGTGTTCAACAAAACTACACCTTATGAAACCAGGTGAATGAGTAAAATAATTTTTTTATACCTGTGACACAACGATTCATTTTGTTATTAAAAAATTAAACCAGTCTAGTATGAGATCTTAAATAGAGAATAATTTTACATCATGATAGTATGACTTTAGATCAACAGACAAAAGGATTCACTGAATTAATATAATGTGCTGTCACATTTCAAAATTAAGAAAATATTGTCCTCAAAATACATTTTTTGGAGTTGTTTGTTATCACTTTTAAAATGATATCACGTTTAAAATATAGAACAAATGCAACAAGCATTACGTCCATATATATTAGCTACACTAGACTAATATGCTGAAATTACACAAAA
The DNA here is from genome assembly GCF_028476545.2 of Physella acuta. Taxonomy (NCBI): domain Eukaryota; kingdom Metazoa; phylum Mollusca; class Gastropoda; family Physidae; genus Physella; species Physella acuta. The sequence continues at coordinate 80,290 of NW_026732866.1, read as the reverse complement.
ATAATATACTAAGAATTAAAACTGCTTGTGACTAACACAAATTATGCAGTATAATTAAGTAGCTGCTTGTATACATTTGTAGTTAGCATCTTGAATTTATAAAAAATGTATAATGAAACTGTTGAAAGAGAAGAAGAAACAAAAGCTTCACCAGGCTGCTATAAAATAAAAGCAAGGTGACTGGTAGCATGTGATGCTCTTGAAATCAGCTGTTACCATGGTCGTCATCTGGGCTATGTGTACTGGATGGACATCAGCTCACCATTGGCTCACCATCCGCTCACCATTAGCTCACCATTGGCTCACCATCAGTAGGTAAACAGTTGTTTGTTATTTTTACACCCAACACTTTGCACAACTTTGTTCCATGGTTTAAACTATTTTACTGGGGAAAAGAAACAAAAAAAAACTTGAAAATGCTTTATACAAAAGAAGGGGGAAAAAATTGTATGAGTTCAGCTAAACATTTTTTACATGATAAAATTTTTTTACCACAGCTGTCAATCTAATGACTGAATAAAACTGTATTAAAACTCATGGACTATTTAAAAATATAGAATTTCTGCTTATAATGTCAAACAGTTGAATAATTATAAAAAGAATACAACAGCAGATATAATAATCTTTGAGATAAATAGTAGACCGTACATCAAAACTGTCAGAGATTTATCTGATATTTAAATACCTGCCACTGTTTCTGTTCCTATGCTAACACCTTTGTTAATGTGATTTTGTCTATAGCCCAACATTGTAAGACAAAGGGCTGTTTCGATGCACTGAAGTGGTGTGGGCTGTTGTATACCAGGTGGAGGAATGTTGCATTAGCTGTGTTTGTGGGGACGACTGTGTTTCCAATTCTGGTTCTGAAATAGCATTGTGCATCTATTAAAGTTTTTAAACTAAGCTTTTAAATGAACTAAAAACATGGCTACATTTTGATTTTGCTAAATTAAAAATGGTATTTTCAAAACGGGTTATTGACTTATGCTCTTGTGATTATTTATACAAAAATGTCATCTCACTTCTTTTAGAACATTAAAAGTTTGGGGAGAATTTTTACACTGGTGTCCAATAATAGAATCTTCTTTAAACAGGGGTGTTACTGGTAGTTATTAGTTAACTAAATACAACACACATGCTGGCTAATGACATGTCAATGCAAACCCTGTCCCTAACCCCAACCCTGGTCCTACCATACTGTCCATATACCTAACCATAATTTCTAACCATAAAATTAGTCGAGATTACAATACTACTAACAACCCAACACACTTTTTTATTTTTTATTTTATGGAAGTCCCAAGAGTCTATTCACTATTCTATTGGACAGGCCTAATAAAAATAATTTTTTTTTATATAATATAGGCCTAAATCTATTAACCTGATAAAATTTATTTTAGACTGGGCCTCAACTCCTTATAAACTTCTCCCACACAAAAATCGTTTTAACTGAGCAAAAAAGACTAACTAGAATCTAGTAGATCTAGATCTAGATCTAAAATCTAGATTCTAGACCTAGAATAGTAATAATAGTAACTACGACGCTAGATTTACAACTAGTCCAGGCAAAGCTTGGCAACACCAATTCCAAAGCCAAGTATTTTAATAGCATTTTTAAATTCATAATGCTACATTTCTGTTAGGTTTTTAACTATAGATCTAGCTTTAGTTAGGTTAGTAGACTAAAAATTAGTTAATTAATAGGCCTACATTATTTTCTAAATATGGATGCCCCTATTTAACGTTACTTACTTGTAGAGCTGAATGTTGGGTAAAATAGATCATTCTATCTAGATCTAGATCTAGATATCTTTTTGGCATACGCCTCGACTATTTTTAGAAACCGGTTGAAATACACGATAACAGAAACGTCCTAAATATCTATTTTATTTGTTTTTAGCCTAATAATAAATTGACTAACAGATTGTTTTATGTTTCCATGGCCTTTTTAAAGAAAACTTTGGTTTTTTCAATATATTTAGAGCTAATACACCTAGATTTCTAGATCTAACTCAAAACTATACCTGCCAACGCCACGCCATGTGCTTGTCTTTGTCGCGACAGATCAAATCTTGTTACAACGTGTATTAAAAAAATTAGGCCCAAGAATGAGATTCTAATATTCCTAACAGTGGCGTATACACAGAGGCGTAGCGACCAATTCTGGCAACCGCGGGCGAACTGTTAATTTTGCCCCCCCCCCCCCCCCACACACACACACACTTTTTACCAGTCACTGTATTTAAACATTTTTTTTATTTAGTGACACATAATCGATTTAGGAAAGTTTAATATGTCTGTTAACCCAAGTAGTAGTCTTAAAGTTAACAATGTATAATAAAATAATGCATCTCAAAATTAGCAGTTTATTTATATTTCTACCCCTTTTGGCGCCCATTTAACGTCAGCGCCCGGGGCGGCCGCCCCACCCGCCCTCCTCTGGCTACGCTACTGCGTATACACGCAATAGGAGGGCAAATTGTTACAAATAACTAAAACAATCGTATCGCAATAACCAATGTTTATAGAATTAATATTTTCAACAATAAAAAAAAACCCAGAGGGATTTTCCAGAAAAGACACCAGCATTTCTTTACCACCCCACCCTCAGACATTGCTCTCCCCCCACCCCCACCCCCTGAACGAAATAGAAAAATTATATCATTTATCTAGAAAAAAAAAGTATCAGTATCGTCCACCCCTCCCCCCTATCCTATCAACTCCTATCCGCGACTACTGTTAGGCTTCAGGCTAGGGTTAGAGTCAGAGTTTCTCCCAGGCATCTCTTCGGGGGGGCGAAGCCCCCCCGAAAAATTTTTACCGCCCCCCCGAACGAAATGAAATTTATATAATTTATATAGAAAATATATACTTTTAACAGTGTCCGCCCCCCCGAAGAAAGTTTACCGCCCCCCCGAAGATTTCAAGTGCCCCCCCGGAGAAAAAAGTCTGGAAGAAACACTGGTTAGAGTCATGGTTGGGTTAGGGCTAAAAATTAAAGTGCAAGTTTCATATCCTCATTTTTATACTTAGTGTGTGTGTGTGTGTGTGTGGTAAGACCCGGGTTTACTTCGCTTTGTTATTAGTGTTATTGTTTGTGTATTAACATCGACGAATAAGAGTTTTAAAAAAAGAATTAGGGGTCATCCATAAACGACGTCACTCACATACAAAAGGTGATATTCGGACTTTGGTAAAGGGGGCGGGGCTTGTGGCATCATATATTAGCATTTTGAAAAGCAATGTCTGAAACACAATTTTAGCCGATAGTTCGTATTTTAGAAAGATTTTTTTTTCTCTTTTTTTTTCTTTCCGTGGGCCTAGACGCTACCCAGTGAGAGTTTAGTAAAAAAAAATGTATTAAAAATCGCTGTTTAAAAACAAAAATTTGTCTTTGAGGGGGTGGGGGGGGTGGGTGATTAGCTGAGAATGGCGTCATTTGATGGGAATGAAGCTCTTTCCAAATAGGCCTGATGTAACCTATATTATTGGTAAAAGGCGCATTCTAAAATATAAATTTTATACTGGCTAACCTCACCCCCAGCCGCGAAAATCTATCTACGCCTCTGCCCTTATTCAGTTCATAATATTTTTTATTTGCTTGGATACAATCTAAGTAATTTCTAAGGGCTTTTGTGTACCCTTTATATTAATTTATATGGTTATTGATCCGGTTCCGTGCGATTTCGAGTTTGGTTCTAATTTGTATAGGCCTACACGATTTCGGTGTTGGTCAACGGCTTTAAACAAAATAATCACGAATATTTTTTTTTTAACCTTTGCAGTAAAAAAAATATATACAGGGTAGGCCTATACAGCATAGAGCGTCATCCGACCAGTGTTTCTTCCAGACTTTTTTCTCCGGAAATTTTCGGGGGGGGGGGGGGGGCGGTAGACTTTCTTCGGGGGGGGGGGGGGGGCGGACACTGTTAAAATTATATATTGTCTATATAAATTATATAAATTTCATTTCGTTAGGGGGCGGTAAAAAAAATATACCTGGAAGAAACTCTGTATCCGACTTAGTGAAGCCACTATGGGGGGGGGGGGGGGGATACCATTCAAATACGCGTTTTTTCTTCTAATTCGACTTATTTCAATTTCAAAGTAATGGGACAGTAAGCATTTACTTTACACTACGTTAACTTTTCATATCAGCGGAGAGATATAGCAATTAGATATAAGTTGACGTTGTTGAATGTATCAAAGTACAGTTTGATAAAAACCTCTTGTCCGATACATTATCTGGGCCAGTGATTCTTAACCTGGGTCCGATCGATCTCCAGGGGTTCGGTGAGTCAGTCTCAGGGGTTTGGCGGAGGCCAAGACACACCCCCCCACTCAAATGATTAGCGATCGGATTTTCTAAGGGCAAACGATACAACTATTAAGAAGGGTTCGTTGAATGCGCATCAGCAACTGATGGAGTTTACTGAGTCCAAAAAGTTTAGAACCACTGATCTAGGGTATCACATCAGACGTGACTTCTGCATTGTGTCTGGTGATGAAGTAGATCTAGATTCAAGCATCTTCAACACTTGGTCCTATCAGAAGGATCAGACCAGTGGCATAGGCAAGGGGGGGGGGGGGGGGTAATAACCCCTCCCATTAACTCACACCCCTATATATATATATATATATATATATATATATATATATATATATATATATATATATATATATATATATATATATATATATATATATGGGGCGGAGCCCACCCCCCGAAGAGATGCTTGGAAGAAACTCTGGCTACACAATGGCGTCTCTAGGTAGGGTGTCACCCCCCCCCCCCCCCCCCAATTTACTTTTTTTGTTTGTTCATGTCACCCCTATCATATTGTTATTTTAGCAGTACAATTTTTTATTTTTTGTCGTGGTATCACCCATTAAATGGTGTCACCCGGCACCCACCCCCCTGTTACAGCAGTGAACCTACAATAAATGAAGTAGAGTTCATGTATATATTTTTACATAAAATCTATTTTTCGCTAGGGAGCAGTGGACTCGGTTCTTGATTTCTAAGTAAGTAGTAACTGTAGTAAAGACACACAAATAGTAAAAATTGTGTTTAAAAACTAACAGTTTCTACAAACGTGCAGAATAATTCAGTTTTCCTTAATAAAGCTTTTTATGAAATAGTTGCCTTACCTTTAACTTAAAACATACTTAAAACATACTTCATATAATCTGACAAAATTAATGACAATCAACACAAAGAAAAACAAAACAAATATTTTTATTCAGTTTCATAATACAAAATAAAACATTTTTTTATAAACATATTTAAGCAAAGCTGATGCTAAAAATGATTTATTTTTATTTTAAACAAGCAATCATGTTACAAAATAAAAAACATTTATTAAAGTATAAAATAATTTACCACATAATACTGCAATGAAAGACTTTGAATGCAATATTTTGTGATTTCAAGTTTTCATTGCACTTAAAATCTCATCAATATGGAACAGGGGGAATGTGGCCTCCACAGATAGACTTTTTTTATTTTAATCCAATTAAATTCTATATTAAATTTTATTTTTACTCAGATGGTTCTGATATTTCTAGAAAATATTTCTATAGCATAAAGAAATGTATTCTTTTTATTCAATGAAGAAATGTTCATGTAAAATAAATTTTCCAGATTTTTTATTATAAACTATCTTAACTAAATATATGAAATTTTTTAAGTTAACATGGAGTGGTATTTTTTTTTAACTTTAATCATTGAAGAAATTTACATGTAAAATTAATTTTCCAGATTTTTTTAATTATAAAACATCTTAAATGAATTTAAAATGAAATTTCTTTAACTTAGCATTTTTGCATTTTAAAAGAACATCATTCAAAAATTTACTACAATCTCTTTCATGGAATTAAAATTGATAACAATATTAATAATTCCCTGGAAAACTTTCCAAGTTTTAATAAGTGTAATAAACAATAATCAAATAAAAGAGTTAAAATAAAATAATAAAAATGTTGACTTGTATTTTTTTTACAAACCAATAATTAATTATAGCATGATAAAAATGTAGAAATTTTTTACAAAACAATTTCAAAAATTTTTTACATTGCTGCATTTGTAATTTAAAATCTTATTTCAACAGAAATATACAAGTAAAAATGTTAATTACAAAAGAAATATTTTAGTACAACCATGATGATAAAAACTATAGTAATACAACCATAAGCTACACTACAGCACCATAAATAGATTGACTTGCTTAACTCGCATCCGTTCAGCCACATTCTCCACCCGCACCAACTTGGAGTTTGTATTGCCAGCCCCGTACACTCTGAAGATCTCGTACTTGTCTTTCATGGCTAGAGCAAACTCGATCTGCTTGGATGAGACATGGAACACCTCTTTGTCCCAGCTCAGCGTTGCTTTCACCTAGGGGAATTAAGTTACCATTGCTTTACATGCCTGTTTGTTATGGCTTTACTTAGAGAACATGAAGAAGATTAAAAGAAAACTAACTCAGAGAATTGTTTAGACCTAATGTCACTGTATAAAAGAGACCAGACAACACATAGGAAAGTTTTACTAGTATACCCTTTGTAGTAAACTACCTGGATATGAAGATTTATAGGTTAACAGTTCTGCTTAGGGGTTTTTGATAGAGTAAAGGGGGAAATTGATCTGAGGTAATGACATAGTTGGGGGTTAATTATCAGAGGATGGGGATGTCTTAGACCCAAGCCAAACATTGCCAAATGAAAATAAACTATATAACTATCACACAGCAAATATTGAACAAAAATAGGACAAAGAATTTTTCCCTAGGAAAAGTCCATTGACAATTAAAATTGTTTGTTTTTTTCCTAAATTGCGAATGGGAACCAATGTGTTAAACACGATTAAACTGGTCATTACTTCAACATAGAGTGAAATAAATCCAATTAAAATGGTCATTATCTCAAGACATACGCAGTGAAATGTATTATGTAAAATGGTCATTACCTTAATTAACATATAGACAGTGAGTGAAACATACAATTAAACAGGTCATTACCTCAACAAAGACAGAGTGAAATGTATCAGGCTCCCCACTCTTGAACACAATCTCAAAGTCATACGGTAGACCTTTTTCCCCGTCAACATTGGTCCACAGTACAGCCTCTATGTCGCTGTTGGATTCCTTGTGGCGAACCAAATAGTCTAGCACAAGCATCTCCCCCCACAGGCCAATGTCCTTGTCGAGGGCCTCTGGCTCAAGTACTTTGGGTGGCAGGGTCAGTGTGTCCGCCCTGGCCAGCTCTGTGTAGGCCAGGTCTTCATTGGTTTCATTCCATCGTGGTATGCCTGGGGAGTGTAGGGACATGCATGAGACAGTGGTATGCCTGGGGAGTGTACGGACATGCATGAGACACTGGTATGCCTGGGGAGTGTACGGACATGCATGAGACAGTGGTATGCCTGGGGAGTGTACAGACATGCATGAGACACTGGTATGCCTGGGGAGTGTACGGACATGCATGAGACAGTGGTATACCTGGGGAGTGTAGGGACATGCATGAGACAGTGGTATATCTGGGGAGTGTACAGACATGCATGAGACAAAGGTATATCTGGGGAGTGTAGGGACATGCATGAGACAGTGGTATGCCTGGGGAGTGTAGGGACATGCATGAGACAGTGGTATATCTGGGGAGTGTACAGACATGCATGAGACAGTGGTATGCCTGGGGAGTGTACGGACATGTATGAGACAGTGGTAAGCCTGGGGAGTGTAGGGACATGCATGAGACAGTGGTATGCCTGGGGAGTGTAGAGACATGCATGAGACAGCGGTATGCCTGGGGAGTGTATGGACATGCATGAGACAGTGGTATGCCTGGGGAGTGTACGGACATGCATGAGACAGTGGTATGCCTGGGGAGTGTACGGACATGCATGAGACAGTGGTATGCCTGGGGAGTGTACGGACATGCATGAGACAGTGGTATGCCTGGGGAGTGTACGGACATGCATGAGACAGTGGTATGCCTGGGGAGTGTAGGGACATGCATGAGACAGTGGTAAGCCTGGGGAGTGTACAGACATGCATGAGACAGTGGTATGCCTGGGGAGTGTAGAGACATGCATGAGACAGCGGTATGCCTGGGGAGTGTATGGACATGCATGAGACAGTGGTATGCCTGGGGAGTGTACGGACATGCATGAGACAGTGGTATGCCTGGGGAGTGTACGGACATGCATGAGACAGTGGTATGCCTGGGGAGTGTACGGACATGCATGAGACAGTGGTATGCCTGGGGAGTGTACAGACATGCATGAGACAGTGGTATGCCTGGGGAGTGTACAGACATGCATGAGACAGTGGTATGCCTGGGGAGTGTACGGACATGCATGAGACAGTGGTATGCCTGGGGAGTGTAGGGACATGCATGAGACAGTGGTAAGCCTGGGGAGTGTACAGACATGCATGAGACAGTGGTATGCCTGGGGAGTGTACGGACATGCATGAGACAGTGGTATGCCTGGGGAGTGTAGAGACATGCATGAGACAGTGGTATGCCTGGGGAGTGTACGGACATGCATGAGACAGTGGTATGCCTGGGGAGTGTAGAGACATGCATGAGACAGTGGTAAGCCTGGGGAGTGTACAGACATGCATGAGACAGCGGTATGCCTGGGGAGTGTACGGACATGCATGAGACAGTGGTATGCCTGGGGAGTGTAGAGACATGCATGATACAGTGGTATGCCTGGGGAGTGTAGAGACATGCATGAGACAGTGGTATGCCTGGGGAGTGTACGGACATGCATGAGACAGTCGTATGCCTGGGGAGTGTACAGACATGCATGAGACAGTGGTATGCCTGGGGAGTGTACGGACATGCATGAGACAGTGGTATGCCTGGGGAGTGTACAGACATGAGACAGTGGTGTGAGAAATTCCTGTAAAATGGATACCATTACTTATATTCTAAATTAAAGAAATAATATTTTTAAATAATTTTATAATTATCATTACATGAGATGATAACTGCATTAAAAGCATATAATATTTTGTGCTAATTACAGACACTATATAGGACTATCTGAATTAAAAATATTTAATGTTTTTGTGGGTAAAGGGGAACTACACTATTTTTTTACCAAATAGTTTTAATACAATGTGGCTTAAATAAACCAAATCATTTTAAAATGTTAGACAAGTTTCAAATAAAACCTACTGAAGTGAATCATGTCTTTATTTCTAGCTTTTCTCATCTCCTGGTTGGCACTAAAAGACAAGGGGGTTGTTTCCCTGCTCAAGGAAGATGGAGTTATCTCCCTGCTAGAGGCAGCAGATCTTGGAAGTGGTTCACCCCAGGCTACAATATGGCGCTGTGTGTCTGCTACAGGTCCACTGTTGGCCTGCTACAAGAACACAGAATCATTTACAAACATTGTAATTTAATGTTATACAATCTTAGTTAACTTTAGTCAGAAAAACATTAAAAATGCTAGCCTGATATGTTAAGATAAATTGGCATTACACTTCGATTGAGGTGTCCTTTTGAAAAACCTGCTTAGTCCAATTTTTGAAAGAAAAAAAAAGAGATATTCTAAACAGCCTTCTCAATTAAGTGGCAATTTAAATTGTATACTAATTTGTCTTCTAAATGGTATAATATAAAATAAATTTCTTAACAGTAAATAATTATAAGGTTAGTTAACAAGAAAAAAAGTTTTAAAGTCAATTTCCTCAAAATCAGTCAGAAGTGACTAAGCAGGTTTTGCAAATGAACTCCTCACTTTGTGTTTGTTGTAGCATATAAATGTTAACTTCAAAACTGGCATCTATGTGGTCACCCCCCCCCCCCCCCTCCACACACACACCCACTCCCGTTCACCTTTCCCTTTTTATGTTGACATAAATGGATACACCCCTTACAAAATAGAGTTAAGAAGTCCGTACTGACTCACCTCAGTTTCAGTTTCCCTTTTTATGTTGACATAAATGGATACACCCCTTACAAAATAGAGTTAAGAAGTCCGTACTGACTCACCTCAGTTTCAGTTTCCCTTTTTATGTTGACATAAATGGATACACCCCTTACAAAATAGAGTTAAGAAGTCTGTACTGACTCACCTCAGTTTCAGTTTCCCTTTTTATGTTGACATAAATGGATACACCCCTTACAAAATAGAGTTAAGAAGTCTGTACTGACTCACCTCAGTTTCAGTGATCATATCAGGGGATTCCTCCATTGAGTTTGGCCTCTTCATGGCTATGGTCTCCTCCGACCTAGAACCTTCCGTAAGCTTCCTTTTACCTGCAGTAGACATTGTAAACATTGAGTCATTTTGTACCAGGGCCTGAACAACAAACCAATGGACTCTTCTAAACCAAGGGGGATCATGCTATATTACTAGCAGTGTATTGTTGGGTAATGTTAACATGTTAACACAACAAAATGAACTGATACTTTTTTACTAGTAACAGCCTAACACCCCTACATTATACAAGAGTCTGTTTTCAGAGATTGGTAAGAAGAATTATTTCAAAAAAAATTTTCAGGAAATAGGTTTAAGTGGGGTAGAGTTGGTCAAACATAAGAGCACACATTGGAAGATCAAAGGTTCAAATCTATGACCCTAAGTTTGTGCCTGATCCATAAATAAGTTTATTTGAGTCCTCCCATCTTTAACTGTGCAGGTAAATAGCTAAAGAACATTTTAACCACACAACCCATCTATATGCTGAGGAAACAGAAATAGCTGAAAATGACTTTAACAACTTTTTAACAGGTTTCCAAAAAAATGTTTAGCATATCAAAGCAATAAGAAATTTGGGTAGAAGTAAAAAAAAAAATAATTCACTTTGTAAAAATTGCTAACTAAAATGTTTTATGAAATACATGCAGTAAGACAACAGAGTCACCTATCAGGCTGTCAAAACAAAGTCATGGTGTCAGAATCAGGTAGTTTTGGTCGTACTAGTGTCAGTAAAATAATTTTAGTAAACATTCAAATGTAAAAATGTGCACTGAGAAAACATATTGAATTTTTGTTACAGAGCATAGTTTTGGGTTGGGTGATGAGTTTTATTATCATTATCAGTGTCATATTTGTAAGGTTTGAAAAATATATATCACAATAAGCAGTTTCAAAATAGTAATAATAAAAAAAATTGTTAAAAAATATAAAAAGTTATAAAGATAAAAGTATATTAAAATAGTTTTTTAAAAAGGAATACAATGGGTGCATTTACTGTCAAAACAGAAAGTGCTAGATTAGGGTCCCAAGTTGAAAATATTAAACAGATCTAGACACATTTCAAGATTTATTTTTAAAAACATAATATTATAAATCTTTTACATATTAGAAAAAAAAAAATCTCAGTTAATTTTGACAGCACAGATTATTTTAACATTATGTAGAGAATAAATATATCTTTGAATGGCTGGTGTATGGTAGTTATGATTTTAAAAATAAAAACTACTACCTACAGTTAAATAAATGATCAGGACATGACTATTTAGAAATTAAAATATTTTAAAAACTCAAAAAAAAAATTATAAAGAGTATAAAATGACAAACAACAGAAATGTAACATCTACTATGATTAAAAAAGCCAAGCATAAAGCACTGAAGCCACACAGACAAACCCACTATTATCACTCAGCCACTTACTACCAGCCACGAAGAGAATGGTGGGTCCCAGCTAGAGACAAACAGGATGGGACGAACTTATTACAGTTCAATAACAAAGTACACAGAGGGCATACCAGTAGTGAAAACCCATTTGTTAGAAAGGATACCATAAAAGGGTATATTTAAATTTAAGTTAATTAACTTTAAATACTTCAGACATATAAATGTATTTACTGATCAAGCCAATTTACAAATATTTAGTCATATGTGGAGTCAAACAATTTTCAGGTGTACAGTAGAATATAAATAACAAAAAAAATTACTGATAGAAATGCAAAGTACTTTACTGTGCACATACTTACTGTTACTGCACAAAGTAAAAGATAAAATATCAGAAGGAAATTTGGATATCCAACAATCAATTTTTAGGGACTTATTTTGAAAGGTACATTTTTATCATATAATTTTTGTTTAAAACTACTAAAAAAAATTCTACAACTTTTTAAAAATTGAAATACAGCAAAACCCTTTTTACAAATTACAAAGTGGAATTTGAAGTAAATTTTGATAAACATATTTTGGGTTACAATGATTCTTCCTGAGTTCTTTACCTTAAAATTGACAAAATGAAGAAAACTCAGAATTAAACTTCCATGAAAAAATATTTTATTATATACACATTATCTATTAGCAAAATATTGAATAAACTGGAATAATAATCGAATTTCCAATTGGAGAAAAAAAACAGATTACAAAATTGACACCAAAAGATATTTTTTTGCTATGCATACCTTCAGGAATTGTCAAAATAGCCAAAATATAAGATTAAGAAATATGATATTAAAATTTAAAAATTTTGATCATTAAGGACTGTTGGCTATTGGGACCCCTTTATTTGACTGGGCAACTGACCATCCTAGCCACACTTAAGTGCAATTCCTAAACAAAAAAAGCTGTTTGAGAAACAGCCTTGAGTTAGTGGGTTCTGACTGGATGGTAACAGTGCTAAGAAACAGCAGAAAGCAGGAACACCTACGTTTTTCACCTGTCAACACGCCCTCGCCCTCCTCGGCGCTGTCACGTCGAGACAAGACCTGGGCCGGGCCATCTAGTGGGGCGGGATCCTTGTTGCCAGGGTGGGGGTGAGGTGGGCCATCACCATGCCTGTACACACGGACTGAACCATCACCGTGGGGGTGACCTTGACCTTCAGACTGTCTTGGAGTTGGGTTAGAGTTCTCTCCCCTGTCTGACACCTGCCTCTGTAAGGCATGGCCTTCACTATCTCTCCCCTCCCCTGTATGGGGCATATGCCTATGAACTGTTTGACCTTCTGCCCCCCTCCCTTCTCCTGTGTGGGGCACTTGCTGACTGGCAGCCCTGGCTGAGGGATCTTGGTCACCTTCGCCCTCTGACCTCTCAAACTTGATATTGCTGGGCAGCTTGGACACACTGGCGGCCCCCTGTGGGGCTTTAGGGGGCGGCCAGATCCCCGAGGGGGCTTTATTCTGGTCTGTAGCTGGACAGTAATTTTAACAAATCAACAGTTTTTTTACCTGAGAAATTCTCAAACCAAACATCGAAAAGAAAACAAACAGAAAGTCTTGTTAATGAAAAAATGTAGGCTTATATCAAGCAGGACTTTAAAATTTTACACGAAATTGGCAAGAAATTTTTTTACGGCATTTTTAACCTGTGAAATTTTTCAAAAAAAAAAAAAATTGCATTATTTAAACAGATTTTTAACAAAAGGAACAGGCTCTCAATGACTAACTTTTTAAAATAAATTTTAAAAAAAAAGCAAAATGCGTCGAGTTGGGATTACCTCTCCTTGGTTTGGGAACTTGATCAATTGAACTTCTTGGAGGCCAGGACTTTAACTGAGAGGTTTCTTCACTTCCATTATTGGCAATGGCCTCTGGGTCAGGGATTGACAAGGCTGTTGATGTCAAATAAGAGAGAAGTGTTAAGACGAGAGAGATCAGCTATGGTTACAATTTTAGATTCAAGTCATAACTAGGAGTATGCATGACTGCTAACTCCAAAAGTTCCAAGTTGGCAGATGAAACGCTAGCAGACAACCATCTAGCAGATAAAACTACAAATCAAATAACCGTTGTCTTGATAGTTCTTGGGTGGTTATAGGCTACAGAACCAAATCCAGAAAGAAAAGCAGCTTAATTCAGCATCAAAGGGCCAAAAGATGCATAACAAATTGACATATAATGCTTAATTGTGTTGGAGGGAATTCTCTATGATATTACAATTAAGAACGAAAAAGAAGAAAGAAGAGTAGAATTGATGTGAAGAGTTTCAAGGGCATTCACCTCTGCCATAGTACATCATCTCAGGAACTGGTTCTGGTTCAGGAGCCACAGGAATTATGGGAAGTGGGATTTCCCATATTGTTTCCCCTGGTGGCAGAGGGCCTATAGTTTTTGTCTGACGAGCCAGCAGGCTTTCAATGGATTCCTCCGATGTTCCTTCCAGGATAGGCACGGCTTGAGACAAAAAACTCCTAAAAAAAAATTTAATTTAAAAAAAGTGATTGAACATGAACTAACAAGTGTATTTTTATTTTTAAATACACACAGAATATCTTTAAACCTGCAAGGGTTTTGATCTAGTTATACACAACAGCAAAACTCAAAAAGCTAACTTTAATGTCTAAAAATATTTTTTAAGGACACAAAAATACAATTAACCCAACTATTTAACAAACATTATTTCAAACGTTTAATATTAATGTATTGGCTTTTGAATAATTAGGTTAAATATTCAATGGTGAAAAATTTAAGTAACTAAAATTCATAAATTGCATTTTTGTTTCTTACCTCAGTTCTCTGAAACATTTTTCATTTCCTTCAGAAAAATACTTGGCTATTTCTTTGTTGATTTCAACCTGACTAGAGACGTACTTCTCATGGAAATAAAAGCACTTGTCTTTGACGATACATTTTTCTTCTCTGATCTCAAAGACATCAGTCCTGCCAGTTAATTCATATCTGACTTCCAAGTGTTCAACCTGGCAAGTTAAAAATATAAACTCATTTTTTAAAGATTCAATTACAAGTTTTTAGTTAAAAATATAAACTCATTTTTTAAAGATTTAATTACAAGTTTTTTTGTTAAAAATATAAACTCATTTTTTAAAGATTTAATTACAAGTTTTTGTTAAAAATATAAACTCATTTTTTAAAGATTTAAATATAAGTGTTTTAACCACTCTGCTCCTCATGCAAGTAGGTTTGATTCTAAAAACTCCAATCTAGTAAACAGATAATTAAGTATGTCATTCAAATTTTCACCCCAAAAGCAGATCACGAGAATGAATTGTGATAACTATAGCTGTATTACATTGGCTAGAATAGATGCTTCATGCATGTATATAACTACTATTTGGATCATCAAACACTAAGCTTATATAAAATATATAAAAAAACAAAAATAAGCTTTCTTAGAATTTATGTTATAATTGGTACATCATTTTGACATTCAACTCCCTATAAATATGAAGTGACTGAATTCTTTTTGTTTGATGCTTGAATAAGACTTACTAAACTACTAGTTAGAGAAATAAATAAATAGGAGAATAATGGCAGTGTGTGAATTAGAATAAAGGAATGTCCAGTCCTGAATGGCAGTCAAAAAGGTTAAATTTTTGTCAATTAGTTTAAAGCAGTTCTATTTTAGAGTGTATAGAAAATTGACAATAATTGAGAACAACAAATGATGCACAAGGGTCTTAAAAAATACTTCTCATACCTGACTAAAGAGAAACTCTTTCAATGTGTTTCCTTTCCTTTCTTTGACCAGCTGGTAGACCTTGGGGAATGTGAAATAGAGGAACCTCTGCAGCAGGCCGATAATGTTGTGCAGATACAGCTGGCCCTTGTTGCACTGTTGGAAGCCTGGTGTGATCTCTTGCAAATCCACACACTCACTCAGTGGCTTGATCTCCTCAAACAGGTGGATAAAATGGTTCAGAGATTCTTTCATTCCTGCGGGGATTTGACATTTTCAAACATAATTTATAGGTTTTATTCAAATATGTACATAATTATGGGGTGAGTGGTCAAAGGACTGAGTGTGTTGTTGCAAAGCCCAACATCAGTTTTGATTTTCAGTCTGTTGCATCAATGAGTTCATCTAGCTCTAATGTGACCCACCATCTTCGTTTCACAATGTCTGGACATGTATGTGTCCACTATCTTATGTCAAGTTATATGATAACAAAATGTTAAAACAAATCGTATTTGTGATTTTATGCTTTCACTTGTTACACCATTTAATTTTGTAATTATTTACTAGTGAGTTTGACAAGTTTGCTTTTAATTTATACCTTGGTGGTTGTATGAAAAAAAACTGCTTTTAATAAGAACTTTTAGCTTGCTTTAGATATTTTCTTTAAAATTGTTTTTCAGTAACAACTTTTGATGTAATGTACATTTATATTATGCAAGTAATACACGACACAAGTAATAAAGTAATACCAGTTTCTATATGTTAGCTAAATATAATCTGAAACCTACCCGAATTGTCATTATGGAATTTTCCAGCCTGTTTAGTCTTCAGCTGAAGAAAGTGGACTCCTGGTTTATTGAAAAACATTTCCTCCAACTCTGTGGAGTCTGCAATCATGGGACGGTCACTCAGACTGACCCACTGGTCTAGTTTTGTGGGGAAGATGGCCGCCTTTTTCAACAGGTCCAAAACTTTGGGGAGGTTGACTTCAGCCTTCAGGGCATCGTTTGTTTTCTGACCTGAAATTTGGAAAATATTTTGTACAGTAAACCATGTGAAAAAAAAATAAGTGGTGTGCTTTAAAGCTTTCTATGCAATTCTCTACCTTTTGTAGATTGCTAAAATTGAGATTTTTATAAAATAAATTAATTCCCTCTTCAAAGTACACACAATGACATTATTTAAGTATCTAAAAATGTATTATTAAGTGTAATATGTTTGCTCAAATATAATCTATATATATAATTCTCTTCTGGGTGACGCTAGAAAAAAAGATGTAAACGCATTCCCTACCACCACCACCCCTACATAGTCTGGTGAACTGTGGTTCACGCTAAATGTTTACAAACAGAGCCGGGTTTAGTGACGACTATTAGGGGCAGATAATTTAGTTTGTAACGATTTTAAACGTAAGGGGGGAGGGGGTTAACTAAGTGGAGTTTACTTTAACAGAGGGGGGGGAGGGGAGGAGGGGGGGTTATCGTCCTTAACGAGCTACTTATAGTGTTTTAAAGAAATATTTTCAGTGGCAGCGTTGGTAGTGTCGAATTCACAAATTATGAATAACTGAAAAGTAGAAAAAAACAACAACTAAATAGCATCCTATGATATGCCGCGGGTCGGCTCGTTATTATTAATTTTGTGAGTAAACAAATAAAAAAATTTCAATAATTTTTTTCTAATTAGTGTACACAAATTATTTTTTAATCATTGTTTTAACATTAATTTTATACACAATAAAAAAAATTATTAAATAGTTAAGTAGTTGAATATTGGAAATTCTGTATTCAACTACTTAACTATTTAATAATTTTTTTTATTGTGTATAAAATTAATGTTAAAACAATGATTAAAAAATAATTTGTGTACACTAATTAGAAAAAAATTATTGAAATTTTTTTATTTGTTTACTCACAAAATTAATAATAACGAGCCGACCCGCGGCATATCATAGGCCGCTATTTAGTTGTTGTTTCTGTAGTATATTCAATAACTAACAAATGTTTGTATATTTTAAAATTAGAAAAAATAATAACATCAATAAAACTGAATGTATAACTTTAAAGATCTATAAAAAAAACTAATTTTACAATTTTTAGTAAAACACTTTTTACCAATTGTTATCATCTGTCATTAAAAACTACGTAAACCCAACTTTCACACACCTGCAACAATTTCTGTCCTCGAACTCAGGTCCTTGCCAATCTTAGAGAACAAAAGCAAAATGTCCTCAAGGACACCATCCTCTGTCAGTGTGTGGACAGTGGCTATCTGTTTCAACAGCTGAGCAAACTGGACGGAGGTGGGCTCAGCTTCCACTCTAATTTTGCTAGTAAACATTTCTTCCAGGTCTGAGTATATATGCCTGATCTAGGAACAAAAATTGTAAAATATTGTAAAGCAAACAATTTTTGTTTCTTTCACCTTTCAAGTTTAAATTTTAGATGACAAATTTTGATAATGAAATAATTTCTTATCTTAAAATGTTGTGTCACTACATGATTCCTTACAAAATACTGTTTCACTTACAATAATGATTTTTTTCAACGGTGATTGGTATATGTGTAGTGTATTTACTTATTCCACTTACAATCTTAAATTTGTTTAAGGGAGACTTGTACATGTGTAGTGTGTTGCTGTATTTGAGAAAGAGACCAGTAGAGTCTGACCACCAGACTTCCTCTCTCCTCATCATCAAGCCAGGGTAGATGTCCGTGCTGGTGCCCCGCTCTGTGTTTGGTACAAATATGATGGGGTGATTGTGGAAAAGATCTTGAGTATCTTTACCTCTCAGTTCTTCATTAAGGTAGAGGTACAGCTAAAAATAAATTTAACATTTGTCAGAAAGATGGAATAACTTATTGTAAGTCATAATTTTATATGAAGCAAGTGTGGAATCATTTAAACAATTTATAATTAATTTTTTAATACAAGCCAAGAAAGAAGAACAAAATAGTGTTGTAGATGTAGGCTGCATACACTTTATCCACGTTTTGTGCTAAAAATGGCATAACAAAATTTTAACAATTAAAGTGATATGTGCAATAATGAAATAAGATTGCACTATTCTAATATTTTGTAAATATATAAATATCTGTCAAATTAAGAAAACTTCAATACTTTAGTTAAACAATTTTAATTAATACTTTGTTAAAAAAAACAGTGAAAAACCTGATTTATCAAGCAACTTACATTTTTAATATGTGTGAGCGTGGTACTTTGTGTTTGAAAAAAACATAAACAGTGAAAAACCTAATTTATCAACAACTTACATTTTTAATATGTGTGAGTGTGGTACTTTGTGTTGAAAAAAAAACATAAACAGTAAAAAACCTAATTTATCAACAACTTACATTTTTAATATGTGTGAGCGTTGTACTTTGTGTAGAAAAAAAACATAAACAGTGAAAAACCTAATTTATCAACAACTTACATTTTTAATATGTGTGAGCGTGGTACTTTGTGTTGAAAAAAAAACATAAACAGTGAAAAACCTGATTTATCAACAACTTACATTTTTAATATGTGTGAGCGTGGTACTTTGTGTTGAAAAAAAAAACATAAACAGTAAAAAACCTAATTTATCAACAACTTACATTTTTAATATGTGTGAGCGTGGTACTTTGTGTTTGAAAAAAACATAAACAGTGAAAAACCAAATTTATCAACAACTTACATTTTTAATATGTGTGAGTGTGGTACTTTGTGTAGAAAAAAAACATAAACAGTGAAAAACCTAATTTATCAAGCAACTTACATTTTTAATATGTGTGAGCGTGGTACTTTGTGTTGAAAAAAAACATAAACAGTGAAAAACCTGATTTATCAAGCAACTTACATTTTTAATATGTGTGAGGGTGGTACTTTGTGTTGAAAAAAAACATAAACAGTGAAAAACCTGATTTATCAACAACTTACATTTTTAATATGTGTGAGCGTGGAACTTTGTGTAGAAAAAAAACATAAACAGTGAAAAACCTAATTTATCAACAACTTACATTTTTAATATGTGTGAGCGTGGTACTTTGTGTTGAAAAAAAAACATAAACAGTGAAAAACCTAATTTATCAACAACTTACATTTTTAATATGTGTGAGTGTGGAACAGAATACTTTAGGCACGTCTGGGTGATCCACCTCCCTCTCCCCCCACGAGATCAAGGCATTCTTGGCAGTCTCCAAATTTATTTGGGTCTTTATCTTTTTGAGAGCAATAAAACAAAATAATAATACAAAATAGTAGTAACCTTATATCATAAATTATTGCAATATGACAAACAGCATTTTAAAAGCTGCAAATTTATTGTAAGAACTGAAAGCTCATCATTTTGCTTCTGTTTTGAGCAGTCTCCCCTAATATTAAAAAAAAAGCAAACAGATCAATGTTAAGGTAACTTTTAAGGATGTTTCCATTCAGTGTTAAATGGTCATTTTAAAATGTAGACATTGGTTTTTTAAATATTCAGAATGGCTTCCATTATTGTCATTTAAAGAGAGAAGGTATTTTTAAAAATATACCTACACTTTTGTATGCTTACTACAGATTTTAACTCTTAAGTGAGTATAACACAATGAAACTAATAGGGAGACATATTGAACATGGGACGAGGTGGCCGGGTGGTAGAGAGCACGACCTCTAACCATAACAGTTCCTTGAGTTTTGACATGTGTCTGTGAGACATCACAGAGTCAACCTATCTCTGGATGACATCTGAGCTTATGGATGCCCACACTA
This sequence comes from Physella acuta, assembly GCF_028476545.2. NCBI lineage: Eukaryota > Metazoa > Mollusca > Gastropoda > Physidae > Physella > Physella acuta. Next base: position 60,219 of record NW_026732866.1, on the reverse strand, counting down.
TCCTTCATATGCTGTTTCCAGCCTATCTATGCAACCTATCCCTATTAAAAAAAACCTGGTGACATTTCTCTCTACTTTAAAAAAACTATTCATGGACTGTTTCAGCTCCTCAAACTTCTTCTGTTCTGATCAGAGTGTCTTTTGACATTTGACTTCTCACTGAGCGGTTCAATAAGACCTATCTATAGTTACTGGGTATCTACATTGGCATCACAGAACAAGGGGATGGGGAGGGGCTAGCTTTCCTAATCAATGGAAATCACATCAGGAAGACAACTAGCTGAACAATCTAACAGGACATTTGGCTGACCAAGCTAGAAAGACGACTGACCAACCTAGCAAGACAACTGACCAACCTAGCAGGACAACTGACCAACCTAGCAAGACAACTGACCAACCAAGTAAGACAACTAACCAACCTAGCAGGACAACTGACCAACCTAGCAAGACAACTGACCAACCTAGCAAGACAACTAACCAACCTAGCAAGACAACTGACCAACCTAGCAAGACAACTAACCAACCTAGCAAGACAACTGTCTGAACCAACCTGTAAGAACGTTGTGAAGGAGCTGTTTTTCTGAGGGTCCACATCCAAGTACGGGACTGTATGTGCCAGGAGCTGTTGTATATGTGGGTCCCTCGCGTACAGGTCAGCAGGAAGCTGTAAGAGACGGGTCTCCTGCACATCCACTGATTTAGAGTCATCAGAGGCCTTGACCTTCATGGCAAAGGTCGGCACCCAGCACAGAGTTTTCAAGTACACAGCAAAAGATGTCTGAAATTTTTTTTCACATCAATTTTTTGTTACAGAATTCTTCAAATGATCTTTGAAATTAATTACACAAATTCATTACATAAGGTTGCCATTTTATCCATTTATTGAACAAATTTATATTTCGGATACTACGAGACAGCTCTATTTAACTCAAGACTAAAATTTCATAGCTAGAAAGTTTCCAGAGACAGTAATTTTAATATCTGTGGCAAAATAACAACAGCTACTCATTAATACTTCATTCAGTAAGAATAGAAAAATTTCCCGTAAACTTTTAATATATAAGAATTATTATTAGTGCATTAATTGGGATTATGCAGAAATGATTTTAAAATTTTGATAATTTAACACTTCAAAAACAACTAGTGGTTAAAAAAATTTGTTCAAAACTTAGCATAACTAAATAATGTGGTTTAAATAGGAGCAGAGCACATGAACTGCTAATAATTGTGCATGTGGCCAAAAACAACAACAGAAAATTGATTGAACAGCTCCAACTTAAACAAGGTTACACTTTTAAGCCAATTTTTTAAAAATATACACAGCGTAACAAGAGAATCTTTTTTAAAGGAGGATAAAAAAGAATACCTGAATATCATCCTTCAGGACATGCCCTGCCCGTGACTTGAGCTGTGTGTGTTCGTAGCGCCTGTAATTAGAGCTCCACTCAGCGTCCAGCAGTTCAAACACTGCTATCATCTGATGGTACAAGCTGTCAGGCTTCTGATTGGCTGTAACCAGGCGGTGGAACTCTTCACACTGGAAGTCCACAATGGTGTAGCCATCTGGTGAGTCGGGCCAGACATCTTTGTATGTTGACCAAGGAGTTTCATGCTGCACATCATCAACAGAAAATAGAAATTTAACATTAATTAACTCAACTCACATAAATAGTAAGTAAATGTTCTTATTTGATTTTTTACAAGTGTAAGATGAAGTGAGTATGTCGTAGTGGCAGCGATATAAAGCAATCAAATGGACCTCAGATCTCAAAAGAACACTTTACTATTTTTTTTAGTACAATAGAACAGAATTTATACATGGAGGAAAATCTTAATACATGCAACTATTGGAGTTGGAAAAGTATTTCTTACAATGGTGCTCTTGTCAAAGTTCAGCTCCACTCTCCTGACTTTGAAGGTATCAACCACGCCCAGGTCAGACAGGAAGTTGTGCCAGTTTTGCTTGTCTTGTTGTGTAGAAAAACTGGGCAAATATGCTGAGTCCACCAGTGTCCAATCAAATCCTGCCAAAGTCATGAGTAGAAATAATGGCTAAAAAGACTTAAAAAACAAAAAAGCACATGATTCCTAGCCTAAGCGTCTTCAGTTCAGATCAGTATGAACCAACTCTACATGCAGTTATTTGGTAAAATATCCTAAACAATTTTAGCAATTAGTAAGTTAAAATTTTTAAAATGCCTCTGCTGTATATACCTGGTAAAATTTTGCACAGGTCAATCTTGTTCCCAAAGGCTGTAGAGAAGTGGACGTCATCTTCTGAGGGGGATTTGATCCCATGGTTAGTGACCAGTCTAGCAACTGACCGCAACTCTGCCATGTCCACCACAGATGGGTTTTTCTCCATTTCAGCTTTCACATAGGCCAAGAAACTGATCAGCACATTCCTTGGTTTCTCCTTGGTAAAAAACACAAACCACAAAAAAATTATCAAATTAGTTATAGTTACTTTATTTTTTTAATTTTTCTTGAAAACAATGGTGGTTTTAATATCTACCTGTTATTTTTAAATCTTTTTATTTATTTAAATTTAGAAGTGATAATAAAGCTACTTAAGAATGTTTTGTGGCTCTTAAAACATTACTATATTAAACCGTGATGATTTGGTCGGACAGCTAACCTAAAAGTCTCAAGTTTGAATCCTGGGTTTGAGCCTACAAAACATCTCGGAGTCAACCCAACTCTGATGGGTACCCGACTGACGTTAGGGAAAGTAAAAGTGGCTAGACATAGAGCTGATCACACTATCCCTTCATATGCCAGGGTCACTAAAACACCTGCCCCATCGACCTTCAGGTTTGAAAGGGTAACTTAAACCTTCCAAGCATTTGTTAAGGTCACTAAAGAAACAACAGCACACCAACAATGACTTCATGTACCAACAGCAACAATGACACCAACCACCAACACCAACAATGTCTTCAGACATCAACTGACCTTCCAGGCATCTGTTTTTAAAACTGGCATGATGTGGCTGTGGATCAGGTCATGAGGGGTCATCTGTTTGACCCCCATCTTAATGAGGAGCTTGACCACCTGGGAGTTGACCTCGTTGTCAGGTGTGTTGGTCAAGTCTGTGTGCACCAGGTTCAAGTCTTTTTTCAACGGGAGGAAGGGATCTGCAGGCAGAAATGTTAACACACATGAGTCATTCCAACACAGCACACTTTTCATGGTTAAATTTGTTACCAAAAATCATCACATTTAACCAAATGATTCATTATGATTCAACACTTTTATAGTAAGGTTGCAATGAGATGTTTGAAAAGTGACCTCTGACCTATGGCATTGCCTCCTTTTTTCTTCTTCTCAGCAGCAGATTTCTCATCAGCTAACAAAAACACAGTGACGTCTGCCAGTGCAACCAAACGACCACATGACAAGGGGATAATTCTAAAACAAACAATTAATTTATCAAAATCATTAACCCCTCAAATTAATGTATCATTGATCTAAAATTATTAAAAATATAATAAGAAGAATAAATTGAAGCCCTATTTTATGCCAAAAATTAGTTTTTTGACTGTCCATACTTATATTTGTATGCAGATCACTTTAAAACAAGCAGTAAAAAATTATTACACTATTTTTCAAACTATTTAAATTGAAAAATACTTATTTATCAAACAATTTATGTGGAAGTAGATATATAGAGGCTTTCATTACCTCATCTTGTCCAGTGCCTCAACTGTTTGTGTGTTGTCCTGAAAGTCATCCAAGCTACGATAAACACAAGCCAGCCATTTGGCTATTTCAGTCACATGATCTGCACAATGGACAATCTCATTAAATTTTCAATCAAAACTGGAACTATACACAAACTTTGCTTTTAACAAAGTTATTTTTTTTTCTTAGTTGTTATTTGTTATCTTGATTCATATTTCAGTTCAAGTTTGAAATTAAGGAGGTTACATTTAAAATTTTCTAAGCATACTTATTTTTAAAACTATCATTAATGTTAAAAAATCCAAGAAAAAAATCTGGAAACTAACAAAATTTAAAATGAAAATAACTGGGAATAAACTTAATTAAGGTGATTTTTAAGAAAGACAAATAAAACTACCAGAGTTCTCTGCACTGTCCCAGCCTTGACCTATTGACCTCCCAATGTGCAGCAGGTGTTCTGTGGTGATGGACTCAATGCCCAGAGCTTTGGTCAGTGGCTCGTCCAGCGCTTCAGTTACTTCTGGGTGCAGGTAATGGAGGTCTAGGTGGCGCTGCAACAACTCAGGGGACACAACTTCCATCACAAGGGAATCACGAGTCATGACTGTCTTGGATGGCATCTTCCACTGTATACCTGTGTGTATTTCAAACATTTTACTTTGATATGTGGGCAACCAAAGGCTCAGGAGCTGACTGCAGCTCACCAGAAAAAATAAAAGCTAATTCTATATAATAAATATTAACAGCCTGCTGAAAAAGAGTGGAGAAAATGTACTTAGAAATTTTTTTAAAATATAATTTCTATAACATAAATAAAGTATATAATAAATATTAAATATTCTCTTAGCAAAAGTAATTTATAAAATGGTTATTTATACAAAAACAAATGAAAACTTTTAAACATTAATTATAATTAACAGATCAAACAAAAACAAAAAAAACTTACTAAAACACTGGTAAAAATTTTCATAACACCTAAAGTACTTTACAATTTATCTTACTCTTTTTGTCTTTAGTCAGAACAGGCATGCACTCCTTGGCTCTCAGTTGAGCCAAAATATGGGAGGCTACTGGCTTGAAGAATCCCATTACCTCCCCTTCCAAGGGAATGAACTGTAGGAATGATTTCAGTGCTTCCAATGGTGTGAGATCAGGTCTTGCCTGCAAAAAAATCAAAAATTATAAGAAGCTGTAAAATGTGAATAATTATTTTATGGACACAAGTAGTAAAAAAAGCATTCTGGTAAAGCAATGAAAAGTAATTGGATAGATCAACAAAATGCATATAATCCATGTTTAACTATTTAGATATTTAGATTTTGGAAGTTATGCAGGACTCACCTTGAAAGCATCCAATGCGTCAATAAACAAATGATGGATCTCATTTCTCAGCCACTGGTTCCATGAGCTGTCCCTGTCCACATCCTCCCTGCTGGATGGGACATCAAAGTCACCTGAAATACACAAGTTGTGCTGGATAGTTTATTCATGTAAGAGAGATGTTAGTAATATATCAACACAAAGTTTAATTTTATTTCACTGCAGTTTTTTTTTTTTTTTTATGAATTTTTTTTGTCAGTATGCAGTTTGTGATTTTGTCAAAGAAGTCACAGTTAATTTTTTTAAATTTTCTATATTACTACCTATGTTCATTTTCCAATTTTTAAAAAAATAAAATTCGACACAAAATATGGTTGATAAATACGAATAAAAGTCTCGAGTTCAAACCCTCTGGCAGATAAGGCTCGATCACTTCCAACACTAAAAATTAAGAACGAAGAAGAAAGAAGACACAAAATAATGAAACAAAAGATGTTTCTCATGACAAACCTTGAACAATGAACCTGAATCCATAAGATCTTAGGGGCAGGAAAGCAAAAACTGGCAGCTTTTCAAGTTTCACCTAGGATGGAGGAACAAGAAAATATAAATTATATTTTAAAAAAAAAGATAATTTCCTCACTGTAAGTAAGTGTAAAGTGTAAGAAAGTTGGTACAAGACTGATTGTTTAACACACCTGAGAATGAAGAAAAACTGATTTGTCTTTGAGTGGAAATGCCAGGGCAATCTCTGTTGATTCGACCTCCACTCCCGATTTAGCCTAAACATTAAAATTTTATGATTGGAATACTTGTTACACTAAAATTATGTAAAATTATTTAGTAATTGAAATGCAATAGATACATTATATAATTTAAAAGATTTTAAAAGTCTGGAGCAAACAAAACACAATGAAAAGTTAACATATATAGGCCGTGGCTACAGGACATTACCCCCCCCCCCCCCCCCAGATATTTACCCCTTGTATTTACTCCTGGAGCAATTACCCCCCTGTCAATTACCCCCCCCCCCCCTCAAGTTAGAATCCTAACTCTAACTAGAATTCTATACCTATATATTACCTTAATCCTAAACTTAAGAAAAATCTCAAAACCTAAGCATCCACATCAGCTTAAAACTTAACACAAAACCAAAACCAACGCTAGACATTGGTTTAAGCCTAACCCTAACCTTAGCCATAGCCCTAACCCAAACCATAACCCTAGCCCTAACCCTAAACCTAGCCTTAACCCTGTCGGGGGGGGGGGGGGGGGGGGGGGGGGGGGGAGAATGTCCTACTGGACGGGGGGGTAATTGAACAGGGGGTAATTACTCGGGTGGGGGGGGGGGTAATGATGAAAATTGATGAAGCATGTTCTAATCCATGGCATTCAGATCTGACTCAAACCTCCCCATTACCTGTAAAGAGATGGCAGAGGCATCTAGAATCTTCCTGAGGACCAGCCACTTGTCTCTGCCGTGACTGTGAGAAATCTGAATCTCGCCGTCAGGGAAATCTTTCCGTCTCATGAACATGTCTGAGCCTTCCACCTAGTTAAGAAACATGAAAGAACAGACCGAATTACATCAATGTGTCCATCATTGGTTTTTTTATGCAAAAATATTACTTTAAAATTGTCACTTGCTTGGCTAAAACACTGTTGCTAAAGGTAAAGCAATTTTTAACATTTAAGAACTTTTGATATCTATTATAACATTTACCTGTGTGCCATCATTTGACAATACCTGCAGCCATCTCAATGTGGCAATAGTGCAGATATGTCTGATGGAAATTAGCAATTTACAATGTCTTACGGCAACATGAGCTCATGTTAAGTGTTTTGTGTTTCATTGGCAAGATTGTACCATACTTATCTGGCAAGCTGGCAAAGTTGTCATACTTAACTGGCAAGCTAGCAAAATTGTCATACTTATCTGGCAAGCTGGCAAAGTTATCATAATAACTGGCAAGCTAACAAGATTGTGTCATACTTATCTGGCAACATTAATAAAAATGTCCTACTGGCACTCAACAAAAGCTGGTCTTACCTTGTTTTCTATATGGATCTCCTTCAGCCTGTGCAGGAAGAGCAACAAAGATGGCTGGATGTCATTGAACCTTGCGGCATGGGTCTGGATGTGTTGTTTGATTTCTTCAGTCCACGGCAGCAGGATTCTTGTCTGCCATCTGCTCATTTAGTTCAATGAAAAATGTTTTAATAAATATATAGCAATAAACATTTAACTGTCAACGCAGTTATTACAATTAATATGATATGTTAGGTACTGTAAAAATGGGTTAAGAAAAAGAACTATTCTCCTGCATGACCACTTAAAATATAAAAAATAATGTTGCAAAAAAGTACTCTAGCAAGTTTTTTAAAACACACTCCTAAAACATACTCTACTTTAACTAATAGGAAATAATTATTGACACCAAAGCAAAATGTGTCACACATGCACTAGCCAAAGACTTCTTAAGTTATACGGACCAACCAACAGACCCCACCCATCTTGTATAATTAGACCCCACCCACCCTGTATAATTAGACCCCACCCACCCTTATAATTAGACCCCACCCACCCTGTATAATTAGACCCCACCCACCCTTATAATTAGACCCCACCCACCCTGTATAATTAGACCCCACCCACCCTTATAATTAGACCCCACCCACCCTGTATAATTAGACCCCACCCACCCTGTATTGTCCCCTGGCTCATCAGACCAGTGAGGCAGGATGTAGCCCATTGGTCCACTGTTGACATCAAAGAAAATGTGAAAGCCATTGGAGTGGACCTCGGGTCGACTAGTCACCCTAAACACAGACTTGAAGCCAATGCCTTTCTGACCTAATGGACCAAAAGTAAACAGAATGAAATTTTTAAAATATCAACGATAAATTAACTTTAAATAATTCACATCTTTAATCATCAACAAAGCAGAAAATATATATTTTATCCTTATTGGTGAATAAGATGTGTTCTATTTGTCAACGTACCTATATACCCATATTTGTGTTTGGACTTTGTGCTCTTGCCCACATCACAGATGGCTCGAATGTTTTGCTCTTCAAACCCTGTCTCATTGTTCAGCACAGTCACACCTGGTGGAAATTATGACAGGAAAATTTGTAAACAAAAACATGTTCACCCAACATTGGAATCCATAAGGCAAAAAAGAGAGACCAATCAAGAAAGACCTGGAGACAGAATCTAAAAGATGATTAGATACACCTAGGGACAGTTGGAGAGACTAGCTCAGAGTAGAGATGCCTGGAAATCTCTTGTTGACATCCTAATGCTACATGTTTTTTATAACTGCACTTAAACTGTTAACATGAATTTCAACAATATCCACAAATTTTTTTTTTTTTTTAATCTTTTTGATTGACTAAATGCCATATGACAAAGATTCTATCCATTACATTTTTCTAAATGCCATATGACAAACATTCTATCCATTACATTTTTCTAAATGCCATATGACAAAGATTCTATCCATTACATTTCTCTAAATGCCATATGGCAAATCTTTAATCCATTACTTTTTTCTACCCTTAGTACCAAGCCTTACATCAAGTCAATGACAACTTACCATCCATTACATTTGTCTACCCTTAGTTCAGAGCCTTACCTGAAGCATCAATGACAAACTTACCATCCATTACATTTTTCTACCATTAGTACCGAGCCTTACCTGAAGCATCAATGACAAACTTGACAGATGGAGTGACCTCCCCCTGGTAATTGTTGTCATCAGCATTCTGGATCAGCTCCAGCACAAAGTGGGTCTCCTTGCTGTACAGGTCCTTAGACAGTCTCTGTAGGCTGCGGCCCTGGCGCTCCTGTTGTTTCTGGATTTTTGTTGAAAGGACCATTACTCCAGGCAATTTTTAAAGAGTTTTATTAGAGTTAATTCCCTTAAATTATACTAATTTTGGTTGATATTTTCAAAACTGCAGGAAGATGGACCAAGGAGAATTTTAAAATTACCTACACTAGTCAAACACCGGAAAAACATGTTACTTATTAAAAATTAAATTTAAAGGCTCTTTATGCTTGTGTGCATGGTATTGTTATAGTTTAGGTAAAAAGCTTGAGTTAAATTAGCATTGAATATGAAGTTAAATAAGCGCCTTATTTATTGTTTGTAATTACAATGTATTATTTAAAGTTACCTTTATATGACTAATCTCAGAAACAAATAAACCATGCATATTAAAGCAACTTATATGGCCAAGCGCAATCAAAACACTGGTCCCTATACACCCCACTCAAGGTAAAACTATATGGGGCACCCGCGTATCTGGGGCCCACAGTCCAGTTCATATACGAAGTTGGACTTGTTTAAATCCTCCACCATAAACTAAATTAAGAACGCAGAAGAAGAAAGCAACTCAAAAAATGTGGCCACCCACCAGCATAAGTTTCTGGCCAGTCTCGTCCAGCTTGATGCCCACACCAAACTCCTCACGCCTGATGTCCTCTACAACCAGCTTACATTTCTCCTCATGGGTCAGCTCTCTCTGCTCCACTATCTCAACATCAGCACTGACCTGGTCAGCTTGACCCACATCAGCTGGGTCGGCCTGACCCTCATCATTTATAAGGTCGGCTTGACCCTCAACGTCAACAGATTTATTTGCTTCTTTGGCAATGTCAGGTTGCTCTTGCGCCTTGATCTCTTCTTTGTCTTCTCCTTCTTCTTTATTTTCATCTTTATCATCATCTATAAATTATAATTTTTTAACATTTTATAAGATGAATAAGGACTATGTTTTGATGAATGAGAAATGGTAAGGTTAATTCAGACATGGGAAATGGTTGTCAACTATTAAGTAATGTTAAGGACATGACGCAGGTATAGAGAGTGGCCCAAGGCCTGTGTCCTTATGTGAATATATGCCCCACATCTGAGGATAAAACAGCTGTATTCAATAGAAAGAAATGGTATACATCTCGTGTAGGAAACCCATAACAGATGCTAAGTCAGCAGATGGAGAAATTGTATTTCAAATATTCTCTAACTACCAGCCATGGAGTTTGTAAATTTCTCAGGCCTAATCAAGTGTATTACGTTCTACCACTAGCTACATTCTCTATACACAGGTAAATGTCTAAATTCATCCTACATACATAAACCATTGTTTAAAAAAAAAAATCAAAATTCATCTCATGGCAAAATAAAAAATTTTAATAAAATAAAAAACATTACCATCATCCTCCTCCTCCTCATCATCATCAATCTGATTGATCTCCTCAACACCATCATCTGTCTTGTCCACACTCTCACCCTCCCTACCTTGGTTACCTCCCCCTACAGTTTCCTCTACCTCCTGTGACAGAATGTCATCTAGCTCAGACTCATCCGAGTCAGACTCTTCATCTTCATCCTCTTCAACCTGGTGATAAAACAATTTTATTCTTTCAAGTTTTTTAGTAACTATCAGTAACTTTACTTAATCTACTGAAGTATTAACAAAAAGGGAGGCTACTGTGCCATTTTTAACCCTTAATGAACTGTTAAATGAATATTTTTGTTAAGGAAATAAGGCTAAAACCTGGTAATTAGACGATGAATTCATGGAATTTGCATTTATTTTTTGTAGTAACTACCAATGACTATACTTTATTTACTTTAGTATTAATAAAAAATGTTTTTTTAATGACATTTATTGTTTTAACCCTTTCTGAACTGTTTAATCCAATATTCTTATCAAGGGAAGTAAATCTAAAATAGTACAAAGACCCATTCTCATGAGCAATCAAGGTAAATGGCCAGACAAGCAAAAAAGAAATTAGTGTACCTCTTCCTCGACCACTTCTTCAGGCTGACCAAGCAACTCATCTGGAAGGTTCTCTTCAACGTTTTCAGCAGGGAATTCAAACCTGGCATGGTGTGACACTGTCCACTCTGGCAACCCCAGCAAGCTGCCAAGTAACTCAAGCCTCAGGCGCTGCCAGGGAGTTCTGCAGGCTTGGATGATCAAATTCTTAGATTTGGCTGACCCAACAACTTGGCTCAAAGGTTCTAACAGCACCTGAAAGTTCAATTAGAGGTATGAGTAGTGAGCAAGGAAACAATGACAGCACAAACTTTGTTGACAATTTTAATTTTTAACTTATATATTTAATTTTAATTGTGCAAAGCCTTAAAAAATATACGCTTAGTCTAATTTTCCCCCAAAAAAATCTGGGCCTTTTCCAGTGGAAATTAAAAGTTTCAAGAAAATATTAAGATTATAATAATAATTGAACCACAAGTTTAAAAGCTATTGGGACATGACCAATTGTGATGACAACATCAAATAGTATTGGTTTAATTTTATTTATAACGTTGAATTATTTCCTAAGTGTCCCTTTGCCTTCATAAATGTCACTGACGGTGTTGACATTAAGACAAACTAGTTCTTTTATCAAGCAATAGTTAAATCGAATCAACAAAAAGTGGATCTTCTAGTAATGTAAAGTACACTTTTGGGACAGTCCATGGGGCAAGTGAAGTAGAGTTCACTGGTTTCTGTGACCTTGGCATATGAAGGGATGATGTGTTCAGCACTATGCACAACTGCCTTTCTTTTCCTACCAAGAGTTAGGTACCCCTTAGAGCTGGGTGGAATCAGGTATGTTCTACTGACTTGAACCCAGATTCGAACTTGCGACTTTCAGGTTAGCAGTCTAGGGCCCTAACACTAGACTACACCTAATAGAGGCTTATTGATGCAGGTGTTCAAAAACTCTATACCAGGTGTACTTGACATATAAATGGTTACCTGGTTGGCGACAGCTACACAAATTCTGACAGGCAGTCGCAGCAAGATCTCAGTGACAAATTGGACAGCAAGATCCAGAGATTCCAGGGATGGGGGACCTCCTGCAAATTTTCGGTTTAAAATTTTTTTAAATATTAATTACCATTTTTTTAAATTTAGAATCTAGGTCCAAATCGCTATCTTCACTTATGAAGTGCAGCAAAAAAATTTAGTACAAAAACAATGGCAGACTTTTGAATTATTTAGGTATGGCAAAATCTTAAGTTTGGTAAAATTAAAAAAGACTAGTTTTTTTTTAATTTAGGAAAAAAGAAAGCTATCCAATTATCAAGCCTGATAACATTAACTGAAACCTACACCAGTCAACACTGGGCTAAAAATTACCTGGTGTTCCCATGACTGGGTGATGAGCATGCAAGGAAATAAGTTTTGTTTTCAAGTGGTTGGAGAGTAACGCCAGGGGTGTACTCTCTAAACCTTTGTTGGCCACTATCATGGAGACCAGGTGCCCAGCTGAAGCATTGGGGTCTCCGGCATCCAGAGCCCTACAGAACTGGTCTGAGTTGCTGCGCGAGCTGATCTTCAGAAGTTTGCCTGGCTCCACCTCTAGAGCCATGAAGTCAGATATGACAGTCTTACGCCCACCTAGTGAAAACAAAGATTGAATGTCAAGAACACATCAACTTAACATGGACAATGTCTGAGAATATGGAGCCATCACTGAAAGGATAGCTTGAGCCACACTGATAGCTTTGAATTTCGCAGTCAAAAAAACAGAGCATGTTTTTCAATAAAAGTTACACAAATAAATTAAATACTTAGTAAGTATATGATAAATTTTACTGTGACAAATCAGTCGTTTTTTGTCAGCCTATAACATATTGAAAATACAACAATAAATTTAAAATGTATATTCCATTACAATCTAAAAAGTGATTACTCATCATAATTTTATTTAAATTTAAATCAACCAACCTTCCAGTGTAAAAATTTTCTGTCCGCCATGTTTTTCTATGAAGTCACGCAGACGGCCATGTTGGGGCTGAAACACCAATGACCAGTGGCTCCACTCAGCCAGGTCTTCCAACAGAGGGCAGGCTGTCAGACAAGCCATTGCCACCTCTTTAGTTAGGCTGCCATGAATGCCTACCTGGCCACGACTGCGAGTTGTTGGACTACACAGACATCAATAAATTAGTTACATATAAATCATAAATACTTTAGTAAAACTAAGATTTTTAGTTACAATTTTGTAGGGGAAAAAACAATGACTTGCCAGGATTTTCCGCACAAAGCTGCCTCAAAAAGTACACTGTATTCTTTTGAAGAATGTTTGCCAGATTTTTCTGCTGCGCTGACCAATCTAGAAATATTGCCATGTCCCAGGTGCCTAATGTCACTGACGTGATATTGTTCACATAAACAATTATCAACTTGCTGAACCTGGGAAACACAATTTGATTGAACTCTTGAACAGAATGGTTTATTGGTATATGAGAAGACATTGGCCAATCAATGACTAATCCACATAAATAATCTACTTACACCAGCACCGCAGATGATGAATGACCTACCTGCACCAGCCCAGCTGACTTGGCCTGACAGACAAACTCCAGTAGCTCCACCTGGCCAGGCTTGAACAAAGACTCGCTCTCATGACCACCGGAGGCTGAGCCTAGAGCCGTCCCACCACATTCTTCTAGCACCTGCAAAACACAGTCAATCAACACCAACATCACGTTATAAAAGTTTAGTGACTAACAACCTTGTATTTCCTCATTTAAAACATGAACCATTTGCATTTTTTGTAGGGGTGGAGTGGCCAAGATATACAGCATTATATTTCTAACCCAAACAACTTGGGTTTGATTCCAAAGTCAGGAGCCATTTGGCTTGTAAAGGACATCCTAGTGCTCAACAACCAAGATGTCTGTGTTTATACAGACAAGGTCAATGTTCTGAGAGTATGATATACAACAACCCTTTCATAGACCATATCCCCATATATAGAGAGATTCATACCATTAACAACAATCAGATCTCATAAAAGCACATCTTACTTTGATAATTTTATGCCATGTATGAAATTTTTACTTTTATATTTTTATTTTTGAAAATTCAGTGTGATGTCAAGGCAACTTACTTGATTTTTTTTTAATTCTATGTGATGCCTAAACAACTTACTTTCTTGATTTTCCCTTCAGAGTGTATGAAGTCTAAAAATGTTCCGTAGCCAAGGTCATGGAATGTCTTGAAGTCCAAGTCCTCTAGAATTTTAGTCTCTATTCTCTGGAGGTGTGACAGTTTTAAGGCACTCTGCTCAAGGCACTTGTTTAAGTACAGTAAGACTTTATCAGCCAGTCCAACTTTAATAAACAAGATATTACAAAGTTATGAGTATGGATTTCAACAAAAAATTAATACAATCATTTCACAATAAAATCATTTAGATCAAGTTAAATTAATTTAAAATTTAATTTAAAAACAAGTTTGCACTGCAGCACACAAGAGCAACATACAACACAACATACAAATAAATTTCTTTAGGCTTTTTTATTTACAAAGTAAAGAAAGTTTCCATTTTCAGACATAACAATCCATAGGGAAGATGAAGTAGAGTTCATATGTTTCTTGACCTCGACATATGAAGGGATGGTGTAGTCAGCACTAAGACAAACTGACCTTTGGTTGGGGGCACTTTTTTGTCTGCCTGCTGTGTATGCATCTGTAAGGCCATTTCCTGTTTCTTCTGCTGCAGCTTGGCTTCCTCTTCCAGGAACTCTGTGGCACTTTCCTGCACCTCCAAGTTGGACATGCACACTGCCAGGTGGAACAGGTTCCGGGGTATGGGAACTTCCAGCACACTCTGACAGCGATGGAAACAACTTTATATATAAATTCACGCACAAAAAATATCTTGACTTAGTTTGGATTTTACTAAAACCGTATCATTTTGAATTTTAAATTTCAAAATAAAGACAATTCTTTTTTTTTAAATTCTAGCATGAAGTAACTAAATGCAATATATTGCTATGGTTTATGGATTTAAAACTTTCTTTGAAAATAATTTTTTTACAGATGTTCGAATTGTATATTCTTTTTAATGTTTAATATTTTTAACATGTTTGAATTACATACCTTTAAATGTGCAATTAAAATGATTTAAAGATTTTTGCTTTGCATATTGTTTAAGTGCCAGGGTGTCTTACAAACAAAATATTGTTTTAAAAAAAAGTAGCTTACCGTTACAAAATGATTAAAGTGTTTCAACAATTTTTCAATTTTACGGAAAAAGGTTGGATTTGACACAAAAATCTGGGCAAGCAGTTCAAATTTCATGAAGATTTCACGGAGAGCAACCTCTGGAGGCAGATTCATGTAATGTTGTCTCAATTCTAGTCCACTTGCACCCGACTATAAAAAAAATGTTAGGTAGTTATTTTTAACACAAAAAAAAGTAATTAAATATAGCAACTCTTCAAGTAAAACATATTTAAGCAAAGAGATGCAACTATTACTTGTAGAATGTTAGCTCTAAATTTTTTGAACGCCTCCTCAATATCTTTGTTTAAAAGATCCTTCAAACTCTCAACGACAGTTCTTCGAGTGGTAGCAGCATCTCGTTTTGACTTTTTCAGCATCTACATTGAAGTATGGAAAATGGTGTTGATTATGATGAAATAAAAGCTTTGACGATTATGGACAACTAACATAATAAATGGTTTCATTTTAGCCTATTTCTTTTCATTTCTTAATGTTAGAGTTGCAAAGTAGCAAAAGGGAAGTCAACTGTTGTTTTTTTTTTTAAAGTTTTCAATAAATTTGTTTTAAGTTTGTCAATAACTCTATTAAGTCACTCAATGTATTGACAGTTAAGACGGCTAACAGACAATCACTTATTACATTAATATGTTTAAAAGGTCAAGCGAAAACTCACCTGAATAGCTAAGGGGAGACTACGCAGTCTTATGCCAAGAGAATACGCACTGGTGACATTGTAAACAGACAAGAGATAGGTCACGAACTCTTCAATGTTTGTGTGCTGTTTCCATTTGTCAGTCCTACAAAATAAAACTCATTCATGTTTTTCTCCTAACATTTTGGTTAATCATTCTTTGACAGAAACATTATAAACAATAGCAGTGGAATAAAGGGAAATGATCATAAATTAAATTATTTGTAAAAAAAATATAAGTCAAGTTGTGATCAAAATGTTTCCCAAGCTTAAAGTTGGATTTAACAGAATTTGAAAGAAGTATGCTGGGTGTGAATGGATGCTATAAAACACTGAGAAATGACTACAGTGAGAGTTCTGGGTATAAATGGATGTTAAGTGCTATAAAACACTGAGAAATGACTACAGTGAGAGTTCTGGGTATGAATGGATGTTAAGTGCTATAAATCACTGAGAAATTACTACAGTGAGAGATATGGGTATGAATGGATGTTAAGTGCTATAAAACACTGAGAAATTACTACAGTGAGAGATATGGGTATGAATGGATGTTAAGTGCTATAAAACAATGAGAAATGACTACACTGAGAGATCTGGGTATGAATGGATGTTAAATGTTAGGAGAGATACTGAGAAACAGAGTGATCTTACTTGTCTAGGAAGTTGTTGAGCTGTTCCATCAGGTCGATGGATGTGATCTCTGGGATGTACTCATCATAAGGGAATTTGAAAGTCTCATACCTAACCCCATTGGATAAAAGTCATATGGGAATGTATAAATATCATACATAGTCAATGTACAGTCAGTGAATGGATTTTATTTTTTATTAAATATTCATAGGAAAATTATACACAACATAAAAATGTAACACTTTTAAAAAAAAAAAAACAGATCATTAATTTTATTTAGAGTAAAAAAATGGCCATAATGCTGAACTTTGGATCTGTGATGCCATTGAATAAAGGTCTGGTTTACTTACACTACAGGCATTTTTTGAAGTGGTCCCAATTTAAGGTGGTCAAAGTCTTTTCTCTTAGGGTGGAACTCCCTGCAGCATTCTTTCAGCTCAAACAGCGTGCAGAGTGACCTGCTCCTGACAAAGTTCTGCACGTACACATTCACCTTACCCAGCAGAAGAGAGTGCTCTTTGGCTGCTGGCATTGATGTGAACATTTTCTCTGGCAAGTTGAGATCACGAAAATTTCTAACCTGGTAAACCAAACAAGAAAACAATTTGTTTTTATATTATTAATAATCATCCAAATATGTAAGCAAAAAAAAATGGAATAATTATAAATTTGTGTGATATGTCAAAGGAAATACTTAAGTTATATTGGGGGAAAAAATTATTATTTTACTTATTACATTGTAATTAGAACATCACTAACCTGGTATTTCTGTGTTATCATCAACTCTAAACGTTCAATTGAAACATGTTCCATGTTGCCACTGAGTAGGTCTATACACTCCAAAATCTGTTGGTTGACTTGGTCCATTGAAAGACGAGTGCCTCTTTGCATCATTATTGGTCTAATTATTATCTCCTAATTGTCCACAACAAAATTTAAAAAATTATCAACGTCTTTCATAAAATTAGGACTTATAAATTTATGTATTTGTCTGAATACGTTTATGTTTAAAATGATAAAGTTCCATGTTTGAAAAAAAAATGAAAATATACTCTGGCTTCCTCTGTGATCTTGGTGCCAGGCGGTGGGCCAGATTTCACTGGTGGTTTAGGCCATTCAGATCCTCTTGGTTGCTGTTGTACAACTGGCATGTGGACTTCGTCCTCACTTTGGTCTGAGGATTGGGATCTGGCATACTTCAAGGTTTGGTTGCTCATGGTGGGAAGGGCTGGGGCGTACATCAGAGGCAGGGGGGGTCTCACCTGGGGAGCCATAAGTGCTGGAGAAGCAACGGCCATTTGGGGTTGCTTTTGTGGGGTAGGGGGATAAAGGAATAGTTACACATTATCTTATCTTCTAGGTCTGTGTACTCATTGCAGTAAATTTGACAAAATAAATCTTTATGAGTTTTAGTAATTCAACTTTTTCTAATAAGTATTTTAGATTTAATAAGTAAAATTCAGACTTGGCATGTCTAAGTAAAAAATACCATCCATTTTACTAATATATTTACAACACTTTGAGCTGCACTGAATTTTCTTGAGTCAAAATATTAAATAATACAAACTTTCAGTTGAATAATTTAGAAACATAATTACCTGGCCAATGAACCGTGGCATATAAGGTGGTGCTAAGCTTGGAGGCATTGGCATACGAAACATTGCTGAAATATAACAGGTTTCAAACATACCACACCTCATCCAATACTCAAACAATCAATATGAACATTTATCTGAACTTAACTTGTGTGTATAATAATCATTAATATATACATATTTACAAAATAGTTTTCTCTGTATGAAGTCTATGATTATGGTAAATCAAATGCATTCACACTAACAGAAATATAATGAAATTAAACTGTTAGATAAGCAGCCTAGTATTTTAAAAGTAATTTAGCAGTGAGTATAGAGAACTGGTCATTTATTAAATATAAAAAGATAAAACTTATTGAATCAGTCCAATGCTGAAGTTTAAAAAAATTCCAGGCCAAGAGGATAAATAAAATTATTACCCTGCAAGTTTGACATCTGTCCCTGGGGGTTGCTGGCCATAGGACCTGAGGGAGGCTGAGGTAATAGCCCATACCTCTGGTGGGAAAACTGCCCTGAAGACATTGCTGGATTCATGGACGTCGACCCTAACCACAAAATGTTAACATGTGAAAATGTTTTTTAATTTGGATTCTTTTTAAACTGCAGAGTGAACAGTGAATGGGTTGCAATACCAGAAAATATAGGGTAAGCATCTTAGGTGGATTAAGGAAAAAAACAGTATATGAAAGCTATGTTGTGTTGTTTTTTTCACAATGTCAAAGTAATGTGAATAATTGGAAATTTGCCAGCTTGTGTTTAAAAAATTCAATTCTACCTGTAAAGGGAATAAATCCAGAGGAATTTGACATTGAAGACTTGTGGCTGCTGTGACTATCGTTGTCTGAGTCCATTTCATCATCGTCGTCTTCATCAGAATCCAGATTTATTACAAATCCTGTGGGGGCAAATGGTGGTTTGTCATGTATAAAATATGAACAGAAATTCATTTCATAAACCTGATGCAGAAAAGGGAAATGTCAAAACAAAAAGGCCTACCCTGTTGTACACCAGAGCCCCATGAAGATTTGGCAGTTGGTGTAAATGTTAGCGATGTCTCAAGTGTTTTTTTGGGTGGTGCAGTGCTAACCGGCTCCTTTTGGGGTAATAAATAGATCACATCTTTCTTAACACAAACAACATCACTATGAAGTTTCAGCATCTTTTCCAGATTTTCTTTAAGAGATCCATAAGCAGCCTCATAATTCACTATAAACCTCCACACCTCACACTGGCCATTCTGTGCACGCAACACAGCGAGCAGTTTATCTCTAAAGCTCAGATTTGAATGAGGGCTAGAAACTTGTTTCCCTTTAGCTTTAGTATTGGCTGCTTCCCTACTAGAAGAAGCTTTGGGTTTGGCTTCTTCTTCCTCTTCATCTGAATCTGAGATGACAACACGATTGTGCAAAGCTTGTGTCTGGGCATCAATTTGTTTAATGACAACATAGTCCCCTTTGACTGTGAGAATATCATTGAAAATATCCAGCAGAGCATGCATCTTTGACACTCCATACTGCCTATGTGAAACAGATTTTTTCTGAAACTTGGCAACCTCATTCCAAAATTCATCTTTGTGACACTTGTTCCCATTACATGTTTTCAGAAATCTGATAATAGTTTGCTTAAGAACTGCACGGTTTGTCTCAGTATTCATTCTCAAGAAACTTTGTTTTATTAAGTCTTACTCGTGTAATCTTCCATTATATTTGTAGTCATAATTGTTTTTGGTTCATTAAGTACTCACTCCTATTTTTGTTAAGACTATTATTAGAAAACATTAAAAAACTGAATAGCCAAGATTGATATATTCAATTTAATTACTACATAAAGCAATTAAGTTCAATGCAAATAAAGAAATATAGTAGCTTATACTAAAAACATGTTGAAGTACTTAATAGTTTATGCATAACCACTCATAAAATTTATTAGGTTTGTGTAGGGTAATTAAAAAAAACAACACATTGCTGAGTTTGAGTTCTAAAAACCTGCTATACTGTAAACATGAATTACATACAATAATTGAATTTTTTTAATAAGTAACCAATGTATTTAAAAACAGTGCTTCAGCTTTTATATTTAGCAAGACATATTATTTTAATCTATTCTAAGTGAGGACCTCCTTACAGAAACAAGTTATCCAGAAACCAAAAATACTCATTATTTTGTCTAAGATGATACCGCCAGTGTCCTGAGATAGACTAATGCTCCACTGTTCATGGGGCAAGTGAAGTAAACTTCACCTATTTCTCATTTTCTGTGAAGGAATAGTGTGGTCAGAACTGTACCCAGCTGCTTTTACTTTCCCAAACGTGAGTTAGGAACCCATCAGAGCTGGATGGACTCAGGAAGGTTCTACTGACTTGAACCTGGATTTGAACTTAAGACTTTTAGGTTAGCAGTCTAACAACCTGCCGCTAGGCCACAAAATTCAACCTCAGCATATGTTCTAGCATGTGTAAAGGCCTGCGTCAATTAATTAGTGTAACTAAATAATACTAAATATTTAATAATTTAATATAGATTCTAATATTTTACAGAATGTCTACAACAAACGCAACTGAACTACACTATTATATTTAGGCCTATAGAAAAGTTATAGTAGGCCTATACTTTTTCTATTTCAACACTACTAACTAAAGTATTAAAATGCTAAACTAAAACTAGATCTAGAGTCTGGTAGCCTGTTAATGCCTGTTACTGCTATTAATAACAAATTACCAGCCTTAACTAATGACTAACTACTAACTTTAATAATATGGTCAAGCCAGCTTTAAAAATGCGACAATGTGAATCATGATTATCACTGAACTAGATCTAGATCTAGACTAGATTCTATGTGATGTCGATGATGTGCTATGGCATGGTGATGAAGTAGTGAACAAAAAATTAAATTTTAAACTTCAACAAAACCATTAAATGAAATGAACTTTTCAAATCATGTAAAATGCCAAATGGTCAAATTCACAGTAAATTCGTTTCTTGTGAATTTGTAAAGAAATAAAAATAGCATTTTACGCAACGCTGCATCGATCAGCAATTCCAAGAAAATACACTACACACATTAATTTAGCACAAAAGTGATGCTGACTTTTAACTTCAGTTTCAACATTACTTGTTCGTTTTGTGTCTGGTAGCCTATGAAAAATTAGTTCTACTTTCACTTCAGTTTCCAATGCCGCGATAATGGTTCGACTAAGAAACTGAAACTGCAGAAAATAAGAAGCCAGAAGCTAATCACATTGTCGTTGTCACATTTTTTTTTCTCTATATTTAGATCTATCTAGATTCTAGATCTAGAATCTATATCTAGTATTCACTGGTGCTTTTAAAATATAGACGCAAATTTAAAATATGTACAGAGGCGTAGCGAGGGGGGCGGGGGTGCGGACCGCACCGGGTGACACCATTTAGGGGGGGGGTGACACCAAGGCAAAAAAATAGTAAAATATATAGAGAAAAATTTGACGGGGGGGTGCAAATCGAAAGTTTGAGGGGGGTGTCGCTACGCCTCTGAGGGGGTGACACCATTCAGTGCCGCACCGGGTGACACCCGACCTCGCCACGCCACTGAATATGTAGATCTAGACCTACATCTAGATCTATAAGCTAGGTCTATTTGCTCAAAAGTACTCAAAACGAATGCTGATTTTTTTTTATTATTTTTTTTTTTTTTTTGTATTGGCATGATGATGTTACTTGTTAATTATATGTTAATCCAATTATAAAAATAATAATCAATATTCTGACATTTTCTTTTATAACTTTTAGATCTTATTATACTCAGAGACCTATAATTAGTAACTTATGTCCATATTTTATTGTTAAATAGACCTAATAAATATTAGATATATAGATCTAGGCCTAAGTATAGAAACTGGTAATCTTAAGCTACACTCCACAGTCAAGAGATGACGGCCTATTTAACGGTAAACGGAAAAAAAGTCACAGGAAAAAAAAACACAGAAAAAAAGTCACAGTTTTTGCTAGGAAAATAAGTCACAGAAAAAAAGTCACAGGGGAAAAATTTTATCGGAAAAAAAGTCACAGAAATAAAGTCACAGAAAAAAAGTCACAAAAATCTTTTTAGAAATATTTTTATTAATTTGTTAAGAATTGTAAAATTTTGTATGTTTATTGTTGTGGGTTGTATTTTTTGATAGCATAAATTATTTATAGACGTTAAAAGCATTATGATTTATAACAATTGTAAGTAAAAATACTCTAAGATAATTAACACAACAATCTCAACTTTTGTTACGTATTTAGTTGAATACGCGGTAGAAAAGTTAATTATAAAAGAAATTTAGGCACATTTTGCCTTAGGCTATTCTCTGGTCGGCCTCTCCTCAGTAGGCATTGTCCAAACATATTTTGTGTTGTTGACGTTATGCGTCAATGACAGCTTTTGAACCTTGTCGGCTTTCTGTTTTGATCCTAAGTTTTGTTATGTAATGAGCGTGATACATGTAGGCAGTAAAGGTGGTTGAACTAAACATAACTATTATTGCCATGAGTTGAGGGCAGCAAGTCAGATGAACTTACCATTTCACGGTAATTTAATATTGGTATTTAAAAAAAACACGATGAAAACCGTGGACTTTGGAGCATTCTATTAAATGCTACTAATCTTAAGTTTAAAATAATTACAATCTACATACTTCATAATAAATAATTTTAGATGAATTATAAAAATTCCTATGCATATACAGCCTACACACATTACATTACATTTAATTAATCCTAAGTTAATTTGCACTCTCTAAATATTTAATACATACAAGTATTAACAAGTATCATGCAAATATATATTTGTGACTTTTTTTCCTGTGACTTTTTTTCCTGTGACTTTTTTTCCTGTGACTTTTTTTCTGTGTTTTTTTTTCCTGTGTTTTTTTTTTTCCTGTGACTTTTTTTCCTACAATCCTATTTAACAGGTTTAAATCAGTAAATGGGCACAACAATATAGATCTAGAATCTGTTATAACTTATGATCTATAGTTTATCTCTGACCTAGGCCTAACTTTTTAATTATTTCAACAAGTGAACAGTGACCACGTGGGACCCTCGCGCTCTTGTTGGAGTTTAGTCTGCTTAGGTGTGGACAGCTTTGCCATTAGAACGTATAATAAATAATGGCACTGAAATTATATTGACACCGGCTGTCTGCGGCGTAAAATTGAAAACATGTGCCTAAATATAGAGAATGAGATCCTGAAAATTTGAAACCTTAAGCCTTCGGCTCTACTAGGCAACCTAAAATGGCAATATAGATCTAGTAGGCCAATTAGGGGTTGTCCATAAATGAATTCACACTCGTAGGGGGGAGCAGGGTCCGTAATTTTGTGACTTTTTGAGATGAGGGAGGGGGGGGGGGGGTTCAGATGGTGTGACATCACACTTTTGCATTATAAAAAAAAAGCAATGTTAGAAAACGAATTTTAGCCGTTATATCGCGTTTTAGATAACTGTTTTGATAAATCGGAATTGATTAAAGAACTCAATGTTGACCGAGTTCAGACAAGATTTTGGAAATTTAATAAATTGTAATAGGAATTGATTAAAATACACTATTTTGACAGATTTCAAACATGGTTTTGGAAAAATATCGATGCTTAAAAAAAATTCAACTGCAATTTTGAGGGGGGGGGGGGGGTTGTAGGCTGAGTTGTGACGTCGTTTGGGGGGGGGTTGTCTTTTTGTGACGACGTGTGACGGAGGGGGGGGGGGGAGGTAAAAATCGTCAAAAAAAGCATGACGTCATTTATGGATTGTGTGTTAGGTCTGAAGGCAGAGTTTCATCAAGGCATCTCTTCGGAGGTTATTTTAGGGTTGAGGGATTTGTGACGTTATGGAGAGAGGGGTGTGTGAAATCTCGATATAAACATATAACAAATATGACTATGACGTAGATTTAGGAAATTAACTGTCAAAGACAGCCTCTTTTAAAATAGCCTGCTCATTGAAGTATCAGTGGTCTAAAAGTTAAGGCAAGTTGAACTATTTACCCACAGTTCTTACAATGTGTTGGCTTTCGACACCTCAGCGGTCATATATGCTTATATTCTATTTTTAGAAGACATTTGCTGACTCAATATTTTTCTTTTTAAGTTTATCTTCTTTTGAACTAGTGCAGTAGTTCTTAACATTTTGGAGGCACCGAACCCCATCACGTTCTTATGCACATTCAACGAACCCTTCTTAATAGTTTTACTTTTATAGTTCTATCGTCCGCACTGACAAAATCGTGAATTATATGAGTCGGGTGTGTGTCTTGACCACCTCCGCCAAACCCCTGGCGTTCGATCCAACCCAAGTGTAAAACTACTGAACTAGTGTATTAAATCCTGAATGTAGACCTCTAAAACGTTTTAACTATATTAGAAAAGTAAACATTTCCAATTACATGTAAGTTAAATGCAAGTCGATAAAAATCACTGGTATAATGACTGAAGTGCAGTTGGGGGGGGGGTATCCTTTATTTAGGCTTATTGATCTCGTTTTTTCACGGACAAAAATATCGCTTACACCGTGAAGTAGTTTCCAGGAAATTGTAACCGCTGGTATCTAAATTGGGTAGGCCCCTGGCCCAACTATTTGCCTAAAACTAAAACTATATCAAATATTTGCTAAAAATGCTCGTATCTGCCAAAACCAATATGGCGGATTGAAGTTTATGAATTTAAAAATTCTGATGACGTTGGCAGCTGCCGAAAACGTACATCAAACCAAACTAGTTTATAGACAAATAGGCCGAGATCTAGATCTACATCTGAAGTTAAAGAGACACTCCAGAAAACTGTTCCAACTCGCATTTTAATACAAGGGACAAACATATTACTATTACCCCATTATTACGCTAATATAAAATCAGAAATAAACCTTCACATTAAAACGATTGCTTTAAAACTACTAGATCTACTTTATGCTTTAAAGTCCAAACTAATTATTTTTTCACTTTTTAGGTAAAACAAGATAAAATAGATGAAAGTCCCAAAAATGTATAGTGTATCATGCATAATTGTTTTTATATAGATCTAAGTGCAATTATAGGCTATAGCTGTTCCTGATGTGTTTGTACTTGATTAAATTAGTATGAATAATGCCTTGTTTTTGACATATCTTTGCAAATAAACTTGTACTGTAGATTATCCCACCCTACCAAGATAATTTAAGGAAACAAATGTGGCTGGGAATCAGTGTTTTTCCAGACTTTTTTCTCCAGTCTGGGGGGGGGGGGGGGGGGGGGGGGGGGGGGCACTTGATATTTTCAGGGGGGGGGGGGGGGGGGGGGACAAATGTAAAAGTATGTTTACTATATAAATTCCAGTTTACCTAATAAATGTGACCCTAGATCATTAACGTGATCAACAAATGAATGTTTCTCTAGGGAATTTATTGCATATTTCAAAACTTAAGGCACAAAGGACTCTAGCTAAGGTACATTGAAACAGTAACTAAGTACATGAATAAGCAACAAAGTTTAAGTACAAAGGATCAAATTAAATCAACATTGAAATACATTACTTTATAAATACCTGAAGCCAAAGTCATTGTTTCTTCTAAACTTAAGTTAATTAAAACATTTTAATAAAAAATTTAATCAGTATATACCCAAACAATATAGTCCACCGTATAATGTCCAACTATGAAGCTGCTACTGTAGACATTAGGATTAACTTTTACCAGAGGCAGCAAATTTTGCTACTTTTCTAAAGAATTAAACTGTTAGAGAAATTTAGCCTAAGTTCTAAAGAACACCACTGTCAGAGAAATTTAGCCACTGTTCTAAAGAACACAATTGTCAGAGAAATTTAGCCACTGTTCTAAAGAACCAAACTGTCAGAGAAATTTGACCACTGTCTAAAGAACGCAACTGTCAGAGAAATTTAGCCACTGTCTAAAGAACGCAACTACCATAACTTGAACTAATGGCATGCTACACTTTGACAAGCAGCAGATCATACTATTGCTTTTTATATTCATTGATATGTTTGATTTTTATAAACAAGTTTTCACAACCACAAATAAGGTGAAATGTATGTACAAAAGTAGTATTAATAGTGTAAGTTTTATAAAACTTGATTGATCAAGCTCTTTACAAATAGCATAGTTTAGAATGACAGCGGAGGCAGTCATTTTTTGATTCTTAAGTGTAAAAACATCAAAAGTGACTATAAATTGAATTTTAAATAAATAAAATAAGTAGTAGTAAAATATTTTCAGAAAAAAATACAATAAAGATATACATGTAGCGGATTACATAAACACCACTACTATAGAATTAGTCTCAAAAACAGATCATTATTGAAGGCAGCCACACAAAAAATATGGTACATAATTTTATAATTCAACATATTTTATCAATCACAAATAAAGTACTTCAGTATTATAGAGTCTATGTGCAAATGGAAAAGTTAAGAATCTTAGACCTCAACCAATAGAAAAATGAACTACATTACAAATAATTAGTAAAAACATTCTTAACCATTTTCTAATTGTCTAAAGAAAAAACCATTCCCAAGAGAAAAACATTAACACAAAGGCTAGATTAACACAATATCCGTAAAATTATAAGATTATTGATTCTAAATAATAATAATCACACTCTTTGGTTTCAGTTTGCAACAAAATATTTCATGTTACACAGTTACGTACATAGCAGTTTGAGGTGGATAGCTATAGAAAATGAGTGTTAGTTATGGAAAATTGTCCATATTCATAGTGTTAGCACTGTATTCCTGACACTGAAAATCGTGTCCTTACACATTTTCTGACCAAGCAATTATTAAGTATTGTAAGGTGGTTTTTCTACCAGGAAGGCTGTCAGGATTCGGGTAATGACTAAATCAGATAAAAAATTCTCTAAATCCCTGGCAGATAAGATACAAGTTCAAACTATTCAATACTAAATTAACTATAAAAAAAAAAGGTAATAAGAAATATCCACCAACAAGCATCTAAATTAAAAAAAAAAAACCATTTCCTATAATGCCATGAGTTATATACAATGAAACAGGTGTAATGTCATCTAGGTATAGTAATCCTATAAACACTGGCCACATAATTTGTCTAAAAACAAAAACATAATGTGTTACAAAAAAACATTAAGTTTATGTGTGTGCTTCTACA
This sequence comes from Physella acuta, assembly GCF_028476545.2. Classification (NCBI taxonomy): domain Eukaryota; kingdom Metazoa; phylum Mollusca; class Gastropoda; family Physidae; genus Physella; species Physella acuta. Next base: position 33,129 of record NW_026732866.1, on the reverse strand, counting down.
GCTACAACATAATGTATACGTCCTATATGTTTAATGTGGGTCTGATGTATACTTTAATACTGATTGTTTATAACCTTTTTACTTCTTTAACTATGTGGCTTAAAAAATGAGTTCATTTTCATTCAACTTACAGACCTAATTGGTTTTCCATAAATCAATAAAATAAAATTTCAATTTAAATGAAACAAGAACTACAAATTGTTCAATTTAAAAATGAGAAAAGCAGGAAAACAATTTAGATCATTCAAGATCTGTTCATTTGAAGTTTCTCACATACGATGACTATTTAGTTGTTTAGTTAATATATCCCTTAAGATGTAACATTATAATTATAAATATAAATTTTACATTGAGATTTTACATTTTTAGATTTAATTATACATGGAGAAAGTGTAAAAACACACAAGTTTATATTTTGAGAAAGTAACAACTATGCATTATAAATTTTTTATTAGGCACTTAAGTAATTAAGCATTGATGAAAAAGTAATTTGATTCTTAGCTAGGTTTTAGGTATAAATATTTAGTAAGAATAACAATAAATGCAAACTCAAGTTTATGAAAAAAAATATAAATACCAGTAAAATATAAGCTCAATTAGTTTCATAGATCATAAATACATTTGTGTCAATCATTTGCCTTTACAAAAAAACCCAACAATACTGGTTACAATAATCCACGGGCTGAATGTTTGTTTCTACTATCACTGTGTTAGCCACCAACCAGTGGCTTTACAACCTGTCTGACATAGGATCTGCGTTATTCAAGCTGTCAGTTCTCTCCCCTGCGAATGAGGCCTCTGCATCAGAAGCATCCGAGCACTTTAAACACCTGATTTCAAAATAAAAATTTACACGATAAGAAATTAATTATACACTACTGTTACCAACTGATAAATAAAGGCAAGTGAATTTACTTTATAAACTCACACCACCAAACTATGTTAAACAACCAAAGAAATTAAAATGTTAGCAGCAATGAGGTCTATGTAACAAATATTTTTTAAAAAAAGAACAGCTTTGAGTGACCTTACACTTTAGGACTATTACAATGGACATTTTACCCAAGATCATCAATTCGACAAAACAACCAAATGTAACTGAATCATCCTAGTCATAAACACAAACACACAGCCAACTTACTTGGGTTCACTGAGGCCATAATCAAAGCATGTGCTCCCAATGCATTCACAACAGCCATGAGAATGAAACCACCTGTATTTGGAGGCCCCCATTGATTTGCAGGAAGCTTTACATTTAGGCATGGGTAAACAGCTAGAGAAGAAGGCTACAGTGCAGTTCTGTATGCCAAGAATTGGCGTTTTTTCAGGTGTTTCCTTAAGAGTGTTGTCTTCTTTTCCTTGATTAAAAAGACAATAGAGACAAAACGTTAACACTATAATTGTAATATAGTGTAATAAAACTATATTTTAAAAGTACCATCGCACACATTGTATCATGGGATAGATAAAATAGATATTATCATTTCTCTGGCCTCTGCATGCAGAGACATTATGTACCCAGCACCATTTCTAACTAAAGTCAGCAATAACAACTGGGTTCATTCTAGGGAGTAACATGTAATGGAGGAGAGGAACATAACACAAGGATATTGAGTCCCATTTTGTAAACACTATAGTCTGCCTTGAACCAGGACTTACCAACAGAGATAATTTGAAGATCCATTGGTGAGAGCTTAGTCCCAGGCTGGCGTACCAACTTGTCCAGGTCAACAGCATATGTGAAGGTGGTCCAGCGCTGCTGCCTGTCCTCTTCCTCAGTCAGAACATTGAAGAGGTCAGGGATTGGGTCCTGGAGATCTTCAACTGAGCTTGATTTTCCCATGTCATCATTGGAATCAGGAAGTGGACAAAGACCTACAGAAAAGAACATCACTCCAAACTTAAAATAATACAACAGGAGGTATTTTGTAGTTTATGCATAATTCAAATTTACAACATTCTCAAAACCCTAATTAAATTAAGTAGGCCTATAATATTAAAATATGCATTGATTTTACTAGTAATCTACATTTGATTGATTAAAATAATATTAATAGTTATAATGAAGTTTTAATTTTAAAGATGGTTGTAGTTAAAATTATTTACAAAACAGAACATAAAAGTATGGAGTATCCTACATTACAATAATAAAATATGTAGATCTATATCTAAATTGTTCAATGTTAAATTATAATTAGGTCCCTTAAGTGAAAAATAATAACAAAGAGTACTTACCCACACAAGAGCAGCACTCAGTGTATAATTTTGATAAGCAAATTTGACAGTCTTTGCAACAGGTGCAGTTTTTAATATCTGTCATTTCACATTCACAGCACTTGATCAGCATACATTTGCTCACAAGAGGGGCACAAATTGCCTCATTGCAGGCCTCTAAAACAATGATGCTGCCAAATATAGCCCCACAGAAAACTGCAGCTTTCAACAGTATCCTCATTTTTGTTGATGATTTCTGTAAAGTAAAAGGTTTAAAACTATAACAATCAATCAGTAGATGCACAATCTAAAGTTAAGTTAATTGCTGGCCTATATTGATATATTTAGCCATTGATTTTGGTTTATTATTCAGTTATCTATAGGCCTAATATTTGACACAAATATATCACAATATACTTCTATTATAAAGCCTTAACAAAATAATAACAATGAGGCAACTTTTTCGCACATTACTCGCCACTATTCTCGGCCGATTTTACGCACCTAAAAGTGACAGTACGAGTAAGATGATAGATCTACACCGCTGATACAATTCAATACAAGAATCTTTAAGATTGAGTCGAAATGTTCGTAATAGATCTCGATTTTAATAGTTCCACTATTATTACAGTTGGTAGATCTGATTCAGATCTTGCCAGTTATTTATGACTTTTATTTTGGGATCAGTATAAATAGGTTTATCAATATTAGAGACACCGGAAACATGTTCGTTTATAATTTAACAGTTTATAAATTTACACATTTAGTTTTAGCGAGACAAACTAACAATACTATTTAATTCAGGCAGACAATAAAAGTTTAGTGATTAAACATTATATATATATATATATATATATATATATATATATATATATATATATATATATATATAATTAAAATTATAAAATGTGTGTAATAAACTGTTTATCATTTTAACCAAGACAATTGAGTCGTTAGAATATTTTTTAGTGTCATAGGAAAAGTAATCGATATTTCTACTATACTTATTTTTAAAAAGTTTCCGTAAGACTAAGACTTTAAAAAGAAACAAATAATGCAGTGAAACGGTTATGAATTACTTTAAAGAATTTGTTTTAAGAACATGAAAATGAAACTTGTGTAGATGTATTTATTTTGCTAGTTAATTTCTTTAAGCCTAAGGCTAAAGGCAGTTGTTTAATATTGTAGATCTAATTCTAATAGGATCTGCATTAGTAATCTAGTTTCTTCACCTAGGCCGTCCTAGGCTGCCTAGGCTACAATCGGCTACATAAAAAAATATTTTGACTTGAAATAATCATCAAAATCAGTAGATAAGATAGTCTACCACTCACGTCAAGAATTATTAGGTCTCTAGTGTTAGTTTTAGTAAGTAATCAAAATAATTAATAATATCAATCAATCATAATCAGCTAGAGATCTGACTGATAAGTAAGATCAGTCTGGAGTCTTAAGAACTTAAGACTCTTAGTCTTAACATTAGCCTAACTCTTTAAGCCCGGAATTATTTTCATGTTTACCCGGAATTTTTTTCCACCCAATTCTTTAAAATACAAAATCAACCCATGGAGAAAACTACAAAAAAATAGTCAGTCTAGTGTTATCATGACCTTGATTTACGATTTGGGAAAAACAACAAATTAAACAGAAAATTTCATCGGACGCTGGTGATTACGGTACCCGGCCTGTCGACCGCTTGGAGCGTCGTTACAGTCTTAAAGAGTTAATAACTTAAAAAATAATTAACTGAACTAGATCTAGAAACTATTATTATAATAAACTATAATAACTATAAAATATTAATTAGATCAGTATTATAACTAATAACCAGAGCTGGCGTTAGGTTATTTTGATGGCAATGGTTTGATGCCATAAAGACTGATTTACACACATCAGTAAGGCTTAAGCAGTTTTATAAAATAGAAAGTGAATTTAGTGCTTTAATTGATTGTGACCGGTTTTTTTATGTGCGACAAGCCTCACCTTTAGCCTTATTTGATTGACCCCTCTGGTCCCTTTCTATCTTCTCAATTTTTCACATGTGGTCCCATTGCCAAACCCAGGCAAACCACCTCAGCTAGCAGACCGAACCATGTAATAGGGCATCACTGGATGTAGGGCCTCTGTGTTGAAGGTCACTGGCCAGGACGGAGGAGTTCCTAGGTCAACTACAACGACCTGGCCAATGCAAGTCACAGAGACGGATGCATCCAGCCGGAATCATGGATAGAGAGGGATTGGCAAAACCAGGCCTTTTACACCAGAAGAAAAATAATAATTCTGTATTGTGAAAAAACTTCAAATATTTGGCTGCAATAGTCTCCGAAGAAGAATTTAACGCCGGCTCTCCCTAAAACTATAAACAAGTTAGTGACGTAACTAAACTATAAATAATGTGTTTAACAAAAAATATTTCAGCTCTGTTGACATAGAATGGCAAATAGAATGGATGTAGAAGCCTGTCATGCTACCCCTGTGGTAACCACCACTGAAGATGAATTTGAGTGTGCCATTTGTATGGAGTGTTTCACCAACCCTTGTACTGTTTACCCATGTAATCACATGTAAGTCTAAAATAGAACAGATTTAAATATAAATTTTTTCATAACTTTTTATTATTATTGAAAGTTAAACCATTTCTTAGTTGTATTTACCCTGATCACAACTATTTAGCTGTGTTGCTAGATTCGTGTAGGGGTGGGGGCGCTGCAGAACAGCATATTTTTAGAACACAAGCTTAAGAGAGGGGACTCACAATAAAGATAACAACTATAGTTTCATTAGGTATTTTTATGATCACTGATATCAGTTAAGCTGTCGTTCATTACTCTTTTTACCCCACACAAAATTAAACATACTGATATTCAGTACATTTTTAAAAATTGTATTGTTTTTATTTGTAGGCTTACTTCATTTATAATTAAAACCTGGAAATTTAAAAAACTACTCAAAATGTGAGACTATATTCAAGTTACAATTCTGTGAAAAAATGTAATAATTTATAATAATTTCTTTCAAAAGCGTAAACATTAAAATTGAGTTCTCTATCTAATAGAGAATTCAACATTGATTCATTAAGCATAAAATTTTTTTTTTTCGAAAACATCCCAAAAAAAGTTGTTTTTTAAAAAAAAAAAGTATGTATGATCTACATATGTGGTTAACCTCAGTATTAATTCCATTACTTAGCATTTAATATAAAATGTTACCAATCCAATGCTGTGCAGATATTGCATGGAGTGCCTTCAGGCTTTGCAGGCTTCTACTGCACCACGTTGTCCCCAGTGCCGGGCTGCAATAGAGGACTTCCTGGTAGCAGATGAGATTGAAAAGAGGATGGCGGCTTGCTATATTATTTGTACATATTGTAATGCTATGGTAAGTCAATACTGCCTATCATCTTATAAACAACTGCTTTAGACATTTTCATCTTTTAAATATAATAATATAAGTTTCATGTTGACTTCAGGTGAATAGAGGGGTGGGGATCCTGTGGCCTCAAAATTTTATTTAAATATATTTAAATATTTTTAAAAAAAATTTCAATTATTGTAATTTTGTTTATGTAGGTTCTGGCAAAAGAAATGAAGGGACACAAATTTACTTGTCCTAATGCTGCGAGTTTCTTAGATGATGTGAAACAAGCTTCCCACACTGAAGGTGGCTCACCAGGGTAAGTGTTGTATTGGACTTATATTCTCGCTGTTAATTTAGTCAAGTACTGGATGTTTATTATTACGGCTCTTGATGGGTTCAGTCATCTTCTAGCTATCAGTTTATTTAACTTACTAGGCTTTTTTTTATATAAGGATAGGTTTTAGTTAGTTAATCATATTGGGAAATAGCGTATTATTTGCTTTGCTTATTTGAATTGATGGTGGTTTTTCATTAAGTTCGAAGATGAAAATATTTAGTCAGATTAAGTCACTCATTCTCAGTGAGCTGGCTGCTGCCAGACTGCCACATTTCTTCAGTTAGCTACTTGATGAATTAGAAATAAAGTTTATAAAGGACATCATTAAAATAAATTGAGAATGGTTTGAACTTTTTGTTTCCTATAGTCAGATACAGAATAGATCTACTTTCCGATGTCCCTACTGCATGGAGGCCAATTTATTGTCATCACAACTTATTGATCATTGTAACCAACATCATGCTGGCAACAAAACTAAAGTGGTAAGTTTTGGTTTGTTTAGTGGTAACATAACTAGAGTGGTAAGTTTTGGTTTGTTTAGTGGTAACATAACTAAAGTGGTAAGTTTTGGTTAATTTAGCACAGTGGTAACATAACTGAAGTGGTAAGTTTTGGTTGATTTAACACAGTGGTAACATAACTTTAGTGGTAAGTTTTGGTTTGTTTAGTGGTAACATAACTAAAGTGGTAAGTTTTGGTTAATTTAGCACAGTGGTAACATAACTGAAGTGGTAAGTTTTGGTTGATTTAACACAGTGGTAACATAACTTTAGTGGTAAGTTTTGGTTTGTTTAGTGGTAACATAACTAAAGTGGTAAGTTTTGGTTAATTTAGCACAGTGGTAACATAACTTCTTCTTAACATGATAGTAACTCAACAGAAGTGATATGTTTTTATTTAACACTAACAATAAAATTACTTCTTTCCCTATAATGGTAATTAAAGAATAATTCGTTGTTTGTTGCCCAGGTTTGTCCAATTTGTGCTGCCATGCCCTGGGGTGACCCAAACCTTCAAAGTTCAAATTTTCTTCAGCATTTAAATATTAGACACAAGTTTGAATATGATACCTACGTGGTGAGTATCAAAATAATATTTTAATGATCAGTTGCATAGCTTGTAGTTATCTGTAGTTTTCTGTATAGGATTTAAATAGAAATACTTTATCTGCATAAGATTTAATTTAAATAGAAATAAAAATATGTTATCTGTATTGTATTAAAAAGACATAATTACTGTATTGAATTTAAATAGAAATACAATTACTGATTCTAGGTATGGGATTTAAATAGAATAGGGTAGGATTTAAATAGAAATAAAATTCCTGTATCTGAATAGGATTTTGAGCAGGATGATGATGCCATGCTGCAGTTAGCACTTCATGCTTCCTTAGATGGTTAGTGAAGGATGGAATACCAGGCAGTTCTCAAAGACAATTTACCTCCATTGTGACCTACAGAAAACTGAAGTGGACCTTCAGCTGGCATTAGTCTGGGTCATTTGTGTGGGCTACATTCAGTACACAAATCAAGCAATGCAAGAATGTTGAACTTGATTCCTTATCCTCTGATTAAACCAAAACTAAAGGTTTCATGAAACATTCCTATTTCTGTGTGTAATATAACATGAAATGGATGACTTGTTTTAAAGTCATTCCTTTTTAATTAATTTAATAACCTCAATGATTGCTACTCATTTGATATCATTTACGTTTTTTAAAATTAAATTATAGATTCAACAAGAAATAAATATTGGCAAGTTGCTTACTTTTTGTTATTTTGAGTGTTTTTAAATTTAATGCAGTTTTGTATTATTTTAATTTTATGGTCACTTGTAAAACTATCCAAAATATCTATCCAAAAACTTTAAAAAAGTGTCATCTGGTGTTGTAAAAATTATAATTACTACCGGGTGGATAAAAAGCAACACTCTGCAGCCCCACATGTAAAGATTAGCAGTGGGATTGTTGGGCAATTACCAATAGAAGGGTACTTTAGTGGTGTCTATAAGCTTAGGCTTAACTGTTGAGTGACAAGTATGTTTGCTTGAAGGATTTTAAAATTTCCATGCTATATTGGATGACAGATGAGATGCATTATTACATACGCTACCGGTGACATATCACCTATAACATCTTGTATCATATTCTGACCTTATTAAAACAATCTGCAAATATTTCTTCTTTTAACAACAGTCAAGGTGTGATCAGTTATTTTAAAACTTACGGTTTATGACATTGGTAAACTGGTTATTTGATGTAATAATTTTAAGATGCTGGCAAACTAACAAACTTTTTAAAACATTTCAAATAGATGGCTTTATTGTTTGGCACAATGTACTTTTTAAAGTATTTATACACACATTTTTTTTTGTTCTAAATATTTTGCACAAAATTAAAACAATCAGCATAAAGTGTGTATACATTATATAGGCTGATCGTCCTATTAACCAGGCACATTGCAGTAAGATTTACAATACAAGTTAATGTAGGCAGTCAAATATCTCAAAATAAATTTTAAAAGTATCATAAATTAGCATGATTTAACAATATATCACTCAAATTAATTATGTCAATTCAAAAATAGAGTGAAAATCTGCTTTGATTAATGAAGTATTAATATTTTACTCAATTTGAAACATACATCTTTTTATTTATCTATAGTAAACTAACAAAATAAATCTATTTTTAACAATGGCATATCCTAAATACAATATTCTTTTTAAAATACTAAATTCCTAGTGTTTAAAAAATAAATATTAATGTATAATAATTCCAAAATAAAAATTTTAGATTGGAAATTTAAACAAATCTTTTTTTTTCCTAATGACTAGAAGACTATTAAATAAAAACTATAGTACATTCTTTAAATGGATTTTTGCAAACTTTTAATATATACACACATACATGTATCCTAATGATTATATCATAACAAGCTTTTGATATTTACAGTTATTTACAAGTATCTTATCTAGGAAGTCTGGTGAGGATTCAGATTCTTGTGCAGCCACTAATAACATGGTAACAATACTAAATCATAAGAATGATTGATAGATAATCAATGTGCTTAATCATATTACAATTGAAATTTTCCAGAATCATAGCAAATGAAATTTGCAATTATTTTGTGATAGTTACATTAGTGCTGAAAAGTGATTCATTTTTTTCTAAAAGTTGAAGGAAGATATTTTTTTTGTTTATATAACTATGACTTAACAAACACATCACCAGTTTTTCTTTCAATACAGTTCTCATAAAGTAATAGTTTTCTCTGCAACTGAGACTTCTATCCAGGGACAGTGAACAAAGTATTGTTGTAGTATCACAGAAAACAGTAGCAAAAATAATGGAATGTTATTCATACAAGAAATTTCAACGTTAGTTACTCAAACCATTTTTATGAACACAATTTCAATACCAAAAAATTGTCTACTATGTATCTGATTATCATGGAAATCAAATGAATTAAAAATCCAACTTGACTGGGTGGCTGAATTTACTGTCAAGATACAGAAGTCACAACAGCTGATTGGGTCATCACAATACAGGTTGTTCACACACCACTTGATTTCTGAAGATTTTTTTTTGTATTAATGTTTTTTTTATCTCCAATATTTGAGACTATTATTAAAGGGAGGTAACTGTTTCACAAATTTGCTTATATTCACTGCTAGAAGTCTGACTGACGTAGCCACTGCTGCTTTCACCTTTATCACAGCTGTACTCTATGCTAACACTAACCCTATTGTTCTCAAGAGTGGCCTCCCTTTGTTTATGTTTTGGTGCACCGCCCTGCACTGAAGTCTCCCCAGCAGCCTCATCCTCCTTCTCCTCCTCATTACCCCACGTCAGCCCCGCAACACTGCAGGAGTTGAGACCACACACACTGCTGCTGTTCATTATCCCTGAGTACATGGACAGGGATCTTGCAGATGATACAGGGGAACGCGTCTGCAATGATTTGGCGGACTTTCCAACTAAATTTAATCCAGGGACTGAAGACGTTTTCTTTTTGTCTTTAAGTTTCTCTGGCCAGTGCCGGTGGTTTGAGAGGGCGCTGGAGGCAGGGACAGAAGAGGACAGGCTATGGCTGGTGGATAGAGCTTTGTGCGGGTTGGCCTGCATTTCTAGAGAGTCGGTGTCCTCGTGGACAATGCTGGTGGTGGGCGCGTCCAGGCAGGGCGCCAGGAAGGCGGGGCTGAAGTTTAGGTAACTGAGAATGTCCTCGAGGCCGGGTCGATAACCTGGGTCAGGTGACATACACCAACGGATGAAAGACTTACTGAAGATGTAAAAAATGTAGTTTTTAAAAATTGTTTCTCCTTTTTAATTTTACAATAAAAACATGATTAAGGATGTAACAAATAAAGACATTTAAAAAAAAAGTAATCTGCTTCAAATTCCATATGGCAATTACAGTATCATTTGGGGTCGCTTTTAGCATTAGGAATATGTATAGCAATTTATATAATAAACAAATCAATTTGTAAATTAAATCATAAATTATGCTAACACTACCATGGTGAGGGCCTACAGTGAAACAAAAATTATTCAAAGACTATCGTGGAAAGAGCTTACAGTGACTAAAAAATTGTTCCTACACTATCATGGTAAGGACTTACAGTGAAACAAATTATTCTAACACTATCGCGATAATGGCCTACAGTAAAACAAAAATATTCTAACACTATGGTAAGGGCCTACTGTGAATAAACAATTATTCAAACACTATTGCAATAAGGGCCTATAAGGAAATAAAAATTATTCGAACACTATCGTGATAAGGGTTTATAGTGAAACAAAAAAAATTTCTTACAGGTTGTCAGGACATTTGTCAGGCAGCATTAGCAGGCTCCCTCTGCCAACGTAGTCCAAGACTTCCTTGTTGGACAAACCCTGGTAAGGGAAACTACCAAAGGTGACAATTTCAAACACCAAGACACCAAAGGACCAGATGTCTGACTTGGAAGAATAAATGCCATCTTTTAATGCCTCGGGTGCCGTCCAACGTACGGGTAACATAGCTGAAATAAAAGTCACAGGTAACATAGCTGTAATAAAGGTCAATTATCTTAGATCAATTTCTAATTTAGCCCAATTTTTAAATTTTTTAACTATTTCAATAATATGAATTACTCAAAAAGACAGAATTAGTTGGTTCAAATTTTTTATAAGTAATGGAATAATTTAATTTTAATGTAAATAGTTTTCATATAAGCTGTTTAATTTAAATTAAATTTAAAGAAAACAGCTGAATATCAGAAGCCTAGGGTTTCAAATGCCATTGCTTTTTATTGTGTGTTGCAAAGTGATATTAGAACTGAAAGCAAACTATGCATACCTTTACGGCTGAAACGATAATAATCAGTACTAGAAATGTGTCTCGTCATTCCAAAGTCACTAATTTTGACAGTTTTATTGGCATGAACAAGACAATTCCGGCAGGCAATATCTCTGAAATATAAATTTAGAAGCATAACAAGTTATAAACAGTAAAATAATTTGTATTGCTGTAGAATGTAAATAATTTTGAAAAATATTTCTAGATTTATTTTTAGTAAGCTGATTTAGAAAAAAAAAATCATAAATGAGAAGGGACTGTTCCTTATATAGCCAGGCACGATCCAGACACTGGCCCCTATACACCCCACTCAAGGAAAAACTATATGGGGGACCCTTGGATCTGGAGACCACAGTCCAGTTCATACATGTAGTTGGACTTATTGTTCAAATCCTCCACCATAAACTAAATTAAGAATGCAGTAGAAGTTATAACTATAAAATAACCAACAAACCTATGGACATATTTGAGGGAATGAAGGAAGTTGAGCCCATTGGCCACATCCACAGCCATCTGGGTCAAGTTCTCAGCCTTGACATCTTCTGCTTCTTTCACACCTTGACCAACCAAATTTCGTCTGGACAACAGGTAGGTCTTCAAGTCACCTGGCCATACAAACATTTTATCACATCACTTTAACAATACAGGTAGGTCTTCAAGTCACCTGGCCATACAAACATTTTATCACATCACTTTAACAATACAGGTAAGTCTTCAAGTCACCTGGCCATACAAACATTTTATCACATCACTTTAACAATACAGGTAAGTCTTCAAGTCACCTGGCCATGCCATACAAACATTTTATCACATCACTTTAACAATACAGGTAAGTCTTCAAGTCACCTGGCCATACAAACATTTTATCACATCACTTTAACAATACAGGTAAGTCTTCAAGTCACCTGGCCATACAAACATTTTATCACATCACTTTAACAATACAGGTAAGTCTTCAAGTCACCTGGTCATACAAACATTTTATCACATCACTTTAACAATACAGGTAAGTCTTCAAGTCACCTGGCCATACAAACATTTTATCACATCACTTTAACAATACAGGTAAGTCTTCAAGTCACCTGGCCATACAAACATTTTATCACATCACTTTAACAATACAGGTAAGTCTTCAAGTCACCTGGCCATACAAACATTTTATCACATCACTTTAACAATACAGGTAAGTCTTCAAGTCACCTGGCCATACAAACATTTTATCACATCACTTTAACAATACAGGTAAGTCTTCAAGTCACTTGGCCATACAAACATTTTATCACATCACTTTAACAATACAGGTAAGTCTTCAAATCACCTGGCCATACAAACATTTTATCACATCACTTTAACAATACAGGTAAGTCTTCAAGTCACCTGGCCATACAAACATTTTATCACATCCCTTTAACAATACAGGTAAGTCTTCAAGTCACCTGGCCATACAAACATTTTATCACATCACTTTAACAATACAGGTAAGTCTTCAAATCACCTGGCCATACAAACATTTTATCACATCACTTTAACAATACAGGTAGGTCTTCAAGTCACCTGGCCATACAAACATTTTATCACATCACTTTAACTATACAGGTAGGTTTTCAAGTCACCTGGCAATACAAACATTGTATCACATCACTTTAACAATACAGGTAGGTCTTCAAGTCACCTGGCAATACAAACATTGTATCACATCACTTTAACAATACAGGTAGGTCTTCAAGTCATCTGGCCATACAAACATTTTATCACATCACTTTAACAATACAGGTAAGTCTTCAAGTCACCTGGCCATACAAACATTTTATCACATCACTTTAACAATACAGGTAGGTCTTCAAGTCACCTGGCCATACAAACATTTTATCACATCACTTTAACAATACAGGTAGGTCTTCAAGTCACCTGGCCATACAAACATTTTATCACATCACTTTAACAATACAGGTAAGTCTTCAAGTCACCTGGCCATACAAACATTTTATCACATCACTTTAACAATACAGGTAAGTCTTCAAGTCACCTGGCCATACAAACATTTTATCACATCACTTTAACAATACAGGTAAGTCTTCAAGTCACCTGGCCATACAAATATTTTATCACATCACTTTAACAATACAGGTAGGTCTTCAAGTCACCTGGCCATACAAACATTTTATCACATCACTTTAACAATACAGGTAAGTCTTCAAGTCACCTGGTCATACAAACATTTTATCACATCACTTTAACAATACAGGTAAGTCTTCAAGTCACCTGGCCATACAAACATTTTATCACATCACTTTAACAATACAGGTAAGTCTTCAATCACCTGGCCATACAAACATTTTATCACATCACTTTAACAATACAGGTAAGTCTTCAAGTCACCTGGCCATACAAACATTTTATCACATCACTTTAACAATACAGGTAGGTCTTCAAGTCACCTGGCCATACAAACATTTTATCACATCACTTTAACAATACAGGTAAGTCTTCAAGTCACCTGGCCATACAAACATTTTATCACATCACTTTAACAATACAGGTAAGTCTTCAAGTCACCTGGCCATACAAACATTTTATCATATCAATTTAACAATACAGGTAAGTCTTTAAGTCACCTGGCCATACAAACATTTAACTATACTTGAGTGAATTAATTACACTTAGACATTAATTGATACACACCATGCCTGTACACACCTGGCCATACAAACATTTTATCACATCACTTTAACAATACAGGTAAGTCTTCAAGTCACCTGGCCATACAAACATTTTATCACATCACTTTAACAATACAGGTAGGTCTTCAAGTCACCTGGCCATACAAACATTTTATCACATCACTTTAACAATACAGGTAAGTCTTCAAGTCACATGGCCATACAAACATTTTATCACATCACTTTAACAATACAGGTAAGTCTTCAAGTCACTGGGCCATACAAACATTTTATCACATCACTTTAACAATACAGGTAAGTCTTCAAGTCACCTGGCCATACAAACATTTTATCACATCACTTTAACAATACAGGTAAGTCTTCAAGTCACCTGGCCAAACAAACATTTTATCACATCACTTTAACAATACAGGTAGGTCTTCAAGTCACATGGCCATACAAACATTTATCACATCACTTTAACTATACAGGTAAGTCTTCAAGTCACCTGGCCATACAAACATTTTATCACATCACTTTAACAATACAGGTAAGTCTTCAAGTCACCTGGCCATACAAACATTTTATCACATCAATTTAACAATACAGGTAGGTCTTCAAGTCACCTGGCCATACAAACATTTTATCACATCACTTTAACAATACAGGTAAGTCTTCAAGTCACCTGGCCATACAAACATTTTATCACATCACTTTAACAATACAGGTAAGTCTTCAAGTCACCTGGCCATACAAACATTTTATCACATCACTTTAACAATACAGGTAAGTCTTCAAGTCACCTGGCCATACAAACATTTTATCACATCACTTTAACAATACAGGTAAGTCTTCAAGTCACCTGGTCATACAAACAATTTATCACATCACTTTAACAATACAGGTAAGTCTTCAATCACCTGGCCATACAAACATTTTATCACATCACTTTAACAATACAGGTAAGTCTTCAAGTCACCTGGCCATACAAACATTTTATCACATCACTTTAACAATACAGGTAAGTCTTCAAGTCACCTGGCCATACAAACATTTTATCACATCACTTTAACAATACAGGTAAGTCTTCAAGTCACCTGGTCATACAAACAATTTATCACATCACTTTAACAATACAGGTAAGTCTTCAATCACCTGGCCATACAAACATTTTATCACATCACTTTAACAATACAGGTAAGTCTTCAAGTCACCTGGCCATACAAACATTTTATCACATCACTTTAACAATACAGGTAAGTTTTCAAGTCACCTGGCAATACAAACATTTTATCACATCATTTTAACAATACAGGTAAGTTTTGAGGTAAGTCTTCAAGTCACCTGGCCATACAAACATTTTATCACATCACTTTAACAATACAGGTAAGTCTTCAAGTCACCTGGCCATACAAACATTTTATCACATCACTTTAACAATACAGGTAAGTTTTCAAGTCATTAACAATACAGGTAAGTCTTTAAGTCACCTGGCCATACAAACATTTTATCACATCACTTTAACAATACAGGTAGGTCTTCAAGTCATTAACAATACAGGTAAGTCTTTAAGTCACCTGGCCATACAAACATTTTATCACATCACTTTAACAATACAGGTAGGTCTTCAAGTCACCTGGCCATACAAACATTTTATCACATCACTTTAACTATACAGGTAAGTCTTCAAGTCACCTGGCCATACAAACATTTTATCACATCACTTTAACAATACAGGTAAGTCTTCAAGTCACCTGGCCATACAAACATTTTATCATATCACTTTAACAATACAGGTAAGTCTTCAAGTCACCTGGCCATACAAACATTTTATCACATCACTTTAACAATACAGGTAAGTCTTCAAGTCACCTGGCCATACAAACATTTTATCACATCACTTTAACAATACAGGTAAGTCTTCAAGTCACCTGGCCGTACAAACATTTTATCACATCACTTTAACTATACAGGTAAGTCTTCAAGTCACCTGGCCATACAAACATTGTATCACATCACTTTAACAATACAGGTAAGTCTTTAAGTCACCTGGCCATACAAACATTTTATCACATCACTTTAACAATACAGGTAGGTCTTCAAGTCACCTGGCCATACAAACATTTTATCATATCACTTTAACTATACAGGTAAGTCTTCAAGTCACCTGGCCATACAAACATTTTATCACATCACTTTAACTATACAGGTAAGTCTTCAAGTCACCTGGCCATACAAACATTTTATCACATCACTTTAACAATACAGGTAGGTCTTCAAGTCACCTGGCCATACAAACATTTTATCACATCACTTTAACAATACAGGTAAGTCTTCAAGTCACCTGGCCATACAAACATTTTATCACATCACTTTAACAATACAGGTAAGTCTTCAAGTCACCTGGCCATACAAACATTTTATCACATCACTTTAACAATATTTGAGTGAATTAATTTTTGCTATGTATACATAACATTTAAGTTTTATAAAAATTAATTTTTTTTTGTTTGAACTCACCGTGAAGACAAAATTCCATAACAGCGTACATTGGCTCTTTGCGTGTGCAGACTCCCCAGAGTTGCACAATGTTTTCATGCTTGAAACTCTTCATCATTTCTACCTCCCGAAAAAAGTCCAGCTGGTAGATGAATTTTTAAAATTTATTAAAGCAAATTCATTTTTTAAAAATCCGAGTAGTATTTAGAACATTGCTTGCTATTAACTTTGGTATAAATAATTGAAATATAAACTTTCTTCATATATAAATATGACAGACATTACTTAAAATGAATCCAAATGATAATTTAGGCCTACAATACTTCTTTCACCAACCTTTTCTTCCAGCTTGTGATCCAGTTTTAATGTTTTTACAGCCACAGCCACCCAGCCTTCTCTTTCTTTGTACATTTCACCTCCCATCACAGTTCCTGTACACAATTACACTTAGACATTAACTGATATACACAGTAATACTTTAGAAATTGATTATTACATGTAACTCCCATCAGTAACACTTAGACATAAATTATTTTAACAAGAGAATCTTTAACTTAAGTATTCATTAAATAGTTTATGTT
This sequence comes from Physella acuta, assembly GCF_028476545.2. Classification (NCBI taxonomy): domain Eukaryota; kingdom Metazoa; phylum Mollusca; class Gastropoda; family Physidae; genus Physella; species Physella acuta. The sequence continues at coordinate 16,142 of NW_026732866.1, read as the reverse complement.
TTGAGTCAAAGCGTAAAAGGTATTTTTAAAATGATAAGGCTCTGGACATGGCCTTGTGTGAACAAGGAGAAATGTTGAGGAAGGAGGTGGTTGTACGGTAGGGCACAAGATTGTTAAAAGAAGTCTCAAATTTTTCTAGGATTTGATATGTAGAATGTTCCAGGGTCTACACAGGTCTGATAAGTAGATTCAAGTCCAATAAGAGTAAATACAACAAGCATACTTCCAACCATACAATCCTGTTGTAGACTTCTTCAGTGGGTATCTTACTGAATTTTATTACCTTGTTGAAATTAAAATAGCTAATACAAAACAGTTGATTTCTGTTGAGTCCACTGAGCCCTATCAGCCTAGTTCTATAGTAGTGACTAAAATTAAAAAAAAAAATGTCTATAATTTACCAAAAGCTCCCTCCCCTAGAACTCTGTTAAGGACTACATCTTTGCGTGGAATTTCCCAGTCATCCACTGTGAGAATGGGAGAGAATTCATCTTTGAGTAGACCCAGCTCTTTTATTCTTTCATGGGTGGCTTTAAACTTCTTCATCTTAGCATCACACCTGAAACAGTTTCATTTATTGTTTTGTTAATTTAAAACATTCATGTTCTTCAGGTTAAGATACATCTTTGGAACTTAATGGAGGTTATGGAAATCTACATCATACCAGTCTATTGAGAATCAGAAAATTCCTAAATTTTTTATTAAAACATACTAAACTGATGTATTTTTATTTTAAGCAGGAAACAATGATAAACATAATGGTACGTCAGAAAGTCAGAGACTAATTACCTGTACTTCATTATGATAGGTACAATAATGGCAATGATAACAAAACCAAAGAATACAAAAACTGTGACAATCACATTGGCTATGGTGCAGGTCACACCCAACTGTGCTCGAAAGTTTTCAATCAAGCACTCTTCAAAAGCTGAAAATAGAAGTGTTTAATCAAGCACACTTCATTTGCTAAAATATATGTTTATTGTAAAGGCTGTTTACTAGAAGACTGACCAGAAGCTCTAACTGTTCCTATTTTTAAATATTGATAGACCATAATAAAAGCTATCTAAAATTTCCAAATTCTTAATTAAATTTGCGGTTAAAATCTTAGCTATCTGTTTTATATTCTTTTTTTCAATTAATCTTTTAAAACACAGAGATCTAAAAATTAATGACAATAAGACACTTTATTTTAATAATTTTAGTGCCTCAAGATAGCGAAGTCTTATCAATTTTTGCTTGTAATTAACTGATTACACAAGCCGCGCCACTACTTACTGTTGCCTAAGCTATCTTTTGTCTCAGTTGCAGGAGAGTACCATCTATTTTTGAATTTATCAATCTTGAGTGTGGGCTTCTTGGTGCCATCACCAACAATGTACAGGCCCATATCTACTGTCTCATTCACAAAAACCTGCTGGATGAGCAGGTCTGAATGGCGGTCACTCCCAGTAAATTTGATCCAGCCGGACACTCCGCTAAAACTGACATTGGAGATTTGGGCCCTGAATGCACTGCAAAGATTTATTACGAAGTAATTTTTAAATTTCATGAAACAGGTTAATGAAGAGATCTAGAAGATTTATTAGCTATAAATTGTAGGTAAAAGACAAGTTTTAATTTGTTATATCAGTTGGGTTTGGATCTGGGTTTTTAAAATATAAGTTACAAGAAATTGAATAAGTTCACATTTAATCTTGCAATATCTTAAATTGTAAGAAGGTTTGTAATGAGTTTACTAACATCATCAAACTTAAGCGCTAAACAATCCTCTATCCAAAAAATAAAAAAAAACAATATTGTTTACAAATTTTTAAAATTACCTGGCAGTTTTAGGAGTATGTATGGTTTCAAGAGCGCCATGATTTGATTTCAGCAGTGCATCCAGACCTTTAGCCAAAACCCAAACAGCATCGTACACATAGCTGGCATATTTACTTTTATCATATAACTGGATGTAAGATAAAATTTATTATAAAATGGTATAATTTTTTAATGCAAATTTTTACTTACAAGTTCATTTGATATATATAAAAAAAGCTTAGAGCCTATTTTATTTCATTATGTCATAGGTTAGTACATTTTATGATCAGGATTTCTTTCAAGTATTTTGACATTGGGATGGGGCATTTGTAACTCATGAGCACAATTACAAGAATACATAAAACGTATTTCCAATTAAAATTTAATGTATTTTTCTATTTTAGTTCAGGGGTGGGGAGTATGGAGGAGATGCCTGAAAGAAACATTGATTACAGTTAAAGAAAAGCCAGGTATTTTGTTTCAACTTGACTTATTACTTTGTGTGACGTGGTGAGCAAAGGGCTGCAGCCACACCTCTCCACTAGATTCGGGTTTTAGCATTTCTCTTAGCAGTAGTTGCCTTATCTTCCACTGTCCTTATCCTATTTGTTTAATATTTATTAATACAATAAAGCCATTTCTTTTCTTTCAAGTTTTTAACTTACTGTGCCAAATCTCTTTTCATACAGCTGGTTGTATTCATCAAGAGTGATATTCCCTACCACCATGGTCTGTGGTGGTGCTAAATTTGTCTTGTGAAGTACAAAATAACCTGCTGTGGCATATTCCATCTCTGCTGTGGTACAGGGCACATTCTCCTTCAGAGTATCAGCTTCTCTGGAACTTGATGGGTGATTATAAAAATCTACATCGTACCAGTCTTTTGTGTACCAGGAAGGTAGGAACCAAACATAACCATCATACGCTGTCATTTTCTGTGTGATAAATTGATTTATAACTATTTTCATTCCATTTAAAATTCCATTAACTGCCATTATTATTTGTGGTCGCTATATACAACCCTTTCATATTAAATGGATATTATTTAAAAATACTATTTCTATACATGAAAGTAAATAGACTGGACTTATAATTTTAAAAACCTTACTTGTTTATAAGCCTCGCAAAGAATTTCTCTAGCGACATAACTAAATACATCTGCAATTATTACACGAACATTTTGAACCTTAAATTCTTTTAAAATCTGCAGAAGACATTTTAAAACATATTTTAGACATTGATTTTAAGAAATGCGTGAGCAGTTTAAAAACTGTAAACACAATTTCCAAACAATACCTAAAGAAACAAAGCTTCAAAAATGAATTACCTGAGCTATGTCTGGTGTATTTGAACTGTTAGAAAATTTACGTCTGACAGTTAAAGATATGTCCTCGTATTGGAGCTTTTTCTGTAAAATCAGGTGATACTCAGGTAGCTTCTGCCCATCTTCTGCTATTGCCCCAATCATTTTCCAACCCATTCGTTTGAAGAGCTCAACATATACCTCACTGAAAACAGAAAAAAAAGGATAAATATAAAAATAGTCATGCGAAAATAACAGCGAGAAAAATTTTAATAAAAATTCTTACATGTAATGATGTACAGGAGGGACAGTACGGAAAAAGTACGGATATTTGTCCTGGTCTGATAAGACGTGCGCCTCAGCCCCAAAGCTGACCATCAGGATGTTGAAATGTTTTGAAAGGGCAGCTATTCTCTCTGCTGGGTCTGAGCAGCCAGTGCCTATAAATTTTTAAATTTGGTCACAACTCTTTAAAAATTTGTTAAGGCAGAAATATACTAATATTGGATATTTAATTAATTTATTGATCAGCTATACACACATATGTACCATTAATACAGGGAACCATTTAAAAGGAACAACGCTTTAAAATTATACACAATTTATAATTTAGCATCTATTCATAATTCTTGAAAATAATTTGTACTGATATAAATACAGCTAAAAAAATAAATAGTACCTAATATGGCCGCAATGGGTGGTGACCTCTGGGTCAAGGAAATGAACTCGCTCATAGCTAGATCATAGTCACATTTGGTATCCTCAATGATTAAAGTAAGATTGTAATCAGAAAGTGTGGATTTATCTTTGTTTACCAATTCAACAGCCAAACTGGCACCTGAAATAATGTAATAATATATAAGAGTATTTATTTAATTTCTATTATTCTGTTAACCAAGATTTATACCTTAATGCTAAAAATAGGCCTACTTAAATCACATTTTGTTAAAATCCAAAAAACTTCGGTCGCTCCTATTCCTATTGGTTTAAATTTAACAAGTAAAACTTTTAAAACAATAAGAAATTTTAAAGTAAGGAATGATAACATAGTGTATCTGAATTAAGTATCTTTAACGCTAGAGTTTCTGCACTACCTTTGCAACAAAATAATTTGTGAATTAATTAAGAAATTTAAAAGACTTAATTAAAAAATTAATTAAGAAATTTAAAAGACTTAATTAAGAAATTTAAAAGACTTGATTAAGAAATTTAAAAGACTTAATTAAGAAATGTATAACTATCTGCACCTTCTTTAAGTCCTGGCTGAGCCCAAGATTTCCCACTCAAGGGAAACAACCCACCAATGTAGATTTTAGTTTTCTCTTTCAAAGTCTCAGGCAGCCATCTGTCCCACTTCTCCTTATTAGCATTTACCCAATCACAGGCGATTTCATCCTCGCTGTAGGTTGGATGCTGTGCTATGAGGGCGTCGTACTCCAGGTCTGAGAAGCTGAGCTTGGAGATGATGTGATAGGCCTCTGGTGCCCCAGACTTGATTGGTTCCCACAGAACTTTAGTCAGCTGGTTGACAGGAAAGTCGCAGTCACTTGGGCTCTGTCCACAAAAAGTTAACAAGAAATGTTTTTATAAACGCAAATATTTGAGGAGTGGAAATCAATTAAAATTAATTAAAAAGTTTATTTCAACATAAAGTCAGAATTAAAAAATTTATTTAGATGAAAAGAAGACAAAAGATGTTTTTATAGAGGCAAATATTTGAGGAATGGAAATCAAAAGTCAGAATTAAAAAATTTATTTAGACAAAAAGTAGATGAAAGATGTTTTTATAGAGGCAAATATTTGAGGAGTGGAAATCAAAAGTCAGACTTAATTAATACATTTCTTTCGACAAAAAGTAGACAAAAGATGGTTTTGTAGAGGCAAATATTTGAGGAGTGGAAATCAGAAGTCAGAATTAAACATTTATTTAGACAAAAAGTTAAAAAATATGTTTTTGTAGAGGCAAATATTTGAGGAGTGGAAATCAAAAGTCAGAATTTTAAAATTTATTTAGACAAAAAGTAGACAAAATATGTTTTTATAGAGGCAAATATTTGAGGAGTGGAAATCAAAAGTCAGAATTAAAAAATTTAGACAAAAAGTAGACAAAAGATGTTTTTATAGAGGCAAATATTTGAGGAATGGAAATCAAAAGTCAGAATCAATTAAAACATTTATTTTGACAAAAAATGGACAAAAGATGTTTTTGCAGCACCAAATGTTCCAGAAATGGTGATCAAAAGTCAGACTTGATCAAAACATTTCTGTCAATGAAGACATTTTTATGGGACCAAATATTTGAGGAATATAGATCATGTAACAAAAGTCAGCCTTAGTTAAAAGATTTCATTGAGTTCACTCAGCTTTAAAAAGAACCCGGCATTATTCAGGAAAATAAACCAACAGCTGGGCTTGGTGTCACATAGATTACAACATGACAACCCAGGATTCTGATTGCAAAATGTTTCTGCTGCGCACACCAAGAAACCACCCCCCATCAAACAGAGTTTCTTCCAGGCATCTCTTCGGGGGAGCAAAGCCCCCTTGAAAATTTTTTACCCCCCCCCCAAACGAAATGAAATTTATATATTTATATATAGAAAATATATACTTTTAACAGTGTCCGCCCCCCCCCCCCCCAATGAAAATCTACCGCCCCCCCCCCCCCCCCCCCAAAAAATTTCAAGTGCCCCCCCCCCGGAGAAAAAAGGCTGGAAGAAACACTGCCATCAAATCCAACACCCCCCCCCCCCCCCCCACATTGCCTTGTGTCGCAACCTTGATCCTGTGCCTTTTTTTTTCTAAATGAAAGTAAAGTACCATCAAACTAAGTGTCACCCTCCAGACTGAAGTCTGAACACCCAGCTCAATTTTTTTCAAGTTAGAAGTAGTGTAGTTTACTATGCAACTACACCACCCAATAGATTTTAGTCATAACCAAAAGTAAATATAAAAACAACAACTCACATCCTTATGTGGAGAGTGAGTCTCTGGTAAGTGAACTCTGGTGTAGTTACCGATGCTAGCAAAAGTAAATATAAAAACAACAACTCACATCCTTATGTGGTGAGTGAGTCTCTGGTAAGTGAACTCTGGTGTAGTTAACGGATGCTAACAAAAGTAAATATAAAAACAACAACTCACATCCTTATGTGGTGAGTGAGTCTCTGGTAAGTGAACTCTGGTTTAGTTACCGGATGCTAACAAAAGTAAATATAAAAACAACAACTCACATCCTTATGTGGTGAGTGAGTCTCTGGTAAGTGAACTCTGGTGTAGTTACCGATGCTAGCAAAAGTAAATATAAAAACAACAACTCACATCCTTATGTGGTGAGTGAGTCTCTGGTAAGTGAACTCTGGTGTAGTTACCGAATGCTAACAAAAGTAAATATAAAAACAAAAACTCACATCCTTATGTGGTGAGTGAGTCTCTGGTAAGTGAACTCTGGTTTAGTTACCGAATGCTAACAAAAGTAAATATAAAAACAAAAACTCACATCCTTATGTGGTGAGTGAGTCTCTGGTAAGTGAACTCTGGTGTAGTTACCGGATGCTAACAAACTACTGGGATGCCAGGTGAAGAAAAGGACTGGTAGAGTGGGATCCAGTTCTTTGATAAAAGTGTGGTGCTTGTTTTCCAGCCAGACAATATCAACTCGGAGATTCAGTGCCTCTATTTGTGACCGCAGCACGCCAGCATCTACACCTGTAACCATTTCAAATTTTTATGCTAATTAAAAAAAAATTGATTAGATATATTAATTAAAGATAATTAGTAATGTATTCTCTGGCAGATGAGGCTCGTTAGCTGAGGACAGCCATTCTTCTAGGAGAGACAACTCCAAAAAAACAACTGCAGCCTTGTAGTTTGTTCTTCGTTGGACAAAAGCTATGAAAGCAAATCCAAAAAAAAAAGCAGGCTGAAATCGGAGTTAATGGCCCCAATGGGGCATAACCAGTTGACATGTATACTTAATTGTGCTGGAGGGGTTCCCTTCCAACACTAAAATTTAGAACGAAGAAGAAAGAAGAACAATTTCAAAACATTTATGGTACATGCTGTTGGATGTCTTAGCCATTTAGAACGAAGAAGAACATAGAAGTAATGTATTCAAATATTTTTAATTGCGAATTCAGTTTTACAATACTTCTTTTAAATGACAAAAATAATTTTTCTTTTTAATTAAGTTAAATTTCATTTTAAATCAACAACACTATAAGACAATGTGCTAAATAATTTACCTAGATAAGATGCGAACAGCGTGGCACAGTTTCTTTGCTTTTGATTAGGATTTATCTGACAAATCTTGTTGAGATAGGCATGAGACTGGTAGTCAGGTTTGGTTTCCTGTAGCTTCTCCTTCCCCCACCAAGAGAACTTTCTGGCTATGTTCTGTTTTTCAAAAGCTTTCCAATGGTCAACAACAATTTTGTTCTTCTTCCACATCGAGTCCACAACAGAAGTTGGAACAAACCAGCCCATTCTTCAGAACGAGAAATAAAAAATGTATCAATGCAGCATCCACATTATATCTACTCAGGAATTGTAACTCTAATGACTCAATTACCCAAGTACAATAACTCCAATTTCCTAAATTTTTATACATAACTTGTAACATTGCATATTTATTTATATTTTTTCTAATGATAATGTATAGATAAAATCAAAACCTTGAGACGAGTACATTTTTATAAGCTGTTAGTCATAACAGATACTGTTAAGCTTATGAAATTCTGTTGTTTCAAAGCTTGTGGATTTGTGAATTACTTAGTAATAACAAACTTTTAATGGAATTTATTTTATTTATAAAAGCATCTGCATGGTTTAGAGATGTTTTTCTTGTGTCAGTATCTCTACCAGAATTAAATTATAAAATATGAGTACTCTCGTTTCTACAAACAAATTTTGTTGACAGCCATGTTGTTGTGTACCTTCCCTGAGGCCCCAGTGGCCCAGCGTCCAGCAGCTTTCCTGTGTCCAGCCAAGGTCCTTTATTAAATCCAGCCACCATCCACGTCTCCAGGTTGACCATAGTGTCCGGCACACCATTGTTGTTGGGTCTGGGGCGTTCACAGTGACTGACAGACAGAACAAAACACAACTTTCTTAAATCAACGAATGGCCAAAAAAAAGTCTAATTCAGAGACTGACCAACAAATAACAGCTTTCTTAAATCAGTGGATAACTTACTTCTCTCTTATATGATAATCTTCAATTTGTTTTGTGAGTTTTAAGTAGTTTATTTACTCTAAAGACAGCTTTCAAAATTTCAAGTTTTAATTCAACTAAAGGGAAATAATTATAAGTTACTTTCTGAGTAAAAAAAAATACTAGTGGAAACTAGAACCTACAGTGACTGACAGAAAGAACGAAACACAGCTTTCTTAAATCAACGAATGGCCAAAAAAAAGTCTAATTCAGAGACTGACCAACAAATAACAGCTTTCTTAAATCAGTGGATAACTTACTTCTCTCTTATATGATAATCTTCAATTTGTTTTGTGAGTTTTAAGTAGTTTATTTACTCTAAAGACAGCTTTCAAAATTTCAAGTTTTAATTCAACTAAAGGGAAATAATTATAAGTTACTTTCTGAGTAAAAAAAAATACTAGTGGAAACTAGAACCTACAGTGACTGACAGAAAGAACGAAACACAGCTTTCTTAAATCAACGAATGGCCAAAAAAAAGTCTAATTCAGAGACTGACCAACAAATAACAGCTTCCTTAAATCAGTGGATAACTTACTTCTCTCTTATATGATAATCTTCAATTTGTTTTGTGAGTTTTAAGTAGTTTATTTACTCTAAAGACAGCTTTCAAAATTTCAAGTTTTAATTCAACTAAAGGGAAATAATTATAAGTTACTTTCTGAGTAAAAAAAAATACTAGTGGAAACTAGAACCTACTTTGATTTGGTTATTCCTGCCACCCTATCCAAGATGGCTGTAATATTCTGGTTGTCATATACATCACAGCGATACAACTTTACACTTTGATATCCTGCTACTTTCTGAAATGTAAAATGGATTTTTTCATTTTAGGTCTATTTGTTTGTGTGTATAAAAATAAACAAATATATAAGTGTATAAGAAAAAGTACACATTTATTTTGTGTCTGATATATATATATATATATATATATATATATATATATATATATATATATATATATATATATATATAATTATTAATATATATAATAATTATTAATATATATATATATATATAATAAATTCTTCAAATATACAAATGCAAGTAAACCAAATTCATCCCTTAACCTAGATCTAGTGTTAACCAACAAATAAATTAACCTGGATTAGAACAAAATTACCTCTAAAAGTATTTTAAGTATTCTGTTTGTAATGCGATGAGAAATACGACTGCTGTCCTCTATGATAATTGGCAGGTCAAGGTCTTTGTGGAAAAAATAATGTTTTTGTTGTTGATACCCATCTGCAAAATAAAAGTCAACTTGTTTGCATATATTTCTACCTTAGGCATATATTATATATATATATATATATATATATATATATATATATATATATATATATATATATATATATATATATATATATATAGGTTTTTTAGAGGTTTTTTTTAACCTCCCAACCATCTAACATCATCAACATAGACAGATACCCCACAAATGACGTCATAGCTCAGCCTACAACACCCCCCCCCCCAGGTAATCTATCGTTTTAATTACGTAAAATCGCCCACTGCTAGTAATGTACGAAAAAGTTAGCTCAATGTCAAGGCTTTAATTATACTTTAATAGAAGTATATTGTGATATATTTGTGTCAAATATTATAGTAAATGAATAATAAACCTAAATCAATGGCTAAATATATCAATATAGGCAAGAAATTAACTTTAAACAGCAGTGTTTGCGAGCAGGAATTGCTATATAAAAAGCGGCCATCTGTAAGTTAGAGTGGCTTCCCCTGAATCTCGCTCTATAAGTTTATAAAAAAGACTTCAACAAGATGGCTGCTACAGTAAATGAGAAATGTTGCATCTGTTGAAAACATGGCTAGTTTTCATTTATTACTGAAAAGTTTTAATTCAATAGTTTAAAAACAGGTACATAAATGAAACAAGGAAACATTTTTGTATTTTTAAAAACATAAATCCTACTCAAAACGTGAAATTATTATTAAAATTTAAGGAGTCACCTTTTATTCACATTACTAGTCGCGGGCAATTTTACGTACCTAAAACGATAGTTTACCCCCCCCCCCCCACCCACCCTTTCAAAACAGGGTAGATCTAGATCTATATTCAAGTATATTGATAGATTTCTGAAACAATTTGCAAAAACCTCTTAAAGTTAAAAGTAACTTAAAGAAATGGAAAATAGAACCCAATTTACTATCAATTTAGCTTTTAACAACACTTTTTAATTTTAAAAAATGCAAATGTGTGAAGTCACACACACACACATCCACCCCCCCCCCCCCCCCCACACACACACATATATATAATGTAGATCTATATATAATATATTGCTTTAAACTTTTAATTTCCTTACTTGGTACTTGCACCACACAGTCAGCTGCGCCGGCTTTACCGAGTAGCGCCACTAGAGGGGAGAGCACCATCAACACCAACAATGGCAGAACTGGCCAGATTTGGCACAAATAGGATGTTACGCCGTGCGAAACATGTATGTTCATATTGGCTGCTCATTGAAGAACACATCTATAAATATGGCAGGAGGTTGTGGAGCCTGAAATAATTTATGGAGAAGTTGTTAGAATTGTTGTATGTAGTGGGATGGGGGTGGGGGTAATTCGTAAACGGTGTCACGCGCTTAGGTGGAGTGAGAGATTTAGAAGAAAGTGGGACTGGAAAGTCAAACTTGTGCATTTTAAAATTTATTTTCAAAATAATATTTTTGCAACATGTAATGACATTTTATCAATACACCTAATAATGGCCTATATTAGCAAATATTGTCGATGTTTTCCGTAAAATCAACCTTGCCAACATTTAGCTATAGCTATGTTATTGTTTTTTTTGTTTTGTTTTCAGTGTAAGGGAAACAACACAATTAATATTTTCAGCAAAATCTACCTAACAGGGTTACTTCCCTTTATCAACAGGAGATCTAAAAATGGGAATTGTGTGGGGCGCTGAAACGTTAATGCATTTGTGGCAGAGGCGTAGCGAGGGGGGGGGGGGGGGGGGCGGGGGACATATGCGGAACGGGGACATATGTCCCCGGGCGCCGACCTTAGGGGGCGCCAAAATGGGTTGGAAAAATAAATTGAAAGCTTGAGGGGGGTGCAAATCGAAATCCTGAGGGGGGGGGGGTGCAAATCGATATGATGAGAGGGGGGGTGCAAATCGAAAGTTTGAGGGGGTGCAAATCGAAAGTTTGTCCCCGGGCGCCGGGAAGGGTCGCTACGCCTCTGATTTGTGGATTGGCTTCCTTTATGATTTACTCATGTGCACAATGAAATTTTCAACGAATGCGTCAACCAAAACATTAGTTCATCTGATTTTTTTTTCTTGATTAATTTAATTTGACGGGTTATCTTAATGAAACAGGAATTATTAACGCTACTTCTAATTTTGGAAAATGACATGGTAATCATAAAGATATACAAGTTTTTATAACAACAAGCTTTTATTACATCATCTTTTCCCGTTCGTGCCTTTACTTATTATAATTACAATTAATTTTATAATAAGTTCCAAACAATAGAATTCCAAATTATAACAGAAATATAAGGGATCGCACGTTCACCGTAGGTTATTTTTAGCCAACTTTGGCCTGATTTCTCTTTGGATAGTTCCTGCCCAACACCTAATCTTTGGGTTTTTTCTTAGCCGGAATAAAAAAAAATTCCTGTTAAACTTTTCAAATAATTCTCTTCATCACACAAGTCATTTTATCTTCATCTAGCCTTTTGTATCATCATACAGGCTTTTTAAACAAATTTCATAAAGGCTATTATATCTTAACCTTGGATATTTTATCTTCATAAGACATGCAGACTGTTTTGTTTCCATAGCTGGTATATTTTATCGATGGGACAATTTAGCTGAAGATTTTTCTAACCTTCTTAACACGGCAAGGGGAAATGGGCGTAGCAGTGAAGCGGCTGCTCAGCAGACTACATCAGTGGTCCTTAAACTGGGTCCGATCGAACCCCAGGGGTTCGGTGAGTCAGTCTCAGGGGAGACACCCCTCAGGGAGGTCCAGACACCCCCCTTCCCCCCGACTCATATGATGTTTTTCAGTGCGGACGCTAGAGCTTTATAAGAGGCTCGGTAAATGCGCATATATGAAACTGGTGGGGTTCAGCACCTCCAAAAGGTTAAGAACCACTGGACTAGATACAGTCCATGATGGACCTTTTACGGTCGTTTAATCTGACGCGAGGGTAATGTGATCTGTGTTGCAGATTGACGATAAAAGGTCGCAGCTGAAACAGACGACTCGTCAAGACAGCGAGACTCGTCAAGACAGTGAGACTTGTCAAAAAAACTGAATCAAGCCCTGTGGATATGTTAAGATTTCCTAGCGAGAATTTCATTTACATTTAAAAGCGATTAGTCTATCTACGATAATATAACATAGATGGTAGCTTCTTAAAATGAAGGAGTTTTTTTAATAGTTTTTTTTAAAATGTGACTTACCCTGGCAAAAAATAAAACACCTTTCGTGTGCCCTTACCCCCCCCCCCTCCCCCGGCCGGACAAAATAGAAATTATGTCTTTTTACTAACTATCCCCCCCCCCCCGGAAGTTTCAAGAGCCCCCCACCCCCACCCCCGCCAACAAAAGTACATCATTAAGCACGGGGTGAAGACAAACAGCTGACAAGGTAAAGTCCACGATGACACACACAAAACGTCAACAACACACAACGTACACATACGCGTCCGATTATACATTACATTTTTACGTGGATGTAATGGTTCTGTGGTTACAGCTTACATTTCTACGTCCATGTAATTATTGTTTTATTACACGTTACATTTCTACGTCCATGTATTGATTGTATGATTACACCAACCTAGCCGTGCTTTGTTTAAGTCTAGTATGGTAAGAAAGGATTAGCTGGTGACAGAACTTAATCCCTTTCACTTACAGCGTTAGCTCGGGGCAACAAGAGAAAAGGAACAGATAGCATACGTTTGTAATGACTGTACAGTTCAATAAATTCTTTGTTAGTTCCCACGTCAAATACTGCCAACTAGTAGACTATATCCAGGAAAGGCTGCACATGCACAAACACACTCAAATATATATATATATATATATATATATATATATATATATATATATATATATATATATATATATATATATATATATATATATATATATATATAGTATATATATATATATATATTAGCGCCTCAAAGTCAACAACATGTAGAGCAAGAAAACCTAAAACAAGAAACACGTTGACTAGCTAGCAGAAACATCACAGGCGTTGATTGATAGAGTTCAACCTAACGACTCCCTTCATACTGACCCCGACTGGCCAGTGGTCAGCTTACGGGGGGAGCCCTAGGGTCAGTTGATTAATTGCCCGGCCTACGGGGCACAACTTCACCTGTTGGGGGAGGGAGGGGAACTAGGTCCAGGTACGTGTGGCCTACAACCACCAACGTGAAATGACATCAACACGTTTTCTCAATGGCCGGGGTCTGACTGTACCTTGTCCTGCGGGGTATTAGTCACCCGTTTCCGGTCTGTAGTAAGTGGCGGGGGGGGGGGGGGGGGGAAGGGGATTATCGTGTGAATAAAAGAGATAAGCCCCTATAATAAAAACTCAATGTTTGAGCCTTTATGCTCAAACTTTGGGTTATACACAGTTCTTAGGCAAGATTATTTTATTTAGCAAACAGCTGCGAATAAAAGAGTTGAGGTAGAGTGGGTTGGGGGGGATACTGGTAAGGTGTGGTGGGCTTTGTTCATTACCACTTCGGTGGACTGATAACAGAGAAGCATGTAACATGTCTTTAATATACATTGAGGTGTTCTCAGCCTTCATTGTTTTGTTTTATGCAACTGGTCTTGCTAATGCTATTAGTTTCAAATGTTAGTTGTTCTAAGCCATCCTTGTTAAAGTCTTTTATTTAACTTGAAAGTAGATTGTGCGTGCTATTAATTTCAACCCCCCCCCCCATCTTCTATTGTTGGGGTACTGAAATTCAGTTTGTTGTCGCCAAGACTCTCACTCCCATAGTTGCCCCTCCCCCACTGCTGCCCCTAACTCCCCTCTTTACATTTTCCCCTAATCCCCAATTGCTGCCCCACTCCCCCTCTCCTGTTATGACCCACACTGCCTTCCACCTCCTATATATGGCCCTCTGTTGCCCCCACTCCCCACTAAAGATAACCCCCAATTGTTGCCCCAACTCCACTCCACTCCCCCATTGTTACCTCTACTCACTCCCATTTACCCCCCCCCCCCTCCCCTCTCCCACATTATTTCCTCCACCACCCATAGTTGCCATCTGTTGCCCCACTTCTCACGCCCTCCTAAAGATACCTTTCAAATTGTTGTCCCCCACTCCACTCCCCCATTGTTGCCTCTACTCCCTCCCATTTACCCCACCCTCCCATATTGTTCCCTACACCTCCCATTCTTGCCCTCCCCTGATGCAGATGTACCACGTGACTAACCCTATATCAGAAACAGCTCCACGCTTGTGGTGGCCCTGGGGGTGGAGAAATAAAATGGGCAGTTAGTTTTGTCTGCATCTAATACTTAGAACCTCACATAGGCGCCGCACTCACTAGCTGCACCGTGCTTCTGGGGGCCCCTAGCTGCAAGCCGAATCTGCCCCATCTGGATCCGCCCCAGCCGGCTGTAGATAGTTGACAAGCTCGTCAAGTCAAGCCTGAAGACACAAAGTACTTCAGTCGAAACCAGCAGCCGACAGGAATTTGACAACGGCAACTTCCGGTTGTCGGAGAAACAAAAGGCGTTCTATGCGGCCACACGTAAAACGGTTGACCTTTCACCTCGGTGGTCTAAGATCAAAGTGAACTAAAAACAAGCGTATGTGTAGTTATTTACAGCTATAGCACTGTAGAAAATAAAAATCTAAAACTCGGAGTGCTTATTTCGGTCAACGGTGATCTATATTTAGCTTCTGTTAATAAGCAACCATACATTTTTGAATTTTTTAACGGAAGTTTGACTTAATATAATTCAATTTTTTGAGAAAGCTTAGGAGTATCAGCGTGGCAGAATGGAATATACGGCAGCTAGTAAGAAGGTTTTGTGTTCGGAACCGAGTATAGTTATCAATGTTTTGCCATGCTTTATCTTGTAGTAAGTCCTACAAAAATAGAGAATTCAGAGAGACTGTTGGCAAACGGAAATCTGCACAGATATAAATTTATTATACTGATACACTTAAATGTTATGATGTTTTGTGGAAAAGTGTTTTTATTATGCTGCAATGTATATGTGGTTATTATTGGTTAATGTTTATGAATGCTTGATTTTAGAAAATAAAAATGCCCTTGTGTGCTTTTTTTTATGCGCAGTTTTCCGTTGCGCATCATTCCGGTCACCCTGCGGTGCAACTATTGAAGGAAATCGGTTAGGCTTGGGGGAAAACATTTCGTACAAGATATCGGTGGGGCAGTGTAAGCGAACCCTGCCTAGACACGGTCAATGTATATAAATTCGGCGGATGACCTTTGACCCGAAGATCAAAGCGAGTTAAGCATGCTAGGTCAACCGTGACAAAAATTTGGCTTCAAATGGGGGGGGGGGAGGGAAGGGTTTCTTTCAGACAATTTTTCGGGGGATGAGGGAAGGGGTGGTCGCTTCCCACTTTCGATGGGAGTGGGGTTAAAGTATAGGCCTATATACATTTTCTATTTAAATTTATTTATTTTTGTTCATTCCAAACCCTTTTCCGACATGGCACGCCCTTCCAAAAATTTAAAACGCCGCCCAACCTTTTGATTTATGGGCGAACCCTATAGAGAAGAGATTAAATTTCAAGTTCGATCATATCGTAGCAGAGTTAAATAAAACGAATCTTC